>NC_054535.1:29256868-29616819 GCF_017654505.1 Polyodon spathula | reverse complement strand
TTCGGAAAGCTGTTTATTTTACGTTCTGTTCAGCAGCTTCTGTAATAGCCTTTTGTTTAATGTGTGATTCTGAAGCTAAATAGCGATTGATCGTATTTTTTCCAGACACCATGAAGACATGCAAAACAATTACCTCAATCTGCATGCACAGTTTCTTTGGGAAATACCTTGAAGCTATCATCAGCTGAAATATACTTAGCTTTTTTTGTCGTCCATTTCTACTATTTCACCTCCAATGCTGAAAACTAGATTTTAGCACCTAAATGAAAACAATGCAGCACTAATTTGTCCTACCCTCTGCTGTACAGTACAGGTCACAGAAAAGCAGTACAGGCGCACTGATAGGCTGATTAAAACTTTGATGTCATTTGAATAGTAAACAACAACGTTAACCGCTTTGGAGATTTTTAATTTTGTTTTTGTAAATGTTATTTGTGGATGTTTTCTGTTTGTTTTTTACTTAAGTGCAATTCACACAGGATGGCGAAGGAATAAAAAAGGGCTATCTACAGAAGGAAGATACGTAGTTTGCGTGCGTTGTGCAGTAGCTTATTTAAACAAGGCTTTCTCTCTCTCTCTCTCTCTCTCTCTCTCTCTCTGTACTTGTCAGGTATGCATTGGCCCCTAAAAGAGATGAATTTAGCGGTGACCCCTCAATTTCACGATTTCCGAAAATCGTGATTTAGGTAGACCCCTACTTATGAAGTTATGCCAGGTGAGTCGCTCTAGAATAAAACCTTCCCAAGATTTCAGCTTGATCTTGAAGCCCTTGAGGGACATCTTCAGGGTGTCCTTGAAGCGTTTCTTTTGCCCACCATAAGATCGCTTCCCATCCTTCAGTTCACCGAAGAAGATTTGCTTTGTGAGGCAAAAATCAGGCATCCTCGTCACATGGCCAGCCCGTCTGAGTTGTACTTTCATAAGTAATGAGTGAATGCTCAGCATATCAGCACATTTAAGGACTGTTGTGTCAGGGATTTTGTTCTGCCACAGTATCCTCAGAAGCTTTCTCAGACAGTTCAGGTGGTAGTGGTTTAGTTTTCTGGTATAGCATTGGTACACTGTCAAGGTTTCACAGCCATGGGTGAGGGTTGGTAGAATGATTGCCTGGTAAACCTTGAGTTTGGTTTCCAATTTGATGCCTCTCCTATCCCACACTGTATCACGTAGACGGTCAAAGGTTGCACTTGCCTTGGCAATCCTGTTGTTGATTTCATCATCAATGTGAACAGCATGGGACAGGGTGCTACTTACGGTTGGTTTCACGTACGGCTTTCCAGGAGCAGGTTGTTACATAACTTCAGTCTTTTTTGTGCTGATAGTAAGGCCAAAGTTTTCACAGACTGATGAGAAGTGGTCCGTGCTAAGCTGCAGGTCAGCATGTGAACCAACAGCTAGTGCACAATTGTCTGCAAACAGGAAGTCACCAACAGTGACTTTGGGCACTTTTGTTTTTGCATGCAACCTTTGCAGGTTGAACAGTCCTCCATCAAATCAGTAAATTAGGCTAATCCTAGTATTGTCATTGCAGAATGCATCATGCAACATAGCAGAGAACATCTTACTGAAGGGGTTTGGTGATAAGACACAACCTTGCTTAACTCCATTAATGACTGGGAACTGGTCGGATGACTCAAGATGGTTCTGCACACTAGCCATCATGCCATTGTGGAATTGACGCATCATTGTGATGAATTTGTCTGGACTCCCATACTTTGCCAAGATCTTCCAGAGGCCCTCATGACTGACCGTGTCAAAAGCCTTTGACAGGTCAACAAAGGTCAAGTACATGTTTGACTTTTGCTCTTGACATTTTTCTTGGAGTTGGTGGACTGCAAACACTGTGTCGATGGTTCCACATTTTTTCTGAAGCCACACTGGCTCTCTGGCAGCAGTCTTGGTCTAGATGTTCTACTAGGTGATTCAGGAGAATTCTTGCAAGCATCTTGCCAGCAATTGACAGCAGCAAAATGCCCCTGTAATTATCACATGTTTGACGATTGCCTTTCCTCTTGTAAAGGTGGATGATTGAGGATTGAGGTGTCCTTAAACTCCTGAGTGTCCTGATATTCTGAGAAGACACACAAGAACTTGTAGCCAGGGTGGCCCTAGGCAGCCAAGCACAGCACCACTAGTTTCCCCTTACCTGAACGGTGCCCATTTCATGGACTAAGCTTTTTGCCTACATGACCAGCCAATCACCACCAAACCCTCTATTGTACAGAGGATGGTACATTGAAAAGCTCCTGCTCCCTTACAGGTAGCAGCACTCGGTACACACCTCAGAACACCAGGAATACAATTTAGCCCAAATAACCTCCCTCCTGAATCAGACATTGCACAACCAGACTGAGACCATGATCATCTTGCGTAAAAACAACAAACAGACAGACAGACAGACAAACAAACAAACACCAGTGAACACAAAGCACTAGACTGCTTTTCTTTCTGCCCCCTCCGTTCTCTTCCAAACTGGTTTGTTGGTTTTAAATAAGCTGCAAGCAGAAATTGATTCAATCAGCGCTTCTGATGCCATTTTGTCCCATTTGGAGGACAGCTATCAATCATAAGAAATCGACTTCACGCTATGAAATTCAGCAGGATCATTCATGGAATGCACATCTTTTTACTTCTGTTTTTGTAAATCTAATAGGTTGTAGACCATGTGTCGCTGATGGCGTGAAAGCACATTCAGTATACCATTGGACCTTATTGAGTGAGTAAAGAGATACTGTCTGTAACTCTTGGAATAAAAGTGCTGAGCTATAAAGTTCTTGTGTTAAACTAAATGGGTTGAAATTGTAATGATGCACAAACAAAGAGTTGTGAACATGCAAATAAAGGTACATTAAAATAACATTGTGTTACACCCCATACAGAAATCATACATAATAGGTAAATGTACAGGCACCCTTATGGACAAATCACTTCTATAATAATGAAGCCTAGAAAGCAGCAAGCACAACCAAGAGCTTTCCTGCTTCGCTTCTAACACAGTGCTCCTTGCCCTCAGGAATCCATTAAGATACCACTATCACATTCTGCTACTACAGGTAGTATTAGCAACATTCCTGTTTAGGTCTGAGAGTGACAGGATGACAAGAAGGCTGCAAAGTGGGAAGAAGCTGGCGGTGATGCTAACAAAATACAACAACAAAAAAAAACTGGAAGCCAAGCAAGGTATGCTGTCAAACTACAAAAGCAAGGTGGTAAATAGTCATCTGTAAGTCATATTCTTTTAGATAAAATGTTAAATTATTTTAGGACACTGCAACTTAAAAAGGGATGTATTGTTTCATCATTTACTTTTGAGACTTAAGAACCCTGAGTAGAATAAATAATGACCACAGCAATGTCAACACACTGTATTTGTAACAAATATTGCACAATGATACAATATAGTATGGTAAAAAAAAATAAAAATGTGTTACACCAGTGTTAACATTCTATTCATGACTCATATAACTATAGTTCTGCATGTAATACCATTGTCAGAAGTACAGTAGTATATTGTCTTTAAATATAATTTGATTGGGAGATATTAGACTTATGAGTTCTCAAAAAAAAAAAAAAAAAAGAAATCTCACCTCACCTTTTCCCACATAAGTCCAACCTAGAAAAACCTCCCCAACTTCTGTTTGTATTTTATCTGTAAAATCAATGGAGCATTCGCACAATGCATAGGTTATCATTTGCATCCCTGCTGGGATACGTGCAGCATGCAAAGCTGGTAGCAATGGTTGATTTAATCCAGAGCTAGATGTGTACGTGGAAGTGGCGTTTACATAACTGCAGCAACAGCCTTGCCTGAGCACAAGCTGCCGTTAAACTAATTCACATGGTGTGAAGAGTCTAGTGGAAAGGGAACACATTGCTTTGGTAACCCGAGCAGGTGTTCAGGTCAGCAGTAGATTTCTTGTATGTGTTAGAAATCATTTTTCTGGCACTTCCCAGAAGTCACTCTGCTCTTGATCTTTTATATTGACCCTTTTATAGCTTGAATTGGTATTTGGGCTGACTTCTTTAGAAGCTGTGTATATATTAGTGCCCCAAAGTCAGAATGCCAGGTTGAGTCTGAACCGGAACAAAGCATAATTCTGATTGAATAAAATCACGTAGTGCATTTTCTTCATTTGGTGATCGCTATATCGGTCAATACGGCTTTGGAATGTACTGGATACAACGTTTTCAACGTTTCATTCCTCATTACCCAGATCTGGGATTTGCAGTCTTGTGGTTTAAAATAACTGCAACAAAATAAACCTTGCCTGTTGATTTAGGCTCATATACATTATGTGGTTTTGTTGTTAGCCTCTTTAACTCTTCACAGAGAGCTGAGATTTGAAAGTATTCTATTTTGGGGTTTGCAAATGTCGGACCTGTAACCTTTTCTAAAACCTAGACTATTTTTTTTATTTATTTATTTATTTATTTATTTATTTTTATTGTATTTAATTGTGTTTTTATTGAGAGTAGAATTACACAATAAACAACTAAATAAAATGCTGTATTGATTTAAGATAATAATGAAATGTACCAGTGTTATTAAGGAATAAACAATTAATCAATTCATGACACAAATGCCTATCTTTCACTGTTACTATTTATACCACTATTGAGAGATTGTATATGGTTTAAATATTAATGTTTGTCTATGCTTTTATTTTTGCAAACCCATTGCTCCTGCAGTGAAAGAAATAATCCACTAGACACTAAATAATACACATTTTAAATGATAGATTATCAGTGTGAAGTAAAAACACAGTATACTGCAGTAAATCCTGTCTTTGTAGTGAGTTGAACTGAAAAAAGCAGATCTTATTATTTTCCATAAAAGACAAACACATTAACCCACCTTTGCTGTGTCCTCATTTGCATGTTTCTAATGCTTCTGTTCTGTTCCCCTATCAATGCTGTTTAATCAAATCACCAACTACTGTAGTTGTGAAATTATTAACTTGTCAGAATTCAACTGACTTTTTTCAGCTTCTTTATAAAATAAATAAAAACTGCAAGAAAAAAGTATGTATGTATTATTATGATTACAACATCATATTCTCAAACCTCACCTTTTTTTGGGATAACACCATTATGGTTTCAAATGTACAGTAGTCTTGAATTCAAATCAAATATATTACAAGCCTATTTGTACCAGGAGGTAGTTTGCATACACATCACATACTCACACACAAAAAACAAGATTTAATTATTCTTAAAATGCATTGTAACTGTCTGTTTAAAAAGGAATAGACCCCCACCGTTCTAATTACTTGCTGCACCAATTATTTTTCTATTAAAATAATGTAATTATTCTATTTTTTTCCCCATTATGTTAGCATAGTTTGGATTATCAATTTGGATTGAAGTGAGTTAACAACATGTAAAACAGCAAAGGTGCTTGTTGTTCTGTAACCCTTTTCAGCAGGCACAAATGCTGTAGGAGCTAGGCTACCAGTAAATCTGGATTTCACTGTATTTAAAAAAAAAAGGTTATTGTTCATCTGTATTATAGTAAAAATGTTAGACTGGTTAGTCAAAGTGGTAAGCAGGTGCAGGTGCAGGTGCAGGTGATCAATAACAAGACAGACAACGATAATCCAGGTGCAATGGAGCTTTATTTTGCAAACCCAAGTGGTCTGGTGACCAAAAGACACTAAACAATAATAAACGATGCAAAAGCAACACAGCGGCATGTATTGCTTTTATTTGTAATCTGTGGGTGGAACTTGAAATAATAATAGTCCTGTTATATTATACCCACACGTAACACATACACAAACACCAACACCAGTCCATATTGCGTGCTCTAGTACTCGTGGTGAATACAGTTCTTGTGAATACAACGTGGAGTGATGTTTGTTCCAGGTTTAGTGCAGTCCTTCCTTGAATCTTGTTAGCTGTCTAAACAATAACAAACAGTATTTTTAGACAAGACATACAAACAGAACACTCACAATTTATTTTCCCAGAATCTCCTTTTGGTTCTAGTGTTAACCATTCACAAAGGAACAGATCACATCACTACATCTCCCTTTTTATACCATCACCCATGACCCCTTGGTCAATGTCGTTTCCCGTCCGGGTCATTGGTTTTGTGTAACATAGTTCCACCCCCTTTCTAGATGGCCGTCTTCCACCTAACCCTGGGAATGAACTGTCGTGCCATCCAGTCCTCTGTTCCCTTTACACAGCACACTCGCAGGTCAGGAGATAGACCCAATCTCTGTCACACTCCTCTGTTGTCGGGCACTTATGACATGCAGTTATGAATTGCTGATACTGCAGCTAGAATTCTTGATATGAAGAAAAGGTTTTGTGTTTGGCTTTGTTACTGACATTTCAAGTGCACCACTCACACTATAGGGCTGATGCAAGGATATCTGCAGTGATTTTCGACTGTAAAAAACACCAATATTGCAGCCAAAATCTGCATTTTGCACGTGCAAACTGTGTTTAGTGGACATAAAGTGTGGCATTTGTAAAGAATGTTTATCAATTGCCGTTCTGAACCCACTATCAAATTAGTACTTAGGCATCATGAATCCATTTAAATGATACTGAAATGTATTCAAATGAAGAAAAGAGCCCGGAACTGGGTGAGAAACTGCAATACCAAGTGGGTGCAAATATAATGAATGTAAGGATTTTGCCTTGCACTTGGGCAATTGTTGACCCTCCAAAGACTTTGCACCTTCTCTTACGAGGTGCAAACCATTGTAGAAGCGAATAATAAAACCATGTCATTGGCCTCAGCATGGCTGCTGTAGTACACTTCCTGATGCGGCGACACTTGGGTCTTGTTAAGGAGATACAGGAACACGTTCGGAGGAGAAGGGCAAGATGAAGACCCGGCATATTCAATCCCAGGTTCACTTTGTTTGGGATGGCGGAGGATGCGGTGGTAAAGTGTTATCATCTTACTTCTCAGGTCATCCTAGACCTAATAGCAGAATTTCACATTTTCATCACTTGACTCTCCTTCTGGTAACGCAGACTTTCTCCACTATAGAGGACCATATGGCCTCTTTGGTAGCGTAGCTGATGTTGGCTGAGGCTTTTCCAAATAACTACATTTCATGCTGAGTGACCTCAGCCTCAGTAAGAATTTTCAGCTCCTCCTCAGAAAAGTGTTCTTTTTTTTCTGTGCGTCGAGGACTTTGCAGTCCTTCCTCAGACATAGTTTTTTGTTTGGTTTGATTTTTGTGCTCCACAAATCTCATACAGTGCCTACTGCTCTCTGTTCTCCTAACTCACCACTAAATTGCCCAATGCACAGGCGGCGCTCATTGCAACCCACATTATGATGATTGCGGTAGGGCTATAATGAAGGGTACATTTTGACCTTCGAAGGTTCGGAACACATTACTGCATAATTTATTGGCGACGTCACCATAGCTACTTGTTTATATTTGATTGAAAATTATATTACTTTACAGGTCATCCATATAAATGGAATAAAAAATTCACATGTATTTTATAAATACGTTACATAGAACAGTAATCATGTTTTTATAATTTAAAATTTTAAATAAATACACATTGTTTATTTACACGAAACTGAGCCTAGCTTGCGATATATACAGTAAGCTTGCATTACAGCAGCACCAACTGCAGCGGACAAAGCTTTATTTAACAGTCACTGTTCCAATCAGGTTATCAGTCACATTTTACTGCTACTAAAAATATTAATAATACTACTAATAATATGAACTTACGCTGGTTAAGTGACCCCAGAGATTCGATATGCCTCCATGATACGAGTCGCTTGCAGTTTGCATTCATCTTTTTTTTTTTGGTCATGTGGGCATTTAAGAAAAAAATTCCAAACAGCAGAGCAGTTTTGAAACATTTCTTTCAATACAGCTTACGCCTTATGATATACAACTCTTTGCTGTCAAGATGGCAAATGAAGAAATTAAAGGTTTTCCTCTGGTTAACCGAGCTGGAATCCCTGGCTAGCGAACAAACCATCGAACCTTCAAACCTTCGGACATAGCCCTAGATTGTTGCTCATTATTTGTGCCTGTTGAGTAATTTGCATTGCTCTTCAACTTACATAGGCCACAGTGCAAAATAATTGCCTGGCCAATTTAGATTTTGCAGCCGCAGTTGTTTGCATTATGCCTATCCTTATATTGGCCCCTCTGTGTTATGTTAAGTAGTGAGGATTTATTGGCATGATTTATAAAGTTCCTGTTTGTCCTATTACTGATATTTTTGAAGAATTTGGGGTTGTCAATAGTCTAATCCTACCCCACATGAAGCGTCACTGTTGCAGACAAGCAACATAACAGTTAAAATAGACATGAGACCTGTTTTGCTTAGCAACTAACCTTGAACTTTTACTCGGCTGTCTTCTTTTGGTGCAAAGCTTTGCAACTATGCAAATCTCACCCTGACATGCTAAGTAAGCTCAGAACTGCTGGAAGAGAATATTCAAAGCATTTTAATACCGTATTTAGTTGTTGAAATTTGTTGCCATGCCTGATTGCAGATGTCAGATTTTGCATTACTGCTTTTCTATTTGGGTATGTGTATGTCTTACTTGATGAAAATCACTCTCAATCTATGGCATTGACTAAAATCTCGGCAGCCTTGGTTTGGTGAATGGGTGTGTTTTTTTTTTTTTTTTTTTTTTTTTTTTTTTTTGTGCTTGGCCTGTCAAATCATCATTTTCATTCTGCCAGTACCTGAATAGAATTACATTGCACAATAACTTGCAAGAAAATGTGTATTTAATGCGCTTTTTTGTTCTAGTTGCTTTTGATAATATTGCATTTTGTTCAAACTGTGGCCAAAGGATAGGCACTGGAAAATAATGGGAGATTGGGCAAATATTAAGACTGCTAGTATGCCACAAGAATATTTCCCTTACAGGGTCACTGGTAAGCAACAAAGAAAACACTGCTCTGTCTGATTCACAGATACAATGAGGAATATTTCCAAAGAATTTACTTAGTTACTTCACATAACTCCTATTTCTTGAAAGGAGAAAAACACCTGTTACTTTTATGAAAGCAAACAAACGACTACAATTACATCCGGTCTCAATCACTGTAGAGTTGTTTGTTTCTCAGTTTTATAAATTAAACACAGAATTTTCTCCTTTCATTATTTTTTACAGTAAACACATTTGCCCTAAGTGTGCCTTATAAAGTAAACTCATTGGGCTGTGTCTGCCTTATGATTTCCATTAGTTCTTTTTGGTAACCTTTTAATACAAACTTGGTTATCTTTGATCCTTTTCTGTTCAAAGCTGAACTGCAATGCAGCCACAATAAAATACAACACCTTTGTATTGTGTTTTATTGTAGTAGTTTAGCTTGGGCGCACTTACCCATTTACCATGTACCACTACTGGTCAGACCTGAACAAAAATGAAATTATGAAGTACTTTTCATGTCAAAGACACTGTACATAACTTTAATGTAAAGTGCTCAGTTTAAACACTACACCTTTGAATAAAAAAATGTTCTTTGTACCCCATGGCTCCAAGAAGTCTTAATCCACCTCTGACTGGGGGCAAGTTGAGAAACACAGGAATATTTTAGGTAGGAAGTCTACCCATTTCATTGCGCACTGTCGATTCCTAATGAATATAGGACAAGAGGAAAAAAACTAATGTTAATAATGTCAAAATACTGTACTATACATGTCATATCTTTCTTTATCACCGATGTCTTTCAATGGTTGAGGATGTCTCAAACAGTGGACCCATCCAATACAGGTCTTTGACAGGTCAGACTGGCTCCCTGTCTGCAGCCCTGCTAAATCCTCTATTATTAGTTAATACTGTATGGTGAATACTGTTAATCCCCCAAACTTGGTAGACAGACCGACATACACAATGGACTTTCTTTTTACAGGTACCAACAGCCCCTAGTAAAGTCCTGGGGCTTTTGGCAGGCTTGTTATGAAAAGCTGTAGTTGTTACATACAGTAGATTACAAATAGTGCCATGTTTACTGCCCACTGGTACCTTTATGTAATTACCTTGAGTTAAACTGGGATTCTAACAAGAAGTGTGCAGAGACAACCTAAACTTGTTTGAAAAGACCCCATTTCAGTGTAAAACTGTTAGAGTTTTCCTGTCCAGAATTAAGACTACTAAAGGACTGAAACACTAAAGTTACTTTTAACTCACAAGTGCCCCCTTAACATCTTCAATGTGTGCCTCTAAAATGGCTGCAGTAAACTTCCCCAACTGTCTGGTATGCATTATTCTACATTGTTTGTCTATTCACATGTCTAGCTGTCAGCTATGAGCAGGGTGTGTGTGTCAAAGACCACAACTGCTTTTTGGTTGTTTTTCTCAGGACTGCAAACACTGACTCACATGACGATTGCCCCCCCTTTTACTCTCATGGCTTCATAACAAAAACAAAGGCATTAACTGAAATATTTGCCTATTTTCTTTTAGTTACTACATTTTGTAAGAAAATCTAAAATGAAAACCAGAAGCCCAAAACATGGAAACACATATGACTACTGAAGCAAACCCCTAATGTTGATTTTTTCCCCTGATTTTCTTTCACTTTTTACACAATTCATTCTATTCTCTCTTTAGTGATTGTACATTAAGAATGTATTATGTTTTGGTTCCAACAAATTACAAAAGTCACTGCGTCCTCCTTTAAACTCGCAATGACTTTTCTAGAGAGTGTGAACGTTGTGCAATATGAATTCTATCAATTTGCATACTGAAAAAGGTTCTGGGAACAGGAGTACCATTTTAAAACATATACTTTTATATACTTGACTCATACTTTAGGTAAAAAGATTAGGTTAAAGGAATATTTAAGTGACAATTATTCCAGGAACATCCCATACTTTTGTTTCAATTATTTTGCTTAAAAAGAGGAGAGTGATCTGTTTATGCACAGAAACATGTGGATCTGGAGTTGCGGATGTTCCAAGTGTATTTTTCAGTGGACAAGTCAATAATCTGAATGTAATATACCATGCCATCAACACACCCAATAAGTATGTATATGAAGCACATGACCTTACAGCAGCTTGAGTGTGCTATTGCATCTATAAGGCTAAGAGATGGCCAAGAATTTAGGCTGAGTAAATCTTTGAGCATCATTCTGGTCTACTTACTGGGTGGGACTTAGATTCAAAGCCTCTCTCTGTCACTTACACACTTGCATTAACGGGTTAAACAGACAAACACTGTCATATCTCAGTCTTCTTTTCATCGCTGTGAGACAGACGGCTAAAGCACCACTTAATTTACGCTTACAGATTGACAGCATGTTCTCTCAAAAGCTTCAGAAAGTTGTGCAAGAAAAGCTAAGTCAGCATGGAAATCTCTGAGTACCATATTATCCCACACATATATCACTCTTACAGCTAATTTTACCATTTCTAAGTGTACTCTTGTAGCAGGGCAGTAGAAAGCCCTGCACATGAAAAGGGGGTGTATTATTTGGTGTTTGTATTTGTATTATGATTTATTTATTGTTATTATATATATATACACACACACATACACACACACATTTTTGTATTTTTTAAAATATATATGACGGCAAGTCCCATCCACATTAAAAACCTTGTGTAGAAGGTGACCATCTCCTAAATTAAGTGACTTTTTGTAGGCACTATATTTTATTTATATATATGAAAAGGTTTTTAAAAAATGTACACAAAGTTTAAAAGATTTTAAAATCTTATTAAGATTAGTATAAGATTTTTTTTAATCCTTTATTGATATGCCTTCAATTTTGTACACTGCAGTTTTATATAAACTCTGTACTAAAAACTACAACATTTTTCTTGTTAACAGGACTTAAATATTTGTTTTCTAAAGGGAAACAGAGACACGCGTCATTTTCAAAGTCAAAACTCCAACAGAAGACTTTATGATCATAAATTCAACCACAAAGGAGCTTGATCCTAAAGAATTACTAACAAATATTTCTTTAAGAATAACACAGCAAGTCACATTGTCATCACAGCATACAGAGATGGATATAAGTGCAGCAAAAAGATAAACATCACTTTACAAGATTACAAGGAAATGAAGCTGGTATGCCTAACTTAAATACTGATTCAGTTTTAGTATAATAGGGGTAACTAACCCAAGTCAGAAAATGGGGTCCAATCAATTGATATAAACTGTGGGGAGCTAAATACATCCATTTTTAAAAATCATTCAAACAAATAGAGATCTTTAACACTGAATTTTCTTAAGTCTATCTTTGTCACCAATAGCAAGTAAAATACCACAACAATATATAGGGTGCACATTATTCTCAAAATCTAAGGTAGTGTGAATGGGGTAAAAGTACATCTAATATAAACAATCAATTTATTAAACTGTCAGTGCATTCAACTATTGGACTGCAAATCATTTTTTTTTTAGTTTAGTTCCAATTGCAAAGTTATCATTGAGAAAATCTGGCTCAGATTCAGTTAAAATGCCTGGGTGGTTTTTAAATCCACAGCTTCATTTATTCTCCTTTTGACAGCCTTTGTATAAAGCCTGTATTTCAAAACTGACACTAAGCAAGTTGTTGCCAATATGCCAGCTTTTTCAAACAGAGATCTCCAACTGTAAACATGCATTTGCTTTTAAAATGGCTGTAATGCTTTATATTAACTAGGTCGTAACTGACAGGAATTAGTGTTTGACAAAAATGGCGAAGTTGGAGACGGCTTGAAAACACTTGAGGAGGTAGGGAAAATGAACTGTTTATAGAAAGTCATTTTTTGCAGACCTATTAACTTGCATGTTTGCATTAGATACTTATGGATTTTTTTTTTACACCCCTTTCAGAATAATTAGGTGACAAACATTAATGTTTTTGTAGTTAGAAAGTTTTGTCCTGCATTTTTCTGGAAAGTTGTAAATACTGTACAAACGTAAGAGGAAGCTAGATAGTCCACTAGTGTGAGACTAATTCATCAATAATAATAGCTCAAGGTAAAATGAAAAAAATGGTAAAAGATCTTTGTAAGATTGTTGGCTTTTACAGTCTCTTAAGTATTGGAAACTATAAGAAAGTCATGTGCTTGAAATTCCATTCCCTTCCCCTTACATTTTTATGGTGTTTACAAACCACTCTTATTGCAATTACTCAAATATTGTGGCTTTGACTGTTAACTCAGGAGCTGCTCTTCAGTTCTCTTTGTCTGCCATAAAGATAAGTAATGTCAACTAGATCAGCAAATGTGTCTTTATTTCCATGCAGTGCACAGCCTTGTAAACAAAAGGAAACTTGATCTAAAATGGCTGATCTTAGATGGTGCTGGTACATCAATAACGACACTTACCTAACCTATGTTGCATATATCTGTGGCATGCAACTATAATTATTAATTATTATTATGCTATTATGTTAAAATACTGAACCAGTATTTTGTTTGGTCAGGTAATTTCATTTTAACTGAAGAATTAAAGAACAGCTAATCCCACTTGAGTCAAGGGGTCTTATCTTGAAACAGAATTTAGCTAAATGTTCAATAAGTAATATTTTTACCTGTCTTCACAGTCAGGAGATTGGCAGATTGATTCTGGGTTTTCTTTTTTATTGTCTTTTTGTATGTCACTTAACTTAAGAGTATAGCTATATAATGTTACCATCAGACCACCTTTTATTCAAACTACCTTCAGTAATCTGTTCAACCATTTCACTGCACATGAAGGTAATGCTGTGAGTTTCTTCATGGAAATACAGGGTAAAGGCATTAGAAGGTACGCTAATGGTATTTTTAAAATATAAAATTTAAAAAATTTTCCCCAATGGCTCGTTAAGTAAAGTCCCTGCCGCTGCGCAGGTTCAGTGGATGAAATATTGTAAGGTGATTGGCTTTACAGCATGAGTGGAGGTTATCTGTTGTTCTTCAGGGCTGATAGGTAAGGGATGCAGTAGTGAGGCAACATTTAAATTTTGGCTAATATTGATTTTTAAAACTATTCAAATGAAACTGTAACTGCTGCGGTATCATTATACCAAGCACTCACACATTTCTGGTACTAGGAATAAGGATAAATTCTGGAAAAAGCTTTGGCTATTAGAGAAACCTACCAAGCAGGTTAACAATTAAGACTCATGCTTTTTTATCAACTTATGTTATTAAAGACCCACAGCTGATCACACAAGTCATAAAGCACTGTAGTTACAATATATGCCCTGTAACAATCTTAGTGACTTGTTGTTTTACATCTCTCCTAATTTAATGTACCAATAAAATTAGGTTTTGCCATAAATATATTGTTCAAATAAGGGTCATAAAAATAAGTCTTGTTTCTTTAAAAAATGGCATCCCAGCTGGAATGCGCTGGAATGTTGTAATCTTGTGAGCTGTTGCATCAAATTGAACTGAAACCAGGTTTAAAATGCAGATGCATAAGGGTACTGTTTCAGAAAAGATTACTTTTATTTAGAAATCAACTTTTTACAATATAAATGTTATCACTGCACCAAAGTGTTTTCTCATTCATTTTAATATTACTACAGGAGTTTACAGCCTTATCTGCAGTCCTTGTGAAACCCCCTGTAAGATAATAAGACTGGATGTGCCACATGTAGTTAATAAACACAAACATCTTCATCGACTTAGCTCCAGAAAAGCTATACAAATCGACCAGTAAAACCAGCAGTGTCCAGATTTCTAATTATTTTCATTTAAGGGTAGGAAGAAAAAATTATATACAAATTTATGGTACTGTAGCTCAAACACTAAACTGATACGACCTCTTAAACATACTCAACTAATCTAGACCACAAAGAAGAGAGTGGTTCTTAAGGTTTGGGTGATTTTTGGTTTTTAGTTTGGGTAATTAGTTTTATAAGACCGTGCAAACACTTTATGTAATGTGTATGTAAACAAAATACCTTAATCCACATAATCTACCCCATCTAATATAGTGACACAGGTGAGATCTTCTCTGTCTTTTTGTAAATTAAGCCTTTGGTCTACAAAAAAAAAAAAAGAAATGCTTTAAAGAAAGGACAGATGGTTAATTAAATTGTGTGACTACACGTTTAGCCTTTCTCAATCAGTTCTTACAGTTCTAAGAAAAATCAGGGGATTCAGTAAAATGGAATGGAAATCCTTACATTTCCAATTAATAATCCCAGGTCCAACTTTGAAGATATTGACATATGAGCTCATCCTCAATTATGCAAGTAAAGAGGCTGGATTGAGAGAACTTGTATACCAGTACCATTTTAGGTAAATGAAGGCAACATTCCCTTTTATACAGTATGCAGTATGTGGCTTATTTTGTATAACGATTTTAAAGAAAATCAGTCATACTGCATCAAATTTAGAGATAAAAGACAAAGATAACACTGTTGTATTGCTATGATAATGGAGCCTGACTGACAATGTGTTTACACGGTCACCGAACTTGCTCTTCAGTCAATTTTACAATTGCAAAGTAGTAAATAGCAAGGGGAATCATTTTTACGACCATGGCAGGACGCTAATGTACATGCAGTAAACTGTGTCTGTAACTTGATATTTTAATACCTGCCTTGTTACATAATTGGAAACTAGTTGTCTTTCCGAAAGGAGACTCCACCCATCAATCATATACTTTACCAGTTTAACCAGTTAATTAGGTCTCTCTAACCACAAATCCCTGTTGTTTTTTTGTTTGGTAAGCTTACCTGGCACACCTGCATCAATAACAAGAGAAAATATCAGTCATGGAAAATTCCCTGGCTTCTCAGTAAGAACATTTCTTACAGCACTGGTGCTTCCTGTGAGGATCTCATCTCCTTGCTAAATTAATCTGATGCATCAACCTCCAAGTCTTCGGCTCCATCTCCAGTTGGCGAGGCCTCAACTGTTCAAGCTCGGATTCTCCTGACATCATCGTAAAGTCCCCCATTCATGCCAGCTCCGTCTCCAACACGGACATCCCCCAAGCCCTGCAAACGATTCAAGCTTCAGTCTCCGGGTGGGAACAACTCCTCTCTTACCTTGAATGCCATCCCGTACCTCTCAGTCCTTCGGAATCAGCTCTCCTCGTCACTCCATCTCAGCTTCCCACTGCGGAGTCCTGTTCGAGCTCACTCACTACCACCCCTTCTTTTAATCTTTCTACAGCAGTAGCCAGCTCCGATTCCCACAACCCAACTTCCCTGTTGCCCAAACCAGCCTTAGTCTCCAGCAAACTCCGTACTCAAATTCAAGAAGGTAGGGACATAAATGTAGTTCTTTTGCTTCTCCGTTTCCTTGAAATACATGATAACATTTTAAAATCCAAAGACCATTGGCTGTTCAAAAAATGTACCTTGCCATATTTGTTGTAGAGAACAGAGACATTCTCTATGACGCATTTCTTGTGCGCTGTCAGGATTTTTGTCTATGAGATATGGAGGTTCAGCTTTTTATAACTATCACAAGTCTTTTAGCTAAGGCCGCTGCAATTTTGGAACAATTTAACATCAGTTAACTGGGGCATCTTAGACAATTAGTTATTTTGTCGCCACTTCACCGGCCTGAGAGCTTTCACTTGCCTGGTTTGCAACTCCGGCTTCAACAGAACTAACCCTGCCCCCTTTCAGCCCAGTCCGCTTTAAACCAGTAAATGCATTCCCACGTTTCGCCGGCAGTTTAAAGCTGTAGTTCTTTCCAACCACAGTTTTCAATTAATTTACCTTGCCAGTCATGGGTTCCCTATAATCATTCACTGCTCATTTACCCAGCCCAATCTAATGACAAACGAGGGAGGCAGGTTCTTTTTTTTGCCAGGAAACAAATATGTAATAACTTTATTAAACGTCTGTGCATATTTCCCCTATACTTTTCTTCACATCTGGAGTTTCTGCAGTAGTAGCCACAGCAAATACATCCGTCCCAGAGCACCCGCACTGCATTTGCGCAGAAATGACTAGGCCTTCTGTCTACCCCATTAATATATTAGCTCTGGCAGCTGCCTTCACAGACAACCCAGATAGCGTTTTGGTAAGCTATATTATTTCAGGGCTCAATGATGGCTTCCCCACTGGTATCTTAACTGCTCCCTCTGTTTTCCAAATTTGTAGTAATCTAAGATCTGCTCTAAACGATCCTGATTCTGTTATCTTTTTCTCAAGAAAGTAACTTCCAAAGGTTTCATGATCGGCCCATTTCCTGAACTCCCCTTCCTGTCATTTTGCATTGGTTCACTGGGGGTCGCAATTCGCAAATATTCAGGCAAGAAAAGGCTAATTATTGATCTATTCACACTCATTCAGGTTCAATTTCCAGCGTCAATGACCTGATTCCTTAATAATCAGTTCTCTCTACACTGTACCATAATCGATGAAGCTATCCATTTTATTAAAATAGCAAGTCAAGGGGTATGGCTGACTAAGGCCGATATCACAGATGCATTCAAAGTCATGCCCATTCATCCTTCCCAGTGGCATATCTTCAGAGTTCAATGGAAACAGCTTGTGACAGGGTCTTCCTCGGGTCACACGCGTGGGTAGCCGCTGTTCAAGCATACAGAGAGACTGAGGTGGTGTTGACACGCCGGCACAGGCGCGCAGGATTTATTAACAACAAACAAAGTGAAAGTAAAATAAAGGCGGTCATGTGACGTTACCAGCGATGGTAACGCACAGAGGACAGATACAGAAAACCGTACAAAAAGTGCAAAATAAAACACAATACCCCAAACTATAACTCAAAAGGTGCCGTGAAAACGGCAGGCCTTGCAGCAGCCCCGATCACAGCGATCGCCATGCTTTTATCTTGACGCTCTGTTGAGACACGCCCACCTGCCTGCTGGAACAGCTGATTGCTTTCAGCTGCTGCTCCACGCAGACCGGTAATCGTCCCCAGCGGAGCGCCACAGCAGCTAAACAATTAAATCAATTGTAACAATTAACACAAAAACATACAATAAACTACATATTTCACTGTGCAAGGCTTACGCTTTGCCACACAGCTATTTTATTTCTCAGTTCACCTTTGTGACCAGGATGTCTAGTGGTAACATCAGACCCGGAAGAACACAGAAACTAAAACATGTAATGGCTGTGAACTTGAGGTGCTACGGCGCACAGTACTTTATTAACTAATAAAAGAAAATACTTGAACAAACAAAAGACACAAAACAAAAGGCGCGTTGGCAAAACAAATAAACAAATAATAAATAGCAACAAAACAAATATAAACCAACATGCTAGCAATTGTTATATTAACTTTACACAGATTTACATCTCCTCTTGCACTCCACCTCAAGCGCAGACAGCTGCAGGCTTTTATATTAGACTGCACAAGGTTAAATAAGGAAGCGTGACTGTCAGCTAGTTAAATAATCAGTAGCTGATCAGTCATGCATCCTCACAAGGTTTTTAAAAATAAAAACAATAATCTGGTGGATGGCGTCTCGCTCGTCCGGCCAAACAATACATAATAATAATACAAATAATATCAGACGGCTTTTGCCGTCGCATTAACACTTAAATCAAAACAATAATAAACAAAGGGGCGGGACACTCCGCCACTCATGCCCCCCTCTTGTGCGCAGCACACATGGCCTTAAAAGGCAACTTCCCCCTTAGTCCCCAAAGTCCTGGTTTATAGTCCCGGCCCAGGAACAGGGGCAGCAACAAGCCAAAGGTGGCAGCCATGGTGGGAGGTCCTCCTCCCACCCCAACAGCTGTAGCGGCCAGGCCAACTGTACACTCCTCCGGCCAAGGCAATCCTGGCCCCTGCATGGCCTTCTGTAGGGGTGGTCTCCTGGCCTCTACCCCCTTCTTCATAGCCGGCAGCTCCCCCTTGTTGGGCTCTAGCCACAGTATTTCTGACGGAAAAGCAGGGCTGACTGCAAACCCAGGTGAAACAGTTACGGCGACCCCAGGCGAAGCAAAGAGGGCAACCCCAGACGACTGCACCAGCGGTGGACCATCGGGAGGCGACAGCAGTAGCAGCAGACCCTCGGGAAGTGAACTCAGGAGGGGAGCCCCTGGCCATAGAGGTGGCAGCAGGAGCTCCACTTCTCTCTCGTAACTGGTAGCTCCCCAGGCAATGCAGAGCAGCAGGCAACCCCAGACGATGTGGAGAAGCAGGCAACCCCAGGCGATGCAGAGCAGCAGGCAACCCCAGGTGATGCATGGCAGGTATCCTTGGGCCGAGCGAGGCAGGCGTCCTTGGGCAGAGCGAGGCAGGCATACTTGGGCAGAGCGAGGAAGGCATCCTTGGGTGGTAGAGACAGAGACAGCAGGTACTCTGCTGGTGAAGGTGGGAGCTGCAAGCAGTCCTCCCACAGTGGTGGATGCGGAACCAGCAGGTACTCACCCTCTGCTGGTGGAGTTGGGAGCTGCAAGCAGTCCTCCCATGGCGGTAGATGCGGAACCAGCAGGAATTCACCCTCTGCTGGTGGAAGTGGGAACAGCAGGCACTTTTACTCCGCTGTTCTCATCCTAGGCTGTGGACCTGGGGGCTTCCCTTTCTTTGGCTGCGGACACTCAGCGTCCTCCCTCTTGGGCTATGAACGTTCGTGCTCCTGCCCCTCAGGCTGTGGAGGCGAAACCAGCATGGAATTCTCCCTCTGCTGGTGGAGATGGCAGAGATGGCTCCCCTCCCTCTGATGCTGGAGACGGCAGTGATGGCTCCTCTCCCTCTTGCACTGGAGATGGCAGTGATGGCTTCTCTCCCTCTGGAAACAATAGCAGGGGCCCCTCCCATATCCCAGGCAGGTAGTTGAGCACCATGGCTGCAATGTCTGGGAGGGATGCTGTGTGGTGCTGCTGTTCCCAGGCCTCCCAACGTTCCCTATCTCGGGCCCATAGGAGGATGATCACAACAGGGAGAGCCTCCTCGATATCCCTCTCAGGCTCCATCAGCTAGTCCCAAATACCCTCAGAGGAGAGTGGACCAGTCTGCCTCAGAGGACGCAGAGGCAGCTCCTGTTCCTCTCCCTCAGATGATGGTGGTGGAGGTGAAACCAGCAGGCATTCTCCCTCTGCTGTTGGAGGTGGGAACAGCTCCCCCTCGGCCTTTGGATGCACAGGCTACCCCCACTCAGTCATTGGGCATTCAGGCTCCCCTGTCTCTGGCAATGGACGGGGTTGGTCGGGTGCTATGTGCCCAACCTCGCCAAGGGCAAAGCATCATTCCTTACCTTTCAGGCAGGTGAGGAAGACGTCCAGCATGGTAGAGACAGCGCAGGACCGGCGACTGGCCCTGCACTGTTGCTGATGTTGCTGTTGCTGCTGCTTCCTCCGGCCGCTTCTTCCCATTTTATTTATTTTTTTCCAAAAAAATAGTTATATAGTTAATCCTATCTTTTTGTTGTTTTGTTCCCCCCCCCCAAAAGGACACTTCCAAAACTTCACACAAAAACTTTTTTTTTTTTTTTTTTGAAAAACATAACAAAAAAAAAACACTGTCCTTCCCTGATCTGACTTGTGGAGGCTGGGGTTATCCCACACTGACAACATATGTAAACAGGATGACTGTAGTGGTGACGTCAGACCCGGAAGAACAGAGAAACCAAAACATGTAATGGCGGTGAACCTGAGGCGCTACTAATTAAACAAATGACTTGAACAAACAAAAGATACAAAACATAAGACGTGTTGGCCAAACAAATAAACAAATAATAAACAGCAACAAATAGGTATTGTGCTGGTGTATAAACCAGCATGCTAGCAATATTCCTTTTCCACAGACTTGCTTCTCTCCTCTTACACTCCACCTCAAGCGCAGACAGCTGCAGGCTTTTATATTCTGGCCAAGGGCTTAACTAGCTATTAAATAAATTACCTTTTTACCACTCGGCCATAGTCTACACAAGATTAAATAAGGAAGCGTGACTGTCAGCTAGTTAAATAATTAGTAGTTGATCAGTCACGCATCCTCACAAGGTTTTTAAAAATAAAAACAATAACCTGGCAGACGGCGTCTCGCTCGACCGGCCAAACAATTCATAATAATAATATACAAATAATATCAGAAATAATACTACATAATAACACATTAACACGTAAATCAAAACAATAATAAACAAAGGGGTGCCACACTCCGCCACAGCCTCACTTCCAGTTGTAGGAGCATCCCTTACATCTTCAGTTCCCTATCTTGAAGTATTGTGTTTCATTTTCCTATATAATTTCAAATTACCATTCATGCTCCATCTATTAGACGACTTTCTATTAGTGGACTTTAATGATTAGCCCCCTACTCATTCTATTAGTATTTTAAGAAATGCATTTTTCGAACTTGGCGTTCCTGTATCACAGGAGAAAACCTTGGGACCTACCAACTGTCTGGACTTCCTTGGGTTGGAACTGGATTCCAAGAAAATGGAAGCACATCTCCCCAAAGACAAACTGTATTGAATTTTCAGGACAGAAAATCTTGCACTAAACGCAAACTTCTTACTTTACGGGGTCATCTTAATTTTGCTACAAGGATCATTCCGCAAGGACGTTCATTTGTTTCTTATCTTCTGAAACCAGCATCTTCTGTATTCTAAGTACAACACCATGTTAATATCAATGCAGAGTGCCAGGCCGATATTACACTATGGTCCCGTCTTCTCTCCAACTAGAACTGGAATTTCCTTTTTTTACAATGACTTACCTACTTCTGCAGACTCTCTCGGTCTCTATACCGATGCTGCCCGCTCTCAGGGCTTCAGTGGTGTCTCAGATTCCAAGTGGTTATATGGGAATTGCCCATCCAACAGAGCAATCTTCAGCTTTATTTGAATTGTATCCCATTATTGTTGAGGCTGTAATCTTTGGGCATCAATGGTCAAAAAAGGTCATAACATTTAATTGTGACAACCTCTACAGTAGCTATCATCAGTAAAGATAGAGTCTCTTCTCTTGTTATCATGAAGCTCATGAGAAAGCTCACCTGGGTTTCAGTGCTGGGAAACGTTAATTTTCAGAAATTCTATGCACTTTCAGGAGACCCCTTACCACATCCGTGTCCATGGTTCAAAGGCCTCATATTGTACTAAGTCAACAATCTCCCAACATCCAGATCTCTGAATCCACAGTTAATCAAAACAATCAGTCTCACAAAGCACAAAAGCCGCTTATAATACAAGGTGGTAGCCTTACATCAAATTTTGCTCCCTGTCATTCTGAATCTTCCATCATAGAATTCATTATTTATTGCTTTAAAAAAGCAATCTTTCTCTTTCCACCATAGGCCGATACTACAGTTTCACTCTCGTTTGCTCAGAATCAGTATCCCTCCCCTATCTCATCTTCCTCGGATACAAATGCTGCTCCATGGGATTCAACGACTTGCTTTCAAACCTTCATCTCCCAAGTTGCCTATAACAAAGGAAGTCCTGGAATCTGTAATCAACACTCTACGATCATGTTGCTTTTCTCCATACAAAGATGCCCTCCTTCTGTGGGTTTCTACAATCTGGCGAAGTCACAAGCCAGAACTAGTCATTTGACCCATTGGACTTCTGCATAGGAGATCTCTATCATCAATCCCAGGTCATTATTTACATTTAAAACATTCAAAATCAAACCAAGAAAAGAAAGGCGTGTATGTTCATTTATCAAAAACACATTGTATTATTTGTCCTGTTTTTGCTCTTTTCAGCTATCTGTCACTGCGTCTGACAGCCAACAATCAGGATCCCCTGTTTCTCACCCCAGAAGGGATAGTCTCGTCCAGGATCTGATTCTGTGACCACCTTCATCAGTGTTTCCTTCACGCCGGGCTTCCTCCCGACAACTACTCCGGACATTCATTCAGGATCGGTGCTGCAACTTCTGCTGTTTCCATGAACATTACTTCTATTCGAGGGTATGGGGAGATGTACATCCGGTGCATACAAACTCTACATTCAAAAGAATGTCTCTGACTAATTAATCGGCACAAAATTATATGTGGCTAATTCTGAACTATTGAAGTATCATTTTAGAACATTTTAGAAGGGTAACCCTCAGCCATGGATTCCTTAAAGTTTCCCCCTATTTCTGGTTAGTAGGGTTTTTTCCTTACCTGAGTGCTGATTGGTTTAGATCTGCAAGGTTCAGAGGCTTAGGTGGCCAAACCCATCATAAAACACATAGCATGCTTGTCAGTGTAGGGCAGTGTTATAGCTCCTTGAACCAGGCAAGACCAAAAGTAAACATCATGTATTCTTACGAGCAAGATCTCAATCTCATCTTGCTTTACATCGGCCTGGGTGATTTGTCAAGTGCATAGTTAATTCTATGCATTATCAATGGACTTTACCCGCCGCGTCTCTTTAAAACATAGGCCGGTTGGTTAACCATGTAAATAACTGGCAGCAGTCTTATCTTTTGGGGGAAGTTGGCCCAAGTGCCACTTGTCCTGCCTGCTGACCAAGTCATTCCTAATCACTGTAATGCATTCATCTTAGCTTGGTTAGCATAGGGGCGGCTATCGAGCTCCAATGGATAAGGCCATGAGCCAAAATATAAATGTGAATGTATTATGTATCTGTCAGCTATCATGTTCATGTCAGGTATAACTCTTTGCCAATTGTTCATGTGCCCATGAGGCATATCTTTCACAATCAATAAATTGTTATTTTCTTCAACTAAGTGGATGTCTCCTTTCTGAAAATACAAATATTTTTTCTCAGACCTCCTTGTAAGACTATTTCAAGAGTATATCATTACTATGTACAGTATTATAATGTCATTTTTATTACACAAGAGTAGCTGTTTTACTTCATTCTAATATTGAACTCGACTTTCGCCCAGGTATACTGAGATAGTGGTGGGGGCCAACCAAGACTTAGCTTTGCGGTAATATATGAACCTTCAGTGGTTTTCCTCCACCATGTAATGTGGATTTTCTATTGACCCAGTGTTGATGGCTGAAGTGTAATGCTGACTCCAGAGATCAGCCAGTTTGCTTCCTCCCTGGTGCATCAGTACACACAACAACAGTGATGCATGCTCATTCAAGAGGGAGAAGACCAATTGAATAACAGGAGCTTTGTCTTCTCCCACCCAGATTCCCAAGATGGAAGCCCCCTTTCCCTCAGGATTAGCTGCTGCATATTGGTGGTAGTTTTTTTGGAGCTGGGCTTAACAACGGCTTGCAGTAAACTCTGACAGATTATAATGGATAAGGGAGGTGTCTTTGAGATTTACGGCAAAGCCTTCCATAAATGGCAACTTAATTTTGTTATACAGTTGATTCCTGTAGGCAAACAATTATTTGTGGGAGTAGCTCTGTGATGTAGACCAAAGCCAGAAATGTATTTGGATTGAAAGCAATTTGAAATCAGTCCTGTTTAGCAGACAGCACAAAGAAGTTTAAATTCGAACTTCTCCAGCCCTAGATAGTATCAGAGTGTATTAACCTAAAGAAACCGTAGCATTGGCAACAGTGGATTTGTTACAAGTCTTCCACAGTGGACTTGAGGCGGCTGTCCACTAGTGCTAACTGCAATTGTGCTACTATTATTCTTAAGTATAGAATGTATTGCCTGGGTAAGGATTCTTAAGACAAAACTGCAGCAATCTGTGGAACATTGGCTTGAAACTGGCTATTGCATAATTGTGAGGAAATTATTCCCCCATTCCTGGCTGCCAAAGGTTGTGGGATTTTATTTAATGCTGTTTTGGAGCCAGTTAAGAGAAATGTAGTTGTATTTGCATTTAATTGCCAAGCACCTATTTTGTCAAGGCAAGCTGACAGTCTGGAGTTTACATTTATATCATCAGAACTCATTTTAAAATAAATCTGGGTGTTGTCGGCATAAAAGTGGAAATTGATTATCCAGCAGGCCTTATGCAAAATTTCATAAATACTAGGTTTATAATTATGAACTTTGAAACCTCCCAATAACATTTTTTTTTTAAACTTTTTCATTCTAACTTTAATACTGCTTCTGCAAACTAAAGTCTTCCAAATGTTGAGAGAGATGTAATCCAAAAACCACATAGTTCTGAATAGCAAAATACGAGTATACATTTTTGAGGTAGCAGGAGCATGCTATTTGTATCTAAGGTTCATGGGGGGTAAACAGGTTTTAAAGGAGGAAGGATGCTTTTGTATTTACTGCAACAATATTTGTGAAGCGTAGAAAAGCAAACTGGTCAGATAATTATTATTTATTTTTGTGTAAAGCTGAACATGCTTGTTAAGGAGCTGAGAGAAATCAAGTTTTAAATAATCACAATACAATAGCAGGTGGGATTGTTCTTAGTCCCTGTGTATAATAAAGTGTTTCAGGAAGCCTGAACACCATAAATATAATAAATAAGGACCACCATATTACTGACAGGACTTCAACATTTTTTTATCTATAGTCTATAGAAGCTGGAGATCCTAATCCCTCCACTTGCAATCTCTTTAGTTTTAGGTTTTCCTTTACAGAAATGGGATTCACAAGTGGTTAAAATGATACTTGAGGTGAGTCTGTGTTGTCGTCTCAAAGCACAGACAGTGTAAATGTTTGTGTTAATTATCTGTGTCTGAAGGTCTGCATTCCTTGATTTTGTGTGGTTTCTCCATTTTAGCTAAATACCTTTCTACAATAACTCAAGTAAAAAAGATTATTTTTTTACATGCCATGAAAAAAATGCTTCAGAAAATATTGTGTAAATGAAAGATTATATATTAACTTTGGTTTAATGCATTTACTTTTCAATTTTTTAAACCATATTTTGCTACATGTCAGTTTTTGACAAAACAAGAGGTCAACAGATAATGACACCAGGCAAACAAAGTGTAGAGGTGTCAATTCTTGTAAAAAAAAAAAAAGTTGTCTTTTCCTTCATGAAAATTATCCGTTTAAATGCCCTTTGGGACTTCTGTCTTCCCAGTTTGAATTCATGAAAGTTTTTTTTTTTTTTTTTTTTTTATAAAAGTGGTCCTGTAACATTTGGGTCTATTGATAGTGTAGCATAATGCCTTTTATGTATCTTTTATTTTGCTTAAAAGAAAACAAATGCATCTGCAAAGGTAAATAGTTCATAAAAACTTTTAGATTGTTGTCATTTTTAAGCCTTTAAAAAAAGTCATAAATGATAAGGAATCTAAAAGTGTAATATTTGTAATATCTGTAATAATGATACATTCTATTAATTAAGTAATAACAGGCCTTACACAGTATATGGCTTGACATTCCTGGGTGGGCATATTAGGCTAGGCTTCCTTGATGGAAGGGACACCCAGGGAGTAGGACAGGGACCTGCGTAACGACATGTAAGGTGTTAGGGGACACTATGTGCTGACTGTTGGTGGCTTAGTTGGTAATATATACATCTGAGCTAGAGGTTCAAAGGTTCAGATCTATGTTCAACTGTATATTGTTTACAAGTGTGGAAACATTCAGTATGCATGTGGCTTACTACAGTTGATCTAGCAAGGAAGCCTTTTTGTATATTTTCAAAATGTACAGAATGCTCCCATGTGATTTGACACAATTCAGAACAACTGTCAGTCTATGCATTAAGAAACCAATGGCTGAATGGGGGTGGGGCTTCAGTTCAGTACTGTGGTGTGTTTCCAGGGCTGTGGGGGGAAGCCATCAATATTATCCCTCACTATATATGAGCATTACATTAGCTTTTCTGTACAACCAGTAGACAACATACTGGTACTATTAGAACCCAAACTAGGCTCAGCCTAATTGTTCATATAAACAAACTATTGTGTAATAAGTACTTTCCTCTTCAGTTCTGTCTTGGATTCGTGTCTATGAGGAATATCCACACAGGGTGTAATATGGAGTGAAAAGGTCAACCATTGTCTGCAAAACAAAAAAGCACTGGAGGAAATGCCCTAACAATATATTGCAAACAACTATGTACTTCAAAAGAGGGTTGCGTTACTATCTTCTCCCTTTTCTCTCTCATGATAAATAAAGGATGCTGCCTATGTGAGTACATGTATCACCCTCATTAAACCTCAGGCAATTCCTGAAGGTAAGCATGCTTTAAGGATCCGTCTTCCTGAAACTTGACAAATAACGATCTTCAGAAATACCCATTGAAAAGACAGCCCAAAACAAAAACCTTGCTTAACTTTTTTCAGAACTCTGTAATTGGAGTACATTAGGGATTTATGCCTTAATCTGACAACAATTACATTTTTTCAGAATTGCCATTTATGTGGAGTCCAAATGAGGCATCCATTACCAGAGATTACCATTGTTAGTGGATAGCCTTAGGTGAAGCCTGAGCCCGTTTGAACAAAAAAACTAACTTTTATAAAAAACACCACTTTTTTTTATAAAAATTGTTGAAGAATGAGGAATAAATCAGTTATAAAATATAAAATATTAAAATAGTAACAAAGTGTTCTGAGGCAACTGCTTTGTAAAACGACTACTACAAAAGGGTTAATGTGTCTTGTACCATACCCAAATAATTAACACACAGAATTATAGCATACATTTGTGGACCTAGTATGAAGTCAATATCTCAAAGTGTTAGATCTGCAACCCAAAAAGGTACAGGACCACAATATGGTAGCCACTTTAGGTCACAGGTATGTTTGCAATTAAAATTGAGGTGACAGGGAAGACTGATAATTGTAAACGGAAGCCAGGAATGTACTGGTTTTAGCTCCAATTCATGTGTAAAACAAAACATACAGATGCGTATTGTGTTACAATAAAATGTAGAATTTCATTTCCTGTTTACATTTTACATGTTTACTGATTATTATCTTTACAGAGTAGCAACAACAACAGACAACCCTCTTTCTGTCTAACTTTGGCTTTCATAGTTTACTTTCTTCTGACGTTAAAACAGGAACAGCAATAATAAAATGACTGTATTTAAATTACTACTGGCATGTATGAGGTATGCTTTTAAAATGGAAATATTGTTCTGTAAAGGAACATTTAAGAGCACAATCTTAACCGTACCAGAGTGTTTTTTTTTTTTTTATAAATATGAAACACGCAAATCAAACCTACAAACAAAGGCTGAAATAATGAGCAAGTCAATGAGCAGCCTTTCATTAATGCAAATTTATAATAAAGTTATGTACTCTTTAATTACATTTTAAATTGTTGCTTTCTGTCCAGATAAGAATGGAATGATTTCTTACCTTTAATAATAATCATCTTTATATAGTGCCTTTCATAGTGGACCACCATCACAAAGCACTTTACAAGATACAAGACTAGGATGTATGAAGTATGCATCATTTGCAGAGTCACTTACAACAACATCTCACCTGAAAAACGGAGCACAAGGATGTTAAGTGACTTAATCAGAGTCACACAGTGAGTCAGTGGCTGAGCTGGAATTTGAACTGGGGACTTCTTGGTTATAAGCCTGTTTCTTTAACCATTGGACCACACAGTCTTGCTTAATTCTTTATTTCACATTGGTATTATCATTTAAGAAATGTGGATATCAAGGTAATGCACACACATATATATATATATATATATATATATATATATATTTTTTTTTTTTTTACTAAGTAAAATAAGTAACATACTGGACTACATAAGATTTCCTAATACATACTACTGCTGCTTAAAACTCACAAAGCTAATTAAGTAGATAAAGCCACTTAATAATTGTCTCATACTGGAAAGAATACATTTTTTTCTGATGAGTAATTTTGCTAATGCATAGGAGGTCATTACTGTAAGGTAAGTGAAATGGCCCAGTTGCTAAGCCTCACAAAGGTATTTAGAGAGAAAATATTTTCTATCAACAGAAGAGCTGCAGTAGTTAGGCTGTGATATGGTGATGCATTTCAACAATGGGTAGAATGGGTGTTGCTACTGGTGGGGATTACATGTACAGTAGGTGAAAAATGTTGACATATTCGAGATCACGCATGATTAGTAAAGTTCCCATTACATAAATACTCCTGTAAATATTTTGGGGTAAAGTATTAATAGTAATACACATATTATAATTCTTCCCATATTGTTCATCAATAAATTGAAAACACTCGTAATTGTATCAGGAGATTTCTTTTTCTAATAAAAAAATTACAGAAAAAACCCAAAATCTTTAACAAAGCCTTATATTTTATTCAGTTTTTAATATTTGATGACATTAAGACACAGAAAAAGCTGGTAATGATTTTATTAATAAAGTGTTGGCATCTAACATAAACTTTGTACATAATATATGTATGTCTCTATACAATAAGGTAATACAAATGTAAATTGCATTAAAACTCAATTCTTGTGGTTCTGAAATATAAGCCTGCATGACATGAACAAAATGACAACTTGCAAAAGGCAGAGAAATACTAGAGTTTATTTAATAACATCAAGGGTTTATTGTTTTTTTTAGGGCCCTTAATAATCAAAAATCTGGGATGGCTTTAATATGAGAAAATAAATCTCCAAACATATACCATTTTACCTGTCCTAAACATACTTTATAATGTCAGTAATTAAACAAACACTTTCTCAAGAAGTATTTGACAGTGTGCTAAATTTAGAAATACTAAAAGAAACCTATAAAAATTCAATGACAAACATTTTGATTTTATATTTCTGATTTCAGCACTATTGATTGTTTAATTGTAATGGATGTCTTTAGTGTTATTCAGAATTTTTTCTTTTTTAATACTAAGGAATTGGTTCCTATTAGACACAGGCATAAAGCATGTGCTACCAGCATCTATCCAGCTGAGTGAGTTTCTCCAGTTTCAATAGGCAAATCAAATAAAACAGTGAGTGACTTGGGTGTAACCACCACAGCTTAAGCATAAAGATTCTGTTTTAAGAATACAGATACTGATTTTGAAGCAGCATAAGCAGAAAACCCCAAACATTTTCATGGCAATAGTGTGTGTGTGGCAATAGTCATCTGGGATGATGGTTTAGACAGCCTCCTCTCAGGCCTGGAGGACCAATGTTGGTGCCTCGCCTGTGGAAGGTTTGAGCACCTGACGGTGTGCTGCCCCTGTCAGGGTGAAGTGGTGTTGCGACTAGCCCAAAAAAGGAAGAGGATGAGGAGTAACAGTTTCCGGAGGCAATTAGAGAGAGACTCCTCATTGTCTCCAGTGCCAGATGCAGAAGCCCCACTGTCTCCAGCACCAGAGAGAGAAGCTGTGCTGATTCCAGTGCCAGATGGAGTCCCACTGTCTCCAGAGCCAGAGGGGGAAGCCTGCTGCCTCAAGAGCCAAAGGGAGAAGCACCACTGTCTCCAGTGCCAGGGAGAAGCCCTGCTGTCTCCAGGGCCAAATGGAGTCCCACTGTCTCCAGAGCCAGAAGGAGAATACTCACTGTCTCCAATGCCAGTGGGAGAAGCTCTGTTTTCTCCAGTGCCAGAGGGAGCAGCTCCACTGTACAGAGGGTCCAGCGTCCCCATGTCCAAAGGGTCCAGCATCCATATGTCTGGAGGGTCCAGCATCTGCCCTGAGGGTACAGCGTCGGAGTTGCCAGCGTCAGTCCTGCCGGAGTGCCCCGCACCATGGCCAGTGCTGTCCCTGGCAGTGTCCCTTGCTGCAGTCTGCACTGCCCCTGCCGGAATGCCCAGTGCTGTCACTACCACCGGAGTGCCCAGTGTCACTGCCGAAGGGCCTAAAACCGCAAGCGAGAAAAAGTCACTCGGCTTAGCGGGTAAAAAGGGGTTTAAAAGGGCACCCCCTCACAGAAACGCAGAGGTCACCACGGAGGTTTAATGGGCACCCCCTCGCCAAAACATAGGGGTTACCACTAGTGTTAAACGGGCGCCCCCTCACAGCAGCCCAGGGATCTTAAAGGGGTAAACGGGCACCCCTGATGGAAGACCCAGTACTCCAACTGAAGAGGAGCTGAGTTGACTTGCCCATCCTGATGGTAAAGTTTGTTTTTCCTGTTGTGATGTATGTTTTGTTTGAACCCCCCGTGCCTTGTTTATTTGTTATTGTGTTTGTGTAATTGTTATTAAACGTGTGCAACCAGCGCGTTCACTGCAGCTTTCCTACACCAATTTCACATATACAAAAAAGGGTCAGCAATGTAAAAGTAACTTAACAAGACACAACTGAGGCAAACTTGGCTGTCATTTATATTGCAACCAGAACTAGTAGTATGATAAATTAAAAAAAAAAATGTTAAAAGTTGGGGCCAAGTTTGCCCCAACAGTGTCTTATTTAATTTAGCCACTTTTACATTATAGACTTTTATCCCTTGCTCAGACCTATCAAAATCACAAAAGGAAGAGAATGGCACAAAGTCCAATGAAACTGGCTGCATAATGTTACATTAAAATATTGAATTACATACCACTTTGTAGTTTTCTACATACTTAAACAAAAATTGAAATATGTGGCATTTCAAAATCTAACTTGAAATACTGTACTACTATTATAATTTTTTATTACCTCAATCCTATTGCATAGTCCTTAGCCATGCATTTTCTTGTTTTACCACATACTTTGCATACATTTCGGAAGTAATAAAATGCATCCATATCTACATTTCTTATTGTTTTATAATAGTTGTTGATTGAATATACAGTATTTTAGACACATTTAGGTTCCCCTCAGTCTTTTACCAAAATGTTATGCAGGAAGCTGATATCAACAATTGTATCTTTCATACCCTGTGGATAATCTTTAATACCTTGTGGCAAGTTGGACTGGAAAATTCTCCAAATTATAGCATTGTGTGAATGATTGATCTCTTGTAGGAGTTTTATTTGCATAACCTTTGTTGATTTGACAGCTAACAGTATAAATTGTGTGTTATGCACTTAACATGTTGAGACATATATTAGGAATATAGGTACTTAAGCCTTAACTATTATCTGGCACTAAACATAATGTTAGGAGGGAGAGGGGGGTGGGGGGCAGAAAATAAAAATGTAATGAATCTGTGGAAATAAAAATAATGAGTTGGTCCAGTGGTGTGTTCAAAACCGTCATTATTGTCTTGATCTGATCAGATAGGCGATATGCAGACTTCAAGTGGAATGGCTAAAAAATACACTATACTGGCCATTTTAATAATGAGTTTGCTAATGCGTGACAGGGTGCTGATGTACACTATACAACAGTGAAAAAGATTTGGAGCTGAAACATCTGTCATTGAAATGATTCAGTTTCTTTTCATTTCTAGATGCAGTGCTTGCACTATTAAATGTTTAATATTACAGAGCACTGTTACGTACTAGTGATGTCTGGGGATCTATGTTCACTAAGTTTAATTGATCAACATGTTGTTCATGTATTCATTTAATCTGCTTGAGTTACAGTAAATATAATGAGGTTAGTACAAAGTAACACTAGAAGGTATAGTATACAATAGTAAATATATCCAATAAACACCTTAAATAGACTCTTTCACAATGACTGACCTTAGTATAAGACTGTGATGAGTCAAAGGGATTTCGGTCTGTGATTCAGCCTCCCGACAGTAGATGGCATCAAACCAACTCGGGACTTCCCTTACCAAGATCTCGTGACCATGGCAAAAGTCATCTTTTGAGGGGCGGCACCTTGGTGAGGGGCGGAAGTACGAGTATGTAAATTCCAGCCACTGGAGTCAAGTGTAGGATAAGGACACTTGTCAGTTGGGGACTACAGAGGCGGGACATTACATACTAAAGGGAACGTACTACTGTGTTCGGGGTTGGTCCGAAAGTAAAATAGGAGGAGTAACGGGTGGAGGGAGAGACTGGTTTGGTGCAGCGGGATTTTTAAAACAAAAAAAAAAAAAAACACTAACATTTCTTTTGTCTTTTTTGTTTATGTATGGTTCGCCACGAAGACGATTAAAGACGAGTCATCACGGTTTGTTTTGGATTTCACCCCTGCACTCCTTCCCTCACACCATTTTGTTTTCTTTTGTTATTTAATTATTTTGTTGTGTATAGATAATAAAAATAAATTATTTTATTTCTGTACACTTAAATTACTGTCTGGACATTCCATTTAATACACTCTCGCCTCACAAAGACACTGAAACTATTTGGTTATTCTAGGGTAGTCTGTCTGCAAAGGTACGTAGGGGTCGATTTGATCAACCTACACAGTACAGAGTTAAACCATAGATTAATTTTTAGAGCATTCTACAGCACTCCAGAATTACCCTAGAATACATAAACCCAGGATGCAATTCAAATGATGTTGATACCAAAATACATTTACAGTACACTTCATCTCATGCTGTTCTAGCTACCACGTATGTTTGGGTTTCTCTAAACATGTGCAAGCACACAGACCCCGGGAACCAGCGATACTCTGACAACACTGGTTTTAAGGGAAGTCAGCTAATAAGACTCATCAGAACACACGGTTTTAATATGTCAATACATTGACATCATTGTCATTGCTATGCTGAAACCGCTCTTTTTTCAAGTTCTGAAAGTGCTTAGAGAAAAGACAATCATTAGTACTGTAAAAATGTACCTGCATTGACTCCTTTAAAAATATTGAAGTCAGAAAGATGAAGAGAATCATCCAGAAATCCATATTTAAGAAAAAAAAAATTGTAAGACAGAAAATATGTAATTTGTGTTGGTTATACTATGTTTTAAATGTATGTCTACACCTTTTTAGTTTTAATTAATGTAGGGTTCCCACATATTGATTGAGGGTTGACCTTTAGGGGTAAGGTGACCAGATTTTTAAGTCCTTAAACTGGGACACTATGGGGAAATATTGTGAATAACTTCCAACTTTCAAGTTCTAGGGTGCTGAGACTCATGGTGATATTCAGAGTGGAATCTTATTTTTAAAAACATTTTTCTACACAAGCATAGTTATTGCATTACACAGTAGCCATTCAATAATATAACATTCTGAGATTCAATTTTATTGCTGACTGCTGCTGAAACTCTAGTCCCTTTTCTGCCTTCTCTCTATGATTTGCACTTTCCATCTTGCTCTGTCTCTATCTCTATGCTACCCTCCAGTGTCCAATTTGCAAATCAGGCCTTTTCAGTATGAAAACATTGCATATCTCAATATTTCTATCTATTACATGGTTACTTCATAGACTCTATTTTTTTTCTTAAAAATTTCTTACCATTTAATATGACATGGTATTTGTTCTGTATATTTTCTTATTGGTTCATTAGTCTGTTGTGATTAATAGATACTAGGATTTTTTCAGCCACTTTCTGCTATTAAACTATTACTATTAAAGGTGTTGAAATGTGTTAAATATCTTTTGACTGTGTGCAATAAATTAAGCCCAATAATCAACTTTTCTGAGTTTTGTTGAGAAGCTGTCCTGCAGAAACAGGAATTTCCTTCTGAGGTAATCCATCTAGGCAAACCTTTTGGGTCAATTGTCGCATACCAATTTTAGTCCACTTGATGTGTCTAATCAGAGGATTAAGCAGGTTTAGTCCACTTGACTGGACTAAAAAGTTAGTACACCTTCTAATCCTGATTTCAGCGTACCAGAAGTTAATCATCACAGGTAGATCATCTGCTAAATCAGACTGGACAAGATCCCAGTTGCAGTGTACCAAATCAGATTTGTGATGATCCTGTTCAAGTGGATTGACTTAATATTGTGAAGGATAAGACTAACTTAGTACGCGTGCTTGTCCAAAGCATTTACTGCTTAAATTTTTTTCAGAGACAGCTGCATTTTTCTTCCAAAATGACAAGCACATCTGAAAACGGTTCCCTGAAAGAGAAGACAACCAACATCAACACTTTTGGGATATGCCTGCCACAGGTCAGGTATTTACTGAGCATTTTATGTCACAGCTGCCAATAGGCCCCTCCGGGGAGTGACGATTAAGTATTCACTCCGTGGAGATTACGTTCTCTTTTGCACTGAACACTCGAATGCCTGGTCATCTTCTCTTTCAGGGAACCGGGGTTAAATCTGTAACCTAACATTCCCTTTCAGGGAAAGTATATCAGAGCCGTCGCGAGGGAGCATGCTGAGGGACATCTTGCTACTACCAAACTAATCTTTGTGGTATAAGCGTGCAACCTCAAGGACCATTGTGTCTAATGAAGGCATAGTGGAATCTACCACAATGAGTCGGCAGAACCTGATGAATGTATGTGGAGTAGCCCAGCTAGCCGCAGTACATATATCAGTAAATAGGGCCCATGACGTTGCCACTCCTCTTGTAGAGTGTGAGGCCACCATCCTAGCTGGGGGTAGGCCGACATTAGTCAATTCAGTGGGACAGTCACTGCTTTGAGAGGGCTTGACCCAGGGTCCTTTCACCATGACAGACAAAGAGCTGGACAGACTGATGCATCACTCTTGTTCTATCCACACATCTCAATGCCCTAGCTGGGCAGAGGTAATTCAATCTCCAATTTTCCTCCGAAGAAAAAGACAGGGGATGGAAAGCCTCTAGTTCCACTTAATGATTCAAGTGGAAAGCCGTAACTACCTTTGGGAGGAAAGCAGGGTTTGTGCGTAACGACACCCTGTTTCCATCATCCCAAACATGCATACAGGAGCTGTGCACTGACAGAGCCCGTAGCTCACTAATCCGCTTAGCGGAGGTGATGACTAACAAAAAGGATATCTTCATAGAGAGATATTTCAACTGTAAGCTCAAACGGGGCCTTAGTGAGAGCCTCCAATATCACATCTGGAATCCATTAGGGGAGGATGTCTTTCCTAGGAGGACATAACGAGTCGCAAGAATACGAGTGCCCAGGGAAAGAACGGGGACATGGCATGCAGATATAGCTGCTAGGTACACTTCCAGAGTAGAGGGGGGCCTGCCCACCTCCAGCAGATCTTGCAGAAACTGTAAAATAGTTGCTATAGGGAAATAGATGGAATCATGACCTCTGGTCATACATCATTTTTGAAAATACCACTTTTAGGCGTACAGTGCCTTGTGGAGGAGGCCCTAGCATTCTGCAGTGTAATGACGACCACATCTGAGAGTCTTAAGGCGGACACAGTTGGAGTCTGCCCGGTTCTGGGTGCCAGAGAGTGCTTCTCGTCTAACTGAGGAGATCCATGTGCAGCGGGATCTCCCAGGGCTGGCCTTGCAACAGCTGACAAAAATTTGCAAACCAGATTCTCATTGGCCATCTGGGGGCCACCAAAAGAACTGTCGCCTCTTTTCTCCAAACTTTTTCTAGGAAGGCCGGGAACAACGGTATTGGTGAGAATGTGTATAAAAGCATTCTGGGCCACTCGTGCACTAGGGTGTCGATGCCTAGAGGACTATCGCAGCAGTGGAGGGAGAACCATAGGGGGCAGTGAATCGTTACTGCTATGACAAAGAGATCGACTCTAAACCGCATGCAGTCACACAACCGATGCAACGCACAGCTTGCAACAGTGTGGAGCACTGCCTACAGACAGGATTAGTCTGGACCGTCGTGCAGTCACTCAACCATAGCGGCACAGCAGCCTGCATGAAAATATAATATGGAGAAAAAACAGGACGAAATGAGCATCCCAAGAAAGGTTCTGGGGACACTGGGTCCAGTGTTCCAATAGTGGGAATGTTCCTTCCAAAATGGTATGTCTGGTCACCTTATTTAGGGAATACAAGAAGTGAGAATGAGAGAGAAACGTGAGTGAGACTGTAAGCAAGTCTAAACATCTGCACTGTCTTTTTTACTCTGTACAGCTCCTCATACAGCGTACTCTTTCAATAAAGCCTTTTGAACTCACTTATTATGTATCAAGAATTAATATACAAGCCTTACACAATCTTCTCAAAGCCAAAGGAATTAACTATAAAAAGCCGCCTTAGAAGAACAGCTTGCCATTGTTTCTGTTGGGATTGCTTCTGTTGGCATTTAGCAGCAGTTATTCTTGCGGTAAAAATACACTTCCTGCTGGATGTACTAAGCTGTCAAAGAGGTTGTGTGTAATTACTTGTCCTGAGTTGATTATAAACATACTATAAACTGTCCTGAGTTGATTATAAACATGTTATTGCCTTTTAGTTATCGAGAATAATACAAAATGAGTTTTAACTGACAATAACTGCATTTGACAAAAAATCCTGCCATGGCTTATCATTTGAACTGAATTTGTTGAAATGTTTAGTGATGCTGATTAAAAACATTTGTTTTTTCCTGGTATTTTGGAGCATAATTGTAATATTTATGAGCTTTATAAGAAACATGATAAACGGATCAATCAAACTTTCACATGAGTTAATACAGAATATCAAGATTAAAAACACCCTGCTTACAAAAATGGCCTTAAATCATTCTCTTGCCTCTAGTTGGCATTAGTATAAACAACACTGGGCCCTTTTTAATAATACAAACAAAATAGATTTTAAAGATGTAGTGATACACACGGATTTCTTTAAATATACAGACTCATGTATCAAGCTGGTTCTTCTTATAGCCATTAGAATAAAGCTTCAAACTTCGGATCCATCCTGTCCAAGTTTTCTAGATCAAGAATGCCTTCCAAGGGGTTCATCTGCACACATAAGTTCTTAATATGTATTAACATTCAACAGGTAGAGGACAATTATTCCCACACAATCACTTTTTTAAATATTTTATTTTAATACTGTATATTTAATACTATTCTAGTACTGTATATCCATCCTCTAAATCGATACATGTCCCCACTGGCTTAACCCATTGGGTTAGGCTAGCGGCAATATTCTGAGATATTATAGTTAGTCTGGAAACCTAAAGCTGCACCTGAATTTTTGCCTAAAATTAAAAGCAGGATGTGTGTTGTGCGCATATATGTGTGTGTGTGTGTGTGTGTGTGCTTGTGCTTAGCAAAATTTGACTGACTCGATACAGGTTCAGTGATATGGAACACTTATAAACATTTGATTTTCATTTTCACACAGAGATTACGTAGATTACAATGGAAATTTTAGTAAAAGAGGTTACACAATTAAAAGTTGTGGGATAACAGCATCATTTTTACATGCTTCCCTTAATGGGACAATAGCCTAATTCAAAGAACTTTTAACTAAGGGAAAGGAGGTTTATGAAAATACCAATTCATGAAATGGCAAATAAAATAAAAATAAAAATGTGCCATCTTTTCTTGTTTACGTTTATTGTGTGAATGTATATGTTCCTAAAATGCATTTTTTATTTAAATGTTAATTAAATTTGCATGGTAAATCTAAAAAAAATAAATGAAAAATAAAGTACTTTTTTCATTTTGCTTAATTTTACACTCTAAGCAATTTTCACCTATTGTTGCCAAATTGCCTTTCCCCTGTAAAAAACACATTTCTGAATGTCCTAGAAGCATGTTATTTATATCACAATTTAAAGCACACATTTTTTATTTCATATTATGTTGGAATCTGGAATACAAATTGCTTTCTAGACTCTCACAAATGAGAAAATGTGAAGAAAAAAATGCATTTACAAAAATTATCAGTTTTTTGAAAAATAAAACATGAAAACATGTATATCGAAGTTTATGATAGTCCCATATGTTGGGAAGTTCCACACAAAATTTCAGACCAATAGCACCAAAAATGACCAGAATACCAGAATGCGAACATTGTTTGCACATTGCTCTAAAATCCTTGTTTGGCCAAGTATTGCATTGCATTTGGTCCTGAATTGAAGCCTGACTCCTCTTCTTTTGAACAAACAAAACATCATCACTGACAGACTTTCATGGACGGAGTTATAAATCAAAACATCAGATTATGTCTGCAGTGCGTGTCTGTGCACACACCCCTCTTTGAAGTTTGATGTGCGCACAGCTCTAAAATCCTTATTTTGACCGAGTATTGCATCGAATTTGATCTTGAATTGAAGCCTAACTCTTCTTGTTTGGAACAAACAAACAATCATCGCAAAAGCAAAAGGAAAGTGGCCTGCCGGTGGGTAAAATCCCATATACCGGAGTTTAAAGGGTTAATACAACAATAACACAAACCCATCAGCGTAATGTATTCTTATTTGATCATAAGAGGAAATGACTGAAATGATTTCATGTGTCAAGGTATCAAACATATAATTCAGAATAGCCTAACACACAAAATAATTAGAGAAACCCCTTACTATCACAGCACAGCAGAAACTCCAAACTCAAAATATTTGTTACTTTTTAAAAGCCGCTATAAAGATAGCAGATCATAATTTAAAAGTAATCCTTGTTAAGGTGTGATGGTGTATTGCTGCCGTCTCCAAGGACCTGATCTGAAATGAGATTCAGATCTTATCGGGTACTCGCCCTGGTTAAGGAATAAAAAATATGATTGTTAGTGTAATTTTAAGATAAAACCTTTATCTGCTCTTTAAAGTAAAATGACAACATTTTGTCTTTCTTTTTTATTTCAAAATATATCCTTGTAAGTTTCTGGTATGTGGCCCAGTTTTCATAAGAACCAGATTCACACCATTAGAACTTTGTCAACAATTCAAGAAATTATTGAAAAAACCAAACAATAAAAATTGTCTGTGTTTGCTGCGGATTCCAGAGGGGGTGTTAAAATGGCTCTGGAGCTGCATGGGTTAGAGAGGCAAAACTGGCAGCAACTTTTCTCTTCTCTCACTGCACTACAAAAGGCTTCAACTGGATAGGCGTCCACTGCGTTTAGATACCAACTGACACAATTACACACATAAATGCAATGTTAAAATGCCTTCAATATTGTATTTAGGACGTCCAGATCAAAATTGTTTATTTTAGTTTGCTCTCTTTGTTTTTACAGAGAACCTGCTGAATCAATATTGCACCCTTGGTCTGTTGCTGTCAAACATTTGCAACACGGTCTTTCAACTGAGAAGCCGGAACATTATTAATCACACGGTAATAGTGCAGAGTTTTTTATTTACTTTTTAAATGTAAATATTTGATAAAGGATCAGAGACATGGGGACAACAAACAAAGACAAATAAACAAGGGCTTGTGCCTACAGCTAGCATTTAGAAAAGTCCCAGGATGCTGGTCATACTTTCTCACACCAACCTTGTGACCAAAACTCAAATTATTGATTATTTACACGGTCCCTTGCAAAGAGATTCTACTCAGGAGTGCTTAGTTACTATCACACTACTTCTACTACAGTATACCAAAGTATGTTAGTAGTATGGAATGGGTCTGTCAAACAGACAGTATAATTTGTTTTTTTGTGCTCCTATAGTACAATTAAACACAAAACCTTTTTTAAAATATTCATAACTTAAAAAGACTTATTTCTAGTTTGAAACATCAGTCATTTTAAGTAATGTATTCTTCTGGTTGTTTAGAATTTTATGTTTCAGTTATTATATGATCCAAAATCACCCCTATGGTCCTAATACAGTTCTCAAACATGAGTATGGTTTCAGGCTATTACAGAAAAAAATGGGTAAATCAAACAGCTATTCTAGGCTAGCTGCTAACTTACAGTTTTTCCTAGTATTTTGGCAAAACACACTGAAATGTGTGGCAGTTATTGATTTTAACAACGCTACCCTTCAGGGAACCACCATAAAATGAATACTTTAAATCACTCCTTGTATAATGTTAAAGACAGTTTATTAAAACTATAAGCTTGTTTATAGAGAATAACCCACTGAGGTGCCAGAGAGAATGTCGTGTTTTTCTTTCAGGGTGTATGTGGCAGACATCACAGGCGTGTGATAACATCACAGACACGGAAGAAGACAGACACAGACTGCACTAGGGTAATGAATGTGCTGCTTGTGCTTTTTAATAAATAAAAGATTTAAACAGGACAGTTTAATATACTCAGAACCGCACAGTGGTGGAGGAAGAGGAAGATTGTCCCTGGTGCAGGACCTTTATTGTGGGCCCCTCTCCCCAAACGTTAATTTAACCCTTATTTATGAATATCAAACACACCAAATCAAGTGTTCAATCTTGAACTATATTTAATTGTCAGAATGAAACAGTACTTAATAAGAACATTTTCTACTTGTCTACTTTTATTTTGCGTACATCTTTACATCCAACACTACACTATTTTTAATCATAAATGAACAGGTTTAATCACTAACCCTACCAGGATTCCCCAATTCTGAATCACAGGTATTATTACAGAATTCACAATTCTGCACAGACATTTGGAGAAATTGTCTCACATAGGAAACCGTTTTATTATTATTATTATTATTATTATTATTATTATTATTATTATTATTAATTCAGAAATGCTGGCACGTTGATTTGTTGTAGTTTATTTTGGTGCATGCAGCAGCACCCAACAGCTTCCATTTAAACCACTGTTTTTCAAAGTGGAGGTTGCGACCCTCCAGTGGGTCGTGGGAGTTTAAAAAATGGGTCGTCAAAATTGACTTAGCAAAGATTCTCTGGCCTTTTTTCTCTGGGTAAATGAAATATTCTCTCTGCAGTACACAGCATGACCACATGAGGTCATTAAACAGATTAGCATGCCCTGTTAGTGCGCCATTAACTATGTTCAATGATACTACGTTGATCATGCACTGTTCTGATGTACACATTTTATTCAATTGGCTCCAATTTTCTTTCCCTTTAGTAAGTCATTTCACACTCTACGCTACACATGTAATGACAAGCTTCGTGAAAACATGGATCCTTTTATCATCTGAAAGAGAGGGCAAGAGACACAGATAGCCGATAAACCTACTGGCCAGGATCTCACATCTGAATCTGACAGAGAGAATGTTAGCATCTCCGCCAAATCCACGACAGGACAGAGCAGCACAAGCTATAAACAGAGCCTCAGGACCTCCGGTGAACATCCTGCAAAGAAAAAACTAAAATCAGGAACAAAGCAGTACAAAGACGATTTTTTGAGGTAAGGTTTTGTCAGTTGTTCCAACGCAAATCAGGATGCAAAACCCACATGTATTATATGTGGGGAAACACTGGCGAATGAGAGTTTAAAACCTTCAAAACTGCAAAGACATTTAAGGACTAAACATGGCGATCTGGAGAATAAACCTTTGGACTTTTTTCAAAGGAACAGCAAGAACCTAAATCATAAGCTCAAGTTCTTAACAGAAATATAGCATTGAATGACAAAGCACAATTAGCCTCTTACATGGTGGCTTACCACGTAGCTAAAGAAAAAATGCCCCACATTATTGCAGAGAAATGTATTCTTCCCGCAACATTAGACATGGTTCATACGGTCTTAGACGAAAAGTCAGCTGAAAAACTGAAATGCATTCTGCTGAGTGATAACACAGTGCTGCGTCAAATTTGTGATATCGCTGAGAATTTAGAAGTACATCTGATTTCTCGGTTAAAGTTAGCTGGGGATTTTTCCATACAACTGGATGAAAGCACTGACATTGCAAATTGCACAACCTTGTTAGTTTACGTTAGGTATGTTTGGAGCAGTGAATTTGTTGAGGATTTATTGTGCTGCTTGACACTACCAAACAGCACTACTGGCTCACAGCTCTTTGACAAGTTAAATAGCTATGTGATCGTAAAGTGTGGACTCAACTGGAGTAATTGCAAAGGAACCACAAGCGATGGAGCAGCCAACATGACTGGGAAAAACAACAGTTATTAGAATGATTCAGGAGGCAGCTGGTCAGGACATTGTTTGGAATCATTGTTTTATTCACCGCGAGGCATTAGCATCGAAATGAATTCCATCCGATCTTGAAGTTGTGTTGAAAGGAGTTGTGAAAGCCGTGAACTTAATTAAAGGTAGCTGAATCAATAGCAGGCTTTTCGAGACTCTGTGTTCTGAAATGGGGGCGGAGCACACACATTTATTGTTCCACACAGAGGTACGGTGGCTGTCACGGGGTCGGATGTTTGGCAGAGTGTACAAACTGAGGAATGAAGTACACGCATTGAGAAATGATCCCCTCTGGCTAATTCATTTAGTGGCTTTCAACTATGTTTTACCTTGCAGATATCTTTTCAATTCTAACTGAACTGAACCTAAAATTGCAAGGAAAGGATGGTGATATTTTTCGGCACTGGGACCAAATAGTTGCTTTCCAAAAGTCAGTGAAACTGTGGCAGGTGCGACTGAAAAGCCCCGACTACTACATGTTCCCCACAATGCTGCACACATCAAAGAAAACAATGCTAGTAAGGAAACTGTCAATGAACTGACAAGCCTTATTAAGACACATCTGACTGCACTAATTGACAATTTTTGTCGCTACTTTCCAGAGGAGAAGTTTGACATTTTGAAAGACAATAGGTGGGTGAAAAATCCCTCAAAAGCCCAGAGTCACTGATTGACTTAAAGCTGACTCCTACTGAGGAGACTGAGCTGCTGAACCCTACGTGTGACAGCACATTACAAACACGCCACATGTCCGTAAAGTTGTCATCATTCTGGATTACCATCTCCCAGGAGTATCCAGTGCTGAGTAAAACAATTATTTTGTTGCTATTGCCCTTCACAACAACCTATATGTGTGAGGTGGGATTTTACGTTTTGACAAAAGTGAAGACAACGCAGAGGAACCGTCTGTGCCTGATATGTGTGTTGCACTCTCATCCTGTGAACCTGAAAGGAGTGAGATTGTGAGGACCAAGCAGGCTCACCAGTCACATTAAGTAAATTAATGCGTCACGCAGCCACCTGTGGGGAGGGAAACTGAGGCTCGACCCCACACAGAAGAGACAGAGAGTGAGAGAGCTGAAAAGCAAGCTGAGAAAAAGGTAGAAGTCATTCATTTATTAGTTTTCCTGACGGGGGTGTTTTTGTTTAGTTTATTGTATTAATGGTAGGGAACCCGTGAGAGGGAACTGAGATGTTATTTCGTTTGAACAACCACTTTCTTTGCAATTTAAAAATAGCTATTATTATTGGGTCGAGTGGGTGGACCATTTGGTTAAAGTGGGTCGCCTGCAAATGTCTGTGCTGAATATTACCCCAAAACCTTCCATGAAGACATGCCTCGTACCAGCCTCCGGGGGAAAAAAGTTAGGATAATTAAAACAATAGCGATACCTGTTGAAATGAAGGAGGATACAATCTGAATTATTGGCACTGCACACCGGCAGCTACAGTGATACACATGTGTAACATTTTCAAATATAAACCGCAAATGACAGTATCATTGTTAATAACAAAAACCAAAAAAAATCAAAACTTTCAAACCCCTTCGGGGCCCTCTGAGTGCCTGCGCCCATGTGCAGTTGCACCTGCTGCACCTGCTATTGCTTTGCCACTGGAGCTGTATAGGGTTACATCAAAAACAAAATACTGAAGTTTAAATTAAATGAACATCTTGAATAGTACCTTACGAGTTGCCAAGTACTAATTTGTTAACATAATAACGTTTAAACTGAGTTTTATTCACAATCCGTTTTGACAAATTATTACAGGCAGTCCACGCACTTACGACACAATTGGTTCCTCAAAGTCGCGTTGTATGTCAAAGCATTGTAAGTCAAAACACATTTTCCCATAAGAAAAATGCTATAAATTGGGGTTACGTTCCTGACTCTTTGGCCAGATAATATATTTTTACAAAAATGACCCGTTATGTTGTATTCATGCAAATATTTATTTAACTCTTTACTCTTAGCCTGGTGGGTGCTCGCATATTAGTCAGGCATCTATATGGCTTGTTTAAAAGTACAAAGTACAAGCCAAACAAATCCAACTTATTTTTTTAATTTTTTTCTTGCAATCTGACCCAAATCAATAATTATCATCACACAATATTTCATTATAATGAAACAAGGGATATTACCTACAATGTATGTTTTGGGTTTAAGAATTGTAAATCTTTTAAACATTGACTTCAAGAGGCATACTTTTGGTATAAATATATCTTTGTGGTTCTTGGGAATACAACTGGTATGTGTTTTTTGAATGACAAAGCATGGTTTAGTATCATATGAAATCCATTTACCAAATGTGACTAAGGTTAGGTTAGTCTGCATCCCTCAGGGAAGACATTGGTTAACTTGCACATCCTCTAAACACCTGACTTAGATTAGCTATCTTAGCTGTGCTTTAGCATGCTTTTTAGGCTTCAAAAAAGACCGTCCCCTCAGGTATCTGTGGGAATTTATTCTTTTGTATAAAAATAGTTGTTTATCCTGAACATAAATATGTTGGGACAACAGGATGAATTAGCTTTAGGAAAAATTAAGACAAACAAAATGCTTGTTTTGGTTACCATTGTCTTGGTTACCAAGTGCCAGAAAGTTAAGACTTCCAAAATATAATTCCTTTAAAACATTTTTAATGACTCTATGGGTGGATGTACTACAGTTCAAAAAGGGGTTTTGCATGACAACAGAAAGATTCACAAGTAAGTACAGATCTGCTGCCACATGCTTGTTAAATGACTATGCTCAATTACAAGCCCCACAGGTGTAGTCCTGTGGGGTCGCGTGGGAGTGCCAACCCCTCATTTCATGAGCAAGGGGAGCGCTAACTTGAGTCTTACATTTAAAAAAACTCCTTTTTTTTTGCTTAAAAGCTATTTTGTATTACAAGTTTTATTTTATTATAAGTTGCTACGTCATGTGAATCATTTCACACAGTTTGCAAAGCCAGAACCTACTCAACTTGTGCAAGATTACATCTCTTATAATAACCCTCAAAAGAGTTTGTGGCAGGCAGTGGTGTTGCGGTGACATCAGGCCAGGCAGAGGAACAGAAAACAAACCACTGCAGGTACGGTGCAATGGTGGTTGTGCCATTTTATTTTTAATTAATTAATTAATAAAATAAAATATTTAAACAAAAAACAGTTGCTCACAGAGCGAAAATAAAAGTTTTAAATAAAACAAATCATGAAAACAAAATAATAACTAAAACTAAGGTCAGGCTGGGCAACTGCCTTCACTGATCCTTAGTATTATTTTAAATTTCTCTCTCACTCCTTGCTCTCGTTCCACCTCTCAAACACCCCACCTTGAGGGAAGAGAGCTGCAGGTATTTATGCAGGTGACCATCTCCTGATTAGCAACAAATTAATCACTTAAATAATTCGGGAGATGGCCACCTTCTGCACAAGGTTTTAAAAACAATACACACGGCTCTCACGGTCATAAATACAATAACAAAGCAACAAGGCTACGCTGTCATTTGAACAAATCCAAAACAATAAATCATAAAACAAACAAATACAAAATAACACAGGGGCGGAGGGGGAAACCCCATTTTAAAAATACTGTACAGGGCTGCTCGTCCTGTTACAGAATCATTAACATTAAGGTGCTTTTACGATTGTGTAGCATTGAACTGGTCGACTGAAACTGAAATGGGAAATAGTAAAAGTATAGATTCTTATTTCAAGAAAATTGTCTCCAAAAGCCACAGGAGGAAAGTTGCAGAGTCTATTCAGTGTGTCTGTTGAAGTTCTGGTCCATAATGATAGCCAAGAAGATCTACAATGTATTGCCCATTTAGCAGGACATTGTCACTCTGAAGAAACAGATTGTGTCAGGGAGCCATAGAAGGATTTTTTCATGTGAAGCTGGAGAAGTGCCCTGACAGTAGGCTGTAGTTCAGGGACAGGCAACCCATTTATTGTCTGACTGTGGCCCAGTGTATTAATTCCATTTCACTTAAGAATATATCGTAAATATTTTTACTTTGTTGACTTGCTTTTTTAATTTTTTCTCATAAAAAGCAGCATGCCATTTTAATTCGTACTGTGGAGGGTAATTGCTTCCATCAGATTGTCTCCAATTAATTTTATTTGTCTTATTTAGTCTTTGTGACCAAGTGGGTGAGTACAGGTTAAAGCAATGCAGCAGTACAGAAGAAACAGACAGACAACGAGATTCAGGTGCAATGGTGTTTAATGATCTTGTTTTCCAAAGCCTGATGGCAAAACAAACAGTGAACAATAATGATGGAAAGTAATACAGTGGTGTGTATTACTTTATTTATAATCCCTGGATTTGAGCCGCAACCAAATGGCCTTTAATGAGTGAATTAGTGATCATGGTGCAAATACAGTTCTTCGTGAAACACGCAATGATGTTGTCTGATTTTGTCCTGGACTTTGGTGAGCTCCAGATTGTGTTAAGTGTCTAAACAATGAACAAACAGGTTTTTAACAAGACAGTACAAACAAACAAAACACTGTTTTCACTGTTCTCCTTTTTAGGCTTTCTCTAACCAATTACAAAAGGAACAAATCACTTCACTACGTCCCCCTTTTAAACCGTCACACATGAGCCGTTGGTCAACGAGCACATCTGCTCCTGCATTTCACGGATGCCATGCCATTCCCTGTCTGGATCATTGACTTTGCGTACCATAGCTCCGCCCCCTTTCTAGATGGCCGACTTCAACCGAACCCTGGGAATAAACTGTTGTGCCATTTAGTCCAGGGTTCTCTGTTCCATTTAGGTCAGAGGGATATCTAACACCAAGAATCATTTGATCTCTGTCACAGTCTTCCTCTTTTTTCTTAAATGCACAAATCCATTGCATTGAAAGAACCGATTCCAAAGACAGAAGGCTTGTTGCTAGGGACATCACTGCCTAGTGACGTCACCGTCCTGAGACTTTTGCTACATTGCTGCCTGCTACAACTGAAAAACTTGTCTGCTAAAATTAAAACTGCTTCAGCAAGAACTAGATATTTAATTTGCTATCTATTATTGTGCAATGCGTGTATATATGGTATAACAGTACAATATTAATGCTTTGTTTTTAATTGTTTTGTATATTTTTGTTTGTGATGTGTATCATACAGTATGAAATAAATGAAAGTGAATCCTAAACGGAAAATATATATATATATATATATATATATATATATATATATATATATATATATATATATATATATATTATATATATAGTAATGTGCAGCCCGCTATACACATTAGGTTAAACTAGTTTTCTGGATATGTGGCCTGTGATAAAAGCTTGGTTGATCACCTTTGCTGTAGTTAATCGGGGGACGTATTGATGACAAAACTGAAACATTAGACCTGTTACATGATTACTTATTTCTTTTGATGAAGCTTTTTTTTATAGCAGTACATACATTTGATAAGGAAATAAGAAATAAGATAACATACCTACATGAACTTGTGCACTATTGGTTTTATTATGTTTATCAACAAGTTACAATGAACATTACACCTGACTTTTTTTTTATATATATATATATATATATATATATATATATATATATATATATATATATATATATATATATATATAACTAAATACATATGTCACACTTAACATTTTTCCATATATCTGGAGAATCGCGTATTCAGTTGTCATGGCATTAGCAGTGTTTAGCCTAAGTTATTGAGTGTATCATATTCTGGGGATATATAGTGGTATCTGTCCTTCTATGCATTCATCTGTATGTCAAACTTACATTTTTGCAAATATCTAGAGAATAGCTTTTGAAATTGTCATTAAGCATACAACTGACAATATGTCACAGCCATCAACTTTTTCCATAATACTAATTGTAATATTTGCTCTGTAGGTAGGTGGTGAGTGGATTGGTTTTGCCTAGCAGGCATTCATCACAATATCTCCATTGAAGAGTGGGATATTGGTTGCTATGGCAGTTTTTCAATCACAAGATTGGCAAGTGAGGTGTATGTTGATCTTTTCACCTCATTAACTTGAGAAATTAGTGTTTATTTTGACATAAAGGGCTAATCTTAAATTGTAGCACAAACCAAAGGAGAAAGATGACTCATTATAACCCTAAGAGATTATTCTACTGCACTTACAATCATACCTGTATATAAGAGACAACATTGTTTTCTGGAAAGAAGATAACTAGACACAGCAATTGGTCAATTTTTGATCGCCATGGCTTTCATTTTGCTTGCCTCACTTAAACAATCAGCTGCTTTTTCTCAGTGCATATGTTAAGTTGCTATGCATAGACACATGCATTCTCTTAGTTGTTTTTGAGGACTTTTGTTACAACTTCACACATTGTATTTGCGTCTTGCTTTTAAACAACAGTGCTCTCAATGCATTGATTACACTATGTAACACAATTTTTGTTCCTGGGTAGTAAGTGTTATTTCCTAATTGCTTATGCTTCAAAAGTATAGAAAATGGCTATTATTCCCCACAAACTTTGCTTTTGTGACCAGGACAGTGATATTTAGAAATTTACCCATTTCCAATGAGAAAACGGGCGAATTTGTGTCTTTTCGTTCACATAAAGTCAGAAAAGCAACATATGAATCCAAATTAACATGTATTTATACTAAAGTAATACAAAAATAACTACAAAAGATTTAGAAGTGAGTAGTTTTTCGAGATTTACGATTATACTGTAAAACAATTTCGCGAGTCAGCCCCCAAATGTAGTCTCCCATCATGTTCTCGTTATACTGTCCTTGGTAGCGGCGTTCAAAGTCCAGCATATCCTGGTGGAAGTGCTCGCCTTGCTCCTCCGAGAACGCTCCCATGTTCTCCTTAAATTTATCAAGATGAGCATCAAGGATATGGACTTTGAGGGACATCCTACAGCCCATTGTGCTGTAGTTCTTCACCAGAGTCTCAACCAGCTCCACATAGTTTTCGGCCTTGTGATTGCCCAGGAATCCCCAAACCACTGCGACAAAGCTGTTCCAAGCCGCTTTCTCCTTACTATTGAGCTTCTTGGGGAATTCATTGCTCTCCAGGATCTTCTTTATCTGTGGTCCGACGAAGACACCGGCTTTGACAAGTCTTGAAGGCTGCCGACTCCTTATCTAGAGCTCTGACAAATTGTTTCATAAGGCCCAATTTGATGTGCAGTGGTGGCATCAGCACCTTCCGGGGGTCCACCAGTGGCTCCCACTTGACGTTGTTCCTCCCCACAGAGAACTCGGTCCGCTGTGGCCAGTGCACCTTGGTGTCCCTGCTGTCCCAAAGGCAAAGATAGCAGGGAAACTTGGTAAAACCGCCTTGGAGACCCATCAGGAATACCACCATTTTGAAGTCTCCTATGACCTCCCAGCCGTACTCATCATACTTCAAGGCATCCAGCAAGGTCTTGATGCTGTTGTAATCCTCTTTGAGATGCACCGAGTGAGCCAGGGGAAGAGACGGATACTTGTTACCATTATGGAGCAGCATGGCTTTGAGGCTCCTGGATGAGCTGTCAATGAAGAGGCGCCACTCATTCTGGTTACAGGCGATTCCGATTGCCTTGAACAGACAGGTCACATTGTGGCAGAAGCAGAGCCCATCTTGACGGGTGAAGAAGCTGGAAAAAGGTTGGTGACGCTTCCTCTGATCTGCGACTTGCACACTTTCATCCAACAAGTTCCACTGCTTGAGCCTAGATGTCAAAAGCTCAGCACTGGACTTGGTGAGACCAAGATCTCTAATCAAGTCTTTGAGGTCTTTTTGGTTGGGGTAGTATGGGTTTCTCTCCTCAGCTCCACCTCTGAAATTGTCATCTGGATCTACAACGTCTTCCTCGCTCTCTGACTTGCTGCTCTCTTCTAAAGACGGCTGCTATCTCTCCGGAGGAGTGGGTACGGGGAGTTCATGGCAGTGTGGCACCGGGGCAATGGATGAAGGAAGGTCCGGATACGTGATAGCAGGTGCATTCTTGCCAGTCCGATGTTTGGAAGGGTCCACCATGCAGAAGTAGCAGTTGCTTGAGTGGTCAGTGGGTTCCTGCCAAATTCTTGGGATAGCAAACTTCATGGCTCTCTTTTCCCCTCTGTACCATCCTACAAAAATACATTTATTTCACCCATGACTAATGTGTAAGAGATTCTCGCAACATTTTTCATATATGATATATTTTTTCAATAACATTAAAAATTGTAAAACATTTTAAAATTAAAAACTTTTACAATTTTAAAAATTTTAACAAATTTTATAACATAAAATTCTGAGCAACAATTGTCCATCTTACCTTCCAGAGTTTTTTTGCAGTGCTCTCAGGTGAAATGAGGTGCCCAGGGTTTGTCTTGATCCCCGACAGGCATGATGAAAAATGCCTTGTAGGCCTCACACATCTTAGCAGATGCTTCCACGGAGTACTTTTTCGCTCTTGTCTTGATAAATTGGCTGCAGACATAGCAAAATGCTGCTGACAGATGCTTGCAGCCTCTTGATGCCATCTCAGAAAATGCAGATATGTATCCACTTAGGCAGCTGGAACTAAACTGAAATGGTGGGCTTAAGGCCCCTGTATTTATACTACTATATATATTACTGGAAAGTTCTAGAAAGTTCTAGAAGTTACTCCAAGTTTACTCAGCACTCAATCTATCTGCAATGTTCTGGAAAATAGGTAAATTTCAAAATATCACTGTCCTGGTCACAAAAGCAAAGTTTGTGGGGAATAATAGCCATGTTCTATACTTTTGAGGCATAAACAAATAGGAAATAAGACTTATACACAGTGTTATTGTTGATGGCAATCTATCTGATATTTGATCAGCAGACTGACTGATGATTGCAGCTCTAGAGATAACATCTAATGAGAAATTAACGTACACAGCATTTTACTGTAATGTGAATTGTATCTTTGTTAAAACTCGTTTTTATCTCAGATATAACTCTAACCACCTATTTTGTTTGAGTGTAACAACTACAGAGGAGGATTGGTAATCACTCAGACAAAGAGTAAGATTTGATAACGGCTATGAGTGTCTACTGCAGAGGTATTCTGGTGGGCCCCAAAGTCTTTGAAGAGCTTATGCATTACCACAACTCCTAAAAGTGGTGTGTAATAATATATCATAGTTGTGGTTCTTTATCACTTCATTTTCCCTTAAAGATTTCCCATATTTTGTCTTCAAGTGACTTATGCTGGATACACTTACTTAAATATTATTTTTTTGTAGGCAAATAGGTGTGGATTTGTTGATGAGAGACGTTTACTACCAAATCTAAATGTGAGATAGCATCAACAATATTTCCGTCTTTGCTGTATGTAATCTTATCTATGTTGCTTTCTTGGACTCACAGTCCATTAACTTTGCATTTTGCATTTGTAAAGAAACTTAACTTATGAGAACTATAGCCTTGACTTGAAAGTTAATGCTAAATAACTCTAAAGCCAAATAATTTCTTAGCCCCAGTGAGGCATAATCCACCCAACTGATCTTATCTTGTCAACCGGTTATGCTGTCACATAATTAAGGTATGAATGAAAAATCAACACTGTAGTTAGAAACATTATGGTTTTACATCCTCTTTAAAGCAAGTTGGATTTGCATAAGCAAACACTACATGAGCACGTATTCGTTTTGTGAAAATGTAATCTACTGGATACTATCCTTCAAAATTTATATATATATATATATATATATATATATATATGTTTGCGAGATCAGGCGAGATCAGGACAGAGTTGCAGACAAAAGTATTGGCACCCTACACCTAATATAAGATCATTAAAGAAAACATGTTAGATAGAATCAGTTGATGAACATTAGCCACAAATTAATGAGACAAAGACCAAAATACATCATTTCTGGTAATTTAACAAACAATCTTTATAAAAAAAAAAGAGAAAAAATTAAGGAGAGAAGCACCCTTAGCAAACTACAACAAAAGAAATAGCTAAAGAACAGTATTAAAAAATATGGAATACTAAAATCCACAATCAGAGCAACAAAGTACCACAGAACAAATTCAATTAAATTGCTTGAAAGAAGTGGAGGTCCAAAGAAAAGGACAGGTACAGCAGGTAGAACAATCGTCCGAGCAGATAAAAAAATATTCAAGATTAAAAGCCAAGGACTTGAAGAAAGATTTAGAAGCAACAGGCACAATAGTGCAAGAAGGAACTGTACAAAGGAATCTGAACACAGAAGAGTTGTATGCACACAGACCTCACTGCAAAGCACTTTTAAAGAAAATTCATAAAACGGTCTAAACTTTGCCAAGAAATATGAACAGGAATCTGAAGCATTCTTCAACAAAATTGACAAAAAAAAAGGAAAGACTTCAATAAAAAAAAAACTTGTTCTTACAGTTAAACATTGAGGTAGTTTGATCATGCTGTGGGGATGCTTTAGAAGTTCAGAAGTGGATACATCTAGGTGATTGAATAATAATAATAATAATAATAATAATAATAATCGTTATTTTATATAGTGGCTTTCATGTAAAACATCACAAAGCACTGTACAGTTAATAAAAACGATAAAATGAATGCAGCCATGCATCAACACATTCTCCAAAGAACAATGATACCATCTGCTCGTAGGCTGATTGGCAGACAGTACATTCCTACATGACAATAACCGAAAGCGTACGGCTAAGTCAACTCTAGAATTGTTGAAGAAACAACAATTCTGGAATGTCGTTCACAATCACCAGCTCTTAATCCAAAAAAATGCTTTGGACTCATAAGAAAAAAGCTATAGCTAAGCGCTGCGTATCCAATCTGTCTGAACTGAAGGAAATATGCAAGACAAAAGAGGTCCAGATTTCACCAACAAGATATAATATACTGGTTAAGAATTATCATGCATGTCTGAAATAAAAGCAAATAAAAGCAAAATGAAGACTCAAAATACTAGAGCAGGGGTGTGCCAATACTTTTATCCATGACTGTTTGATGGTCCTTGAGTACTACTGCAGTTTCACCAAAAAATAGGAACTAGATAGCTGACAAGAATGACACAAAGTCTATCGCTTTTAAGCATGCTTGTTTTTTTATTGTCAGCAAAGGCCTTAATGGATATCAGTATAAACATTTACTATAGTAAAAGCATAGTAAAGTGTAATAAAGCATAATAAAAGCATGATGAAGCATGTTAAAAGGTAAAAATGAAAAAAAATGTGCAGAGGAGAGACTATATTAAGTATTCTCCAACCTTTTACAAGAGGGGACCAACTTGGTGTTTAGAGGTTTTTGCAAAAACAAAGGCCTAAACAAAAATAAAATAAAAAAATTAAAAGGTGTTAACAGTGTAACTGAAAATATCCTTTTTTATGGGGAACTTGCATTGATTTTAATAATTTATAGTATATTGGTACATTGTGAAGCACTGTTAGAGAATACTAAGAAAGTGTTTGTTTAACAGTTACTGGAGTAAAAAAAAGGTAAGAGTGCTTCATTGTGTCTATTTTTTCATGATGGTTATGTGGTGTTTAGTTGAGGGGGGCAAGTCTATTATTTATAGGACAGATAATGATTGTTTGCTTGTATGTGTGTTTATAAGCCTGGCATCTTTGTTAAGGGGTGACCAGCAAACAAACCACTAATACACAAAATCTTGTCCTCTCAGGTGAGGAATGACCAACTAGCAGTCAATTGAACACTGTAGACAACGATTTCTATAAAAGCATTCCTCCTTGTCTCCAGGTGGGTGGTCTGGCAGGTAGTTGCCATGGCTTCCTCATATCACTTCACAAAGAAGAGAAGAGGGTGTTTAGACAGTGAACATTTCTAATTAAGAGTCACTACACCCATGGCTACTTGATTCATTTATTAAGATCGCTTATCAAGGATTTAAAAAGGCTGTTTTTTAGTCAACTCAACTGTTAAAATATTAGCTTGTGTTTTGTATAGCATAGGTTTAAAGTGTCTATCATGACATGTGTTTGTTTATTTTACAGGCTGGACTTTTAACTTCGTGGTTTGTGGGACTAGTGGCTAACTAAATTTATATACAAAAGCCACTGTTACACGTTTAATTCATCATGTAAGAACTGATAAAAAAAGGTATGCTAGTGTAATGTTCAGTCCTGTTAAGGATTCCCTGTGAGATGACTACTCTACTAAATTTAAATTAGCTCACGATTTACACGTTTAATAACGAATCATGTCTCAACTGAAAATATTAGGGCCAATTTCCCAGTATATCAATACTTGTTCAATGATTTTACTTTAATATCCATTGTAACTATATATCATTATAATACCCATATATATATATATATATATATATATATATATATATATATATATATATATATATATATATATATATATATATATTACACAGAGTATAATGATGTGTGACAGTGTGAATGGTCTTGATGAAATAAACAAGATCCGCAATTATAGCTTTTCATCAAACTTTCCTATCAACTCAAGACACTCACATTTCTGATCAGGAAATAATTGTTCCCACATCGGAAATGTTAACTATAGCTGGTGGATTAACAGTGGGACCAAAACAATTTTCTACACTGCCATTAGCTATTAACAGGGCTTCCTGTTCTTTTCAGGGTTTTAGCAAATTAATATGGTAAATTTGTGTTTTATTGCGGCGATCATAGACATAGACTACAGTTTAGACTCTGAAGTGGGAAGCAGCAACTGTACCTTATCTCCTGGTCGAAAAGTCAGGATCCATGCTTGTTTGTTGTATTGTTGCACCTGATGAATGTCTCTTACCATTACTACATAGTATATATTTTTGGCATTTTTATTTTGCTCTTCCCACCCTTCTTTCACAAGATCAAGGATACTGCGGGGTTGCCTCCTGTACAGCAGCTCAAAGGGAGAGATTACAGTCGAACTCTGAAGCACCTCTTTCACTGCAAACATTAGGTAGGTAAGGAGTTTAGCCACGTATTTCTGCTCTTGGTTGACAAACCACCTTTGTATCTGTTTTAATATCTGATTAAAACATTCAACCAGTCCATTCTTCTGTGGGTGATACAAGGAGGTCCGAATGGACTGAATTTATAATAATTTGTGCAGTTCCTTTAAACATTGTGACATAAAATTAGTTCCATGTTCAATTAGGATTTCTAAGATATGTATTAACTCTTTTCTAATTGCCAATGCACTAGTGGACTTCAATGGTACTGCCTCTGGATATCTAGTTGTGTAGCCCACCACTACCAAAATATGTGTATATCCAGAGTCAAAGTGGCTCAGTGGGCCCACTACATCCATGGCAATACATTCAAAGGGGCTTTTAACTGGGTGCAGTGGCCCCCCTAATGGGGCCAGGCGAACCTATCCCGGCGCTACTTGCTAGCATTACAGACATTCTGCCACATACTTCCTCACCTCATCAAATTGAGCCAATATTGTTTTCGCTACCTAAATGACGGACATCATAAGCCAAACGCATGATCTCATGTCGAAAAGACTGGGGAATGAATAATTGCTTTACGCTCTTGCCTGTGCTTGTGGCTTAGGATACTCTATATAGCAGATGCCCGACAATAATGTGATGAGGTTATGTGAGCGGCTGGTTGCTGTTTACCTCTTTCCCCTTGCTAGACCGAACCTGTCTCCAGATTAGCCAGCGTGGGGTCATTTTACTGTTCCCACTCTAGGTCAACATCTCGACCCCAGAATTTTGGTATATCGAGTGGGCCTATTGCAGCTTCAGCACTGGGGGCCTCAGTAACCAGCCCACACAGGTTACACTGAGTCCCAATCCCCTTTCCCTAGTGTTTGTTAGACATCGATAACTCTCCCACCAAGCCCCAACCTTGTTTCATTGATATTCCTTCCTATTTTTCCATCCTTCACTCTCATTTTGTTTACTTTGGGCGGAATCGGGAATGGAGCAAATCAGCGTGCAGCGGGAACATTTTTCCAATAGCTTCCCCCGCTGCTCCTATGGTCTTACCAGAGACAGACTTTACTGTTTTATTAATCATAGTTTCATAGGTAAAGAGTTTGACCTCCATCTCTATGGGAAGGGAGTGAGGCTACCCACTGGGTGGTGAGAAAGTGCTGGTTCGGATGGTGAGGAGGTGTGTGTTGGAGGAGCCTGTGCAATCTTCATGACTGTGGGACCCAGGGACGAGGAATGAGAGGAGAGACCAGGTTTGCTGGCAGGGAGTCCTCATATGCTTCTGCTAGGCAGGCTGCTTCCTCCAGTGTGGTGGGCCTATGTCAGCTGACCTAGGCTTGGCTCTCCGCACCCAGCACCAGGCTGAACTGCTCAATGGCGATGAGTGCCACTATTTCAGCGGTTGTGCAGGTATCGCGGCAGAGCCACTTGGTCAGCCCATCCATCAATTGTTGTGCCACCACATGAAGTCTGACTCCCGCTGATATTCCCTAAACTGGTGGCAGTAGGTTTCCTTGGTAATGTCCAGACACTGGAGAATAGAAAGGTCCACAATGATTGGTTTTCCTTACCAAAACGATATGTGTTTATTAATAACAACAAAAGAAAGCTACTCTCTACCAAAAGTGCTCTGTTTTTTTTTTTTTCCAATTAGTGCTCCGGGTGGTCGTGCTGGCTCCATGGCTGCAGCTCCCTGTCTCTTAGTCCTCCGCAAAAAGTAACAAAAACAAAACAACAGCACTCCAGCTTGTTAGTACATCCAATGTAAGGGGCTGTACTCAAGTAGCTGCACCTGCTTTGTACTACCAGAACTCTCGCAATCAGCCCATCGCCATGGTAGCTCCAATCGATGTCTGCCTTGCAGCTGATCGCAGTGGAGTTGCTCAGTGTGCTTGCAGCTACGTGCTTCAACCAAATTTCTGGTTTCCACCTACCATCAAGTTAGTTCGTCTTACCACCAACCTTACAGAGCACCCTTTCTGGTTGGTAGGGAGATTTGCTATTCAAATTCTTTCTCTCTCTGTCACATCATGGCATAATGACATCACAAGTCTAGAAAAAGAATGTTCTATTTTAGTCCCCTAAAGTAATATAGAAATCATGGCCTATGTCGGCAGTTTGTTTTGATTGAATGTGAAATCCATACCTGAAAATATTGGCCCTTTCGAACAAAGTCATACGGTCACATAGATGGAAATACAGTGGTAGACAAAAGTATTTCTGCCTACATGTATTATACCTATAATTCAAGGTAACAGATTAAGGACAAGCATTTCCTTTAGGAAACTTTAACCACTTTTTAAGAAAATAATAGCAAAATACACAATTTCTAGTTATTTAACAAATAATCTTTATATGAAAAACAATACTTACTTCATTTAAAGTATTAGTTTGGCACCCCTGCTTTAGTATTTCCTGTATCCTCCTTTTGCTTTTATTACAGCTTTCAGACGTTTATTATAATTCTTAACTAGTATGTTACATCTTGTTGGTGACATCTGGGCCCATTCTGTCTTGCTAGTTCCTTCAGCCTAGATTAGATACACAACACTTGGCTTCAGCTTGTTTCAGATCAGTCCAAAGCATTTCTATTCATTGTAATTTGTAAAATGTGTTGATACATGGCTGCATTCATTTGCTCTTCAATCACACAACTGTCTCCACTTCCTGAACTGCTACACCCCCATTTCATGATTGAACTACCTCCATGTTTTACTGGAGGAACAATGTTTTCTTCATTGAAGGCTTTCCATTTTTTCCTCCAAACATACAGTGATCACTTTTTTTGGATCAGTTCTATTTTAGTCTCATTGAACCAGGGCATTTTGTTGAAGGAGGCTTTAGATTTGTTCATATTTCTTGGCAGATTTTAGACCGTTTTTAAAAGTGGTTTGCAGCCAGGTCTGTATGCATACAAGTTTTATGTGTTCTGGTTCCTTTGTGCAGTTCTTTTGTGCACTATTATACCTGGTTCTTTTCAATCTTTCTTCAAGTCCTTGGCTGTTAATCCGGTATATTTTTTCAGCTGCTCGGACAATTCTCCTACCTGCTGTACCTGTCACTTTCTGTTGACATCCAGTTCTTTCAAGCATTTTTTTAAAATTTGTATCGCAGTAGACTTTATTGTTCTGTGTGACAGGGCTAGGAGTCCTCCACATAAAAAGAGGGTGGGGCAAAGCACTGCTGTAAAATGTGTTTGTTTTGTATTATGATTAAAAAAATGTATTGTTTATTTATTTCAGAACGGGGTACCACTCTATCCCTGTGTGTTAGTGTGTGTCATTTAGTATCTGTTTTGTTTTATTATAATTTAAGTATTTTTATATATGCCAGCAAAAGCTGTGTGTTTTTGTATTGTGTTGCAGCATGGATGGGAAGCCCCATCCAGGATTAAAAACATTGTGCAGAAGGTGACCATCTCCCGAGTTAATTAACTGTTTAGTTGTTGCTAATTGGAAGATGGTCTCCTGCATATAAGGCTGCAGCTCTCTGCATTCTGTGTGGGTGTTCAGAGGAGTGAACAAGAGGGAGCAAGGAGAACACGAAAAGACAAAGTAAACATAGGAGCAGTGAAAGCGATCTGCCCAGCCTGACCTGTGTGTGTTGTGAGTTTTCTTTTATTTAACACCTTTATCTTGCTCTGTGAGAAAGTGTTTTTGTTTGAATATTTATTTTATTTTTGTTAAACTAAACGATGCAAGCACTATTGGACCATACCTGCAGTGTCTTTCTGTGTTCTTCCTGCATCTGGCCTGACGTCACCACTCTGCCATCCCTGTCACACTCTGATTGTAGGTATTTTAGTATTCCATATTTCTTTGGGGCACTTTCCATGGAAAAAAATAAGCTACCTCATATTATATTATTATTATTATTATTATTATTATTATTATTATTATTATTATTATTATTATTATACTAGAATTAATGGAATTATTAGTCCAACCTTTAAATCGTCCAGGTACTTTCATAATAATAGGAGCATGCTATAGACCGCCAGATTCAGACGGTGAGCACAAATAATCTGTTATACAATGACATTAGAAATGTGTGTAGCAAAGGAGAAGCCATACTAATGGGGGATTTCAACTTCCCCCAAATAAAATGGGAAAACCCGGTGGGTAGCGCGAAGGATGAAATAGAAATGGTGGAAATGACAAATGACTGCTTCCTAACACAATTTGTCAAGGCACCCACTAGAGGGGAGGCATGCCTTGATTTAGTCTTTTCAAATAACGAAGACAGAATAACTAAAACAGAGGTCAGAGAACCACTGGCAAACTCAGACCACAACATGGTCTCATTTGAAGTGTTTTTTAAATCCTCAAAAGTAAAGACTAAAGCTAAGGTTTACAATTTTAGAAAAGCAAACTATGAAGGCATGAAACAGAGACTAACAGAAGTAGATTGGAGTAAAATAGAGAAAACACCCACAGAAGAAGGATGGTTGTTCTTCAAAAATGTAGTACTAGAGGCGCAAAACAATTATATCCCTAAAGTAGACAAATCTAAATGTAAAACTAAATTGCCAAAATGGTTTAATAGATCAATTAAAAAAAATATTCAGCGAAAAAAAGGCACTTTACAGAGCATTAAAAAGGACCAAAAAGAAAGTACACAGAAAGAGTACACAGAACTGCAAATGCAAGTCAAAAAGGAAGTTAGAAAGGCCAAGAGAGAAATAGAAATGAACATTGCTAAGGGAGCTAAAACCAATTCCAAAATGTTTTTCCAATATTACAACAGCAAGAGAACATTCAAAGAGGAGATTAAATGTTTAAGAGATACAAATGGCAAAATCGTAGAGGAAGAAAAAAAAATAGCAAATATGTTAAATGATTACTTTTCACAAGTTTTTACAAAGGAAGATACTGACAACATGCCCCACATGTCATCCAGTTCCTATCCAGTTTTAAATAACTTTAGCATAACTGAGGCAGAAGTGTTAAAGGGACTAGGAGCTCTTAAAATAAACAAATCCCCTGGGCCGGATGAGATCCTCCCAGTAGTACTCAAAGAAATGAAAGAAGTAATTTACAAACCGCTAACCAAGATCATGCAGCAGTCTCTTGACACAGGGGTGGTACCGACAGACTGGAAAATTGCAAACGTAATACCGATCCACAAAAAGGGAAACAAAACTGAACCAGGTAACTACAGACCAGTAAGCCTGACTTCTATTATATGCAAACTTATGGAAACTATAATAAGAGCCAAAATGGAAAATTACCTATATGGTAACAGGGTACTGGGAGACAGTCAACATGGTTTTAGGAAAGGGAGATCGTGTCTAACTAACTTGCTTGATTTTTTTGAGGATGCAACATCGATAATGGATAATTGCAAAGCATATGACATGGTTTATTTAGATTTCCAGAAAGCTTTTGACAAAGTCCCGCATAAAAGATTAATTCTCAAACTGAACGCAGTAGGGATTCAAGGAAACACATGTACATGGATTAGGGAGTGGTTAACATGTAGAAAACAGAAAGTACTGATTAGAGGAAAAACCTCAGAATGGAGTGTGGTAACCAGCGGTGTACCACAGGGATCAGTATTAGGTCCTCTGCTATTCCTAATCTACATTAATGATTTAGATTCTGGTATAGTAAGCAAACTTGTTAAATTTGCAGACGACACAAAAGTAGGAGGAGTGGCAAACACTGTTGCAGCAGCAAAGGTCATTCAAAATGATCTAGACAAGATTCAGAACTGGGCAGACACATGGCAAATGACATTTAATAGAGAAAAGTGTAAGGTACTGCACGCAGGAAATAAAAATGTGCATTATAAATATCATATGGGAGATATTGAAATTGGAGAAGGAATCTATGAAAAAGACCTAGGAGTTTTTGTTGACTCAGAAATGTCTTCATCTAGGCAATGTGGGGAAGCTATAAAAAAAGGCTAACAAGATACTCGGATACATTGTGAAAAGTGTTGAATTTAAATCAAGGGAAGTAATGTTAAAACTGTACAATGCATTAGTAAGACCTCATCTTGAATATTGTGTTCAGTTCTGGTCACCTCGCTATAAAAAAGATATTGCTGCTCTAGAAAGAGTGCAAAGAAGAGCGACCAGAATTATTCCGGGTTTAAAAGGCATGTCATATGCAGACAGGCTAAAAAAATTGAATCTGTTCAGTCTTGAACAAAGAAGACTACGTGGCGACCTAATTCAAGCATTCAAAATTCTAAAAGGTATTGACAGTGTCGACCCAAGGGACTTTTTCAGCCTGAAAAAGAAACAAGGACCAGGGGTCACAAATGGAGATTAGACAAAGGGGCATTCAGAACAGAAAATAGGAGACACTTTTTTACACAGAGAATTGTGAGGGTCTGGAATCAACTCCCCAGTAATGTTGTTGAAGCTGACACCCTGGGATCCTTCAAGAAGCTGCTTGATGAGATTTTGGGATCAATAAGCTACTAACAACCAAACGAGCAAGATGGGCCGAATGGCCTCCTCTCGTTTGTAAACTTTCTTATGTTCTTATGTTCTTATTACAACAATAATAGGTCTCAGAGCAACAGAGACCAGTGGTGATCTGCTGCAGTGTTCACAATAGGTCTCCCAAGGATATATTATATATATATATATATATATATATATATATATATATATATATATATCTATGATATAATATATATATATAATATATATGATATGGGGTATAGAGCACCCCATATATCTAGTCACTAATATGGGGAATGGGTGGGGTAAGAGGCACCCCTTAAGGAAAATTCCATATTTGTCATATAAACTAATGTACATTTTTGCACTTTTATGTTCTAAACAAACTTATATGCAACCTCCATATCTGAGTATAAGCAGGAGTCTCTAGTGATATAAGGTAATGATGTCAAATTCCCAGCTTGTGATTTTGGGAGAGTCTCATCATTGCTTTTGCAGGACAGCATACCTCTGCCAGCACTGCTTTGGCATTGGATGTAGCAGTTGGGATATTGGTTGGAATGGTGCCAGGAGAACTTGGTCCTCTTGAACGAAACTGAGACATAATCTCTATTTTCCCATTAAAATAATATTATAACAAAATTAATAAGTGTCCAAAACAGACCGAACTCTATCTGTAAATACTAAAATAACTAACAGCTTTAAACACCAGCGACAGTTTTATATATCTTGGATAAATGTCTTATATTTCGTTTATTAGCAAACTAATTCGTAGTATATATATATGATTATATATGATATATATATATATTAATATAAATTTCATTATTTTAAACACTGATGTAACCTCATTTTGGAAAGCATTATTTTATAATTATGTTCTTAACTTCGGCACTTGTAGGGCTTTCACCATCAGGCTGCTGTCCAAGAGGGTGGGGTTCACTTGGAGCTACATCCGGTGACCTTTCTGGCACAGGCTCATCTGTGAATTCAGCTGTGATAAAATTTGCATGGCAGAAGATGTTGTCATTATACAGCCAAAGTACACATGCCTTAAAGCAATTCACTGCTTTCTCAACAGCAGCACATGTATTGTAGGCGATGATGAATATCTGTGCCATGTCATAGAACAAAATTCTCTTGCCTTGGTTTCCACCATCCATGAATCAGCTGCAGCATTATATGCACTCTTTAATTCTTTAAAGAATGTTTTATCAACAGGGGCTGCATCTTGTGGGTGCAGTGCGGGTGGAGAGTGATCCTTTCAATGCCATAAGAACATGCACACTTGCAGCTACTAGGTTTTTGTGGCTGTGGTGGCCATCTAATGTCAGGATGTGCTTCAATAGATGGTTTTGCAGCTGATATGAAATGGCTCAACCATTTGAGAAAACTCTCCCCATTAGACCAACCATTGTTGGTACAAACGTCAATAGCCCCAGCTGGACCATCTTTCGTCAGAGCATCCACCATTCATTTCCTCGGAAAAATGAACATCGGAAGTACATAATTTCTGATAGACTTCATGGCACATACCACAGCGACATTATCCCCCTCTCACCACTGGCCATTCTGCTAACTTCACAGGCTCCTTTTGTTGTGATGATCTTAGCAGGTTTTTGGACATTTAAGATGCCTGTTTCATCTATATTCAACACTCACATTGTATTGTAGGGGTGAGCAGTCAGAACTTCTTTGTACATGCTGAAGAACTTCGCAGCTTGAAGCTTATTGAAGTCAATGGCCATCAACATATTCATGGTTCGGGTTTCTGAATGGAGAGATCTGGATCTCAGAGTCCTGGCAGAAATATTATAGAGCTAAGCAGTTGTTTTCACTGGTGTGCCACCAGTAACTTCAATCAGGGCTCTTTTTAAATATTCCTGCGTATATGACAGTCTGATGGTTTTTCTTATGTACTTTCGAGGCATAGTGCTGAATTTGGTGGAAAAAGGAAAACAAAAAACAATAAGTAACAGTATAACTTCTGAGTGCTACCATTGTGACACTACTGTGACTAGGAATACCCCCTATACATGTACACGTACACCTAAATGTACACGTTTTACTACAGAACCATAGCTTCAGAAAATCTGATCCTATTCACCATATTTTCCAATGGATATTATTGTTAGAAGAAGAAGAAGAAGAAGAAGAAGAAGAAGAAGAAGAAGAAGAAGAAGAAGAAGAAGAAGAAGAAGAAGAAATAATTTGTGGAACCATTTTTTTTTTCTTTTTCAGCTTTCCGATGATCAATAATGAAGATAACAAAAGTATGTGTAAAGAAGGGCTTAGTCATTTATTTATGCATTTATTATAAAGGTTTTGTTTTTACTTATTTGTAGTAGCATCCGTATTTTTTTATAACCTTGCTTATATAAAACAATTTAACTATAAAACACTGTTTATGAGTCAAATGGCAATAATCTAAAATGTTGAATAAATGGTGTCACTGTGACAGAAATGGAATGATTCTTGGTGTTAGATCGCCTTCCCGACCTGCAAGGGCGCTGTGTAAAAGGAAAAGAGTACACTGGACTGGACGGCCCGACAGTTCATTCCCAGGGTTAGGTGGAAGTCGGACATCTAGAAAGGGGACTCAGCTATGGAACTCTAAATCATCGACCCAGAAGGTTAACAGTGTGGGTTAGTGGGTGCGCTCATTAACCAAGGGGTCATGTTTGATGGTATATAATGGGTACATAATGAGGTGATCTGTTCCTTGTGATAGAGAAACATGAGTGTTTTGTTTGTTTTGTTCATTGTTCACCAAACTAGATGGCTAACACGATCCAGAGCTGTTGCCCACAGCCAGCATTAAAACCGGACAACACTGCACTACGTATTCACCATTGTTGCACTTATAAATTATACCTCACCACAAGCACTACAGCACTCACTTTGGACCTGTGACTGTGTTTTCTGTCTAATTGTGTTTGGTACGGTGCTTATTATTTACGGGACTGCAACCCTTTATTTCTGTGCAATTCACATTGCTATGAATTGCAAGCTCCTTATTATTTACTGGTTGGTCATCAGACCGTTGCATTATAAATAAACAAACCATTTCACCTGTACTTTGTTGTCTGTTTGTTTCATTGGATTATTGCACCTTCACGTCATTACCACTTTGCCACAGTCAAAAAAAAAAAAAAAAACACTGAATGAAGAGATCTTTTTACGTCTCGGAATGTATGGCTCCCCACTCAAAGAAACTTGCTAGTAAAGGATGGCCTGGCACACCATTCAGCTATAGTAGAAAGTTATGCAAGGTTACATCACAATATTTGCACTCCTGAAGTCTCTTATAATTTACGACTTCTGGAATGTGATACGGGACGATGTGTTGTGTGGTATACTGTAATATCGGCACACCCCGTTATTTTCACATTTTTTAAATTTATATTGTAAGAATATTTTACAAGTTTCAGAACATTTATTTCTTTAAGTATACATGTTCAGTTGTTTTTAGCAATAATGAAATGTAATAGTTTCGGGTCTCCTGGTGCTAATTTAATTTCTTTAAAAAAAACATTTACATTAATAGTTGAGTACTGTATATGATACTGTAGCGAGCTGGGCACCGTTCTGTGTCTGCTGGACTTTATGTTGTCCCGTTTATTTGTCTGGTCTGTCTTGTCACTGTACTTGTTACACAGTGACGCAACCAGCATTACATTTTTAAGAGGGGGAGGGGGCTAGATAAGCCTGCAACGTATCTGAAAATAAAGAAATAAATAACCTTATTCAGGTTTACAGACGTCCGTCTAATACAAAGTTAACAGCAATAATAATAATAATAATAATAATAATAATAATAATAATAATAAAATAATAATAATAATAATGTTGGTTTACTTTTGCCAGGCTTACTTGACTAAATGGTGCAAGTAAATTCCTACTTGGTTTGATTGAATACAAAAAGCTTAATATGAAATCTGAAAATAAATTTTAATAAAGAACGATACTTTTTTAAAATAATAAAACCATTCTAGCGTAATTAATTAAAGTGAAACCATGAACCAAATACCACTGCTTCAGATTATTACTAGTGCATAATAACAGTAACGTTTTATTTAGAGTTGATGCTGAACGTAAATCCGTTCATGGTCCCACAGCAACACAAACCTTCCTTATTATAAAAAGACAACACACACACACACACACACACACAAAACAACCAAACAAAAAAAAAAACTACTGGTTATCTCGTCTTTTTTTAAATGAAAATAATTGCATTAACACTAGAACTACCGGGCGTACATACATACCTAGAACTACCGTAGCAGTCTTTTTTTGCGTTCTATTAAAATGCATACAAAACTACTGCAGAGTCGCACGCTACAAACCAGTTCTATGTTAAATGTAGTCAAAAAAGCATGTTTATTTTAACATGACAAACATAGTGCTTACTTTTAATTCCGATTTCCTCACATAATTTCTTTGTAAATCAGACTTTTTTTATGTTATTGTTTGTTTTCCTTCACGACAGTTTTTGCAGACTGCTTGTTACAAGTGAGGGAATCCTGTTACAACATGAGCACCGATGCAACACTTGGGGGTGGTGTTGGAAGGAGACTTATGATGGCATATGCTGGGCTAAAAACAGAGCGGTTATAGCAGCTCAGACGACTTTTGACATGCAGCAGGCGCTTACGACACTGTGAAGCAATAAAATCGTGCCTGAGATTTGTTTGTTTGACTGTTTTATACAAGTGTTTTCTCTTTACCCTTTTATTTTGTGCCTGAGTTCGACTCTGTTAGCTAACTGTATTTTCTGCCTCCAGTCTTGCATTAGGGTGTGAGAGGGGACCTGTGTGAGAGTGTGTGAGAGAACGGAGCTCGGGGAGAGACGCAGAGCGGGAGAGCGGGTGGGGGCTCAGGCACGGAGCAGAGCCTAGCGGCAGAGCCCTGGGGAAAGATGGCCTGTGAGATGGGGCCTGTGGGAGACTGGAAAAAGAAGGGGCATGGGAGAGAGTGAAGGAAGGAGTTAATGTTTTATTGTTTTTGTGGTGTGGTCTTGGCCCGAACAAGGACTTTGTTAATTTCACCAATAAATTGGTTATTCATTGCACCCTGACAACGAGTCTGTCTTCAGTTACAAAAAAAAGAACCACGTTCTCGTTTCATTTTGCTTTTCTTTAAAGAATATGTACATAAGCTGCCTTAGAGGCATCTCTTATTAATTTGGTGATCTCTTATTGTTATTTCTGTGATAAATGTTTATTTTATTCTGCAAAGTTTAAATAGAGACAATGGAGTACTCCTATTTAAGATTAATGCTCTCTGTTGCATAGGTGTGATAGCTCTATAAGGTATTTTACTTGATCACAGCTTTTAGTCTAATTGAAGAAAAACAACACATTGATAAAAAAAAAAAAAAAAAGTGTTTGTTCTTCAACAAAAGAGACAAATGTCAGGCCTCGGGTTACAGGGGATCCATTTAAGTTTTTCCAAATAGGTTTATTTCCAAATGTCCTTTTTAACACGTTTTAAGCCAAAATGGATCACTTAAAACAGAAAGAAACCTGTAAAAACATGTTAATTTTATGATAACATTTCTGCCTTGTCTGCAGTTTTTCAGTACAAATGAATGATAATGATAATGATAACGCAAATAGGCAGGAAATTTCATTATGCAATTAACGCATTTTTAACAGGTTCCTTTCCGTTTTAAGTGATGCCCGTCGGCTTACATCATGTTAAAGGGGGGATTTGGAAATAGAACTATTTGGAGAATATTAAAAGGTTTGCCTACTACTTCAGAGGGAAATTCCTGTTTCTGCAATCAGGGCAGCTTCTAAACTAAATCAGAAAAGCTGATTAGTGTGCTTCATTTACTGCACACTGTCAAAAGAGGATAGTTAACAAATTTCATCATCTTACTAGTAATAGTTTAATAGTAGAAAATGGTTAAATAAAAATATTTCCTAGTATCTATTAATCACAGCACACTAATGATCCAAGCAGGAACTGCAATAGAAAAAATATACAGACAAATTCCATGTCCTATTAAATGGTAAGAAATTCATTATTTTGAAGAAAAAAAAAAAAAAAAAAGATTATATGAAGTAACCATTTAATAAATAGAAAATATTGAGATATGTAATGTTTTCAGACAGGAAGGGCCTATTTTGTAAATTGGACACTGGAGGATAGCATAGAGATAGAGAGAGGGAGCAAGATGCAGTTTCTTACGCAGAAGAAGGGACTACATTTGCAGCATAATCAGCAATAAAATAGAATCTCGGAATTTGGTATTATTGAATTGTTACTGTGTAATGTAATGGCTATACCTGTTGTGTAGAAATAACATTACAAAGACAGTAAGGTCATTTATTAACACGTTTTTGAAAGTAAAAGATTCCATTCTGAAGATCACCACAAGTCTCTGCATTCACTTTCAATATGATATTAAACATTGCCAAAGTGAAAATAAAAACTAGAGATGTTCCCCATTGATTTGACGTTCACAATATTTCCATCATGTCCCAGTTTAAGGACTTCAAGATCTGCTCACCTTAGTTATTGCCCCTGCACTAAATTGAGTGGCACTCCCACTCTGTGTAGTCTATTACTTTCTTTATATTCGGTCTTCATGTCGACGTGTTACATTTAGATACTTTGCTTAGCTACTAGATAAGTCATGCCCACGAAGACACATCCAGTACACATTGGGAAAAGCTCTTGGGTGCATTTAAGTCTGGTAATTTTTTCTGTAGACTGCAGAAACAGTAAAAGTGTGGATAATCACCAGCCAAGCATTTCCTGCAGGCTCTAACTAGTATACCACTCACTGAATAAAGGTTCTGTTTCCTGGATTACACCTCACTGGCGTGTGAATCAAATTTTCTATAGTCTTATTATACAGTTCTCCAACAAGTGACCACATTAGGCTGTTGCAGTCAAGTTCAACAACAGCCTGGAAGCCACACACATATCCAAGCTTTTTTTAAAAAAAACAAAGACAGAAAGCCTCACATCCTGTCGTCTCTTGTCATAAGCAAAAAGAATGAGCATTTAAGAGCTGGCTGTCAGGGAAGTGTGCCAACTTTTATACCATGATATGGTTTCTATAGAATTCTTACATACTTTCTCTTTTCAGAACACAGGCCCAGCTTTCAACACTCGACAAGTTTTCTTATCGCCCTTCTTTCAGTTGGAACTCATAGATAATAATTTGAGATGATAAATGAAGCAGAAAGACAGGTCATACTACTGTTGAATCTTCCAGTGCAGGTGGCAGGCAAATGGGAAAATCTGAATCCCGTCTTCATTTTGGCAGCCTGTTCATGTCGTAGAGGGATGACTCATGGCATGTTTATCTGGCAGATCTCCAAGGGAGGAGGCCCTGCTGCAAACATAATTCATATCAGGGCATGTGTCAATGCCAGCGCTGAACTTCTCTTTCATTCACGATTTGGAGGAGATTTTTCAGAACTTTGAGGGAAGAACTTAAAAGCTGTCAAGGAATAATGCAGCATAGTGAAAAGCTACCTATCTCAATCTGTTTAAAGATGTTTATCCTCGCTGGCTCTGAAATACGTCACCATTACATAGGCTGTCCTGTGCTCTACTTCTTACATTCAAATACTATTTGTGAACCTATTTATCACAATTTGACTTTTGCTTTTCATTTTGTTTTGTTTTCTGTTATTGCTTTCCTAGGTTGATTATTGATAGGTATTTTTTGTTTTTGTTTCATCAAGGCTGGCATTATGCAGATAGATTCTTGTTAATCCATAGGTATTAACTTGCATGTGTTGCTTCAGGGCAATTTCATAATTGGCCAGTATAACAAAAGGAAATGTGTGAATAGCACAACCAAATCAAGCACCACCAAGAAAGCTGTTCAGTACTTTCCAAGACAGACAAAGAGAAGGAGAGGTGTCATTTTATTGGACCAATTAAACAATAATTAATAATTAAGCATGGGTCATAAATCAACTTAGTAGTGCATCTCTCAACATTTACACAGGAGCATTTGCCAGGTGAAAAATAATAAAAAAAATAAAAATAATTGAAAATAATGTTGCAATATATTTACTTTTGCCAGGCTTACTTGACTAAATGGTGCAAGTAAATTCCTACTTGGTTTGATTGAATACAAAAAGCTTAATATGAAATCTGAAAATAAATTTTAATAAAGAACGATACTTTTTTAAAATAATAAAACCATTCTAGTGTAATTAACTAAAGTGAAACCATGAACCAAATACCACTGCTTCAGATTATTACTAGTGCATAATAACAGTAACGTTTTATTTAGAGTTGATGCTGAACGTAAATCTGTTCATGGTCCCACAGCAACACAAACCTTCCTTATTATAAAAAAGACAAGACACACACACACACACACAAAAAAACAACCAAAAAAAAAAAAAAAAAAAAAAAAAAAAAAAAAAAAAAAAAAACGACTAGTTATCTCAACTTTTTTTTAAATGAAAATAATTGCATTAACACTAGAACTACCGGGCGTACATACATACCTAGAACTACCGTAGGATCTTTTTTTACGTTCTATCAAAATGCATATAAAACTACTGCGGCGTCGTACCCTACAAACCAGTTCTATGTTAAATGTAGTCAAAAAAGCGTGTTTATTTTAACATGACAAACATAGTGCTTACTTTTAATTCCGATTTCCTCACATAATTTCTTTGTAAATCAGACTTTTTTTATGTTATTGTTGGTTTTCCTTCACGACAGTTTTTGCAGACTGCTTGTTTACAAGTGAGGGAATCCTGTTACAACATGAGCGCTGATGCAACACTTGCGGGTGGTGTAGGAAGGGGACTTATGATGGCATATGCTGGGCTGAAAACAGAGCGGTTATAGCAGCTCAGACGACTTTTGACATGCAGCAGGCGCTTACGACACTGTGAAGCAATAAAATCGTGCCTGAGATTTGTTTGTTTGACTGTTTTATCCAAGTGTTTTCTCTTTACCCTTTTATTTTGTGCCTGAGTTCGACTCTGTTAGCTAACTGTATTTTCTGCCTCCAGTCTTGCAATAGGGAAAGACGGTCTGTGAGAGGGGGCCTGTGTGAGAGTGTGTGAGAGAACGGAGCTCCGGGAGAGGCGCAGAGCGGGAGAGCGGGTGGGGGCTCAGGCACGGAGCGGAGCCTAGCGGGAAAGCCCTGGGGAAAGATGGCCTGTGAGATGGGGCCTGTGGGAGACTGCAAGAGGAAGGGGCCTGGGAGAGAGTGAAGGAAGGAGTTAATGTTTTATTGTTTTTGTGGTGTGGTCTTGGCCCGAACAAGGACTTTTTTAATTTCACCAATAAATTGGTTATTCATTGCACCCTGGCAACGAGTCTGTCTTCAATTACAAAAAAAGAACCACGTTCTCGTTTCATTTTGCTTTTCTTTAAAGAATATGTACATAAGCTGCCTTAGAGGCATCTCTTATTAATTTGGTGATCTCTTATTGTTATTTCTGTGATAAATGTTTATTTTATTCTGCAAAGTTTAAATAGAGACAATGGAGTACTCCTATTTAAGATTAATGCTCTCTGTTGCATAGGTGTGATAGCTCTATAAGGTATTTTACTTGATCACAGCTTTTAGTCTAATTGAAGAAAAACAACACATTGATAAAAAAAAAAAAAAAAAAAAGTGTTTGTTCTTCAGCAAAAGAGACAAATGTCAGGCCTCGGGTTACAGGGGATCCATTTAAGTTTTTCCAAATAGGTTTATTTCCAAATGTCCTTTTTAACATGTTTTAAGCCAAAATGGATCACTTAAAACAGAAAGAAACCTCTAAAAACATGTTAATTTTATGATAACATTTCTGCCTTGTCTGCAGTTTTTCAGTACAAATGAATGATAATGATAATGCAAATAGGCAGGAAATTTCATTATGCAATTAACGCATTTTTAACAGGTTCCTTTCCGTTTTAAGTGATGCCCATCGGCTTACATCATGTTAAAGGGGGGATTTGGAAATAGAACTATTTGGAGAATATTAAAAGGTTTGCCTACTACTTCAGAGGGAAATTCCTGTTTCTGCAATCAGGGCAGCTTCTAAACTAAATCAGAAAAGCTGATTAGTGTGCTTCATTTACTGCACACTGTCAAAAGAGGATAGTTAACAAATTTCATCATCTTACTAGTAATAGTTTAATAGTAGAAAATGGTTAAATAAAAATATTTCCTAGTATCTATTAATCACAGCACACTAATGATCCAAGCAGGAACTGCAATAGAAAAAATATACAGACAAATTCCATGTCCTATTAAATGGTAAGAAATTCATTATTTTGAAGAAAAAAAAAAAAAAAAAAGATTATATGAAGTAACCATTTAATAAATAGTAAATATTGAGATATGTAATGTTTTCAGACAGGAAGGGCCTATTTTGTAGATTGGACACTGGAGGATAGCATAGAGATAGAGAGAGGGAGCAAGATGCAGTTTCTTACGCAGAAGAAGGGACTACATTTGCGGTATAATCAGCAATAAAATAGAATCTCGGAATTTGGTATTATTGAATTGTTATTGTGTAATGTAATGGCTATACCTGTTGTGTAGAAATAACATTACAAAGACAGTAAGGTCATTTATTAACACGTTTTTGAAAGTAAAAGATTCCATTCTGAAGATCACCACAAGTCTCTGCATTCACTTTCAATATGATATTAAATCAAACATCGCCAAAGTGAAAATAAAAACCAGAGATGTTCCCCATTGATTTGACGTTCACAATATTTCTATCATGTCCCAGTTTAAGGACTTCAAAATCTGCTCACCTTAGTTATTGCCCCTGCACTAAATTGAGTGGCACTCCCACTCTGTGTAGTCTATTACTTTCTTTATATTCGGTCTTCATGTCGACGTGTTACATTTAGATACTTTGCTTAGCTACTAGATAAGTCATGCCCACGAAGACACATCCAGTACACATTGGGAAAAGCTCTTGGGTGCATTTAAGTCTGGTAATTTTTTCTGTAGACTGCAGAAACAGTAAAAGTGTGGATAATCACCAGCCAAGCATTTCCTGCAGGCTCTAACTAGTATACCACTCACTGAATAAAGGTTCTGTTTCCTGGATTACACCTCACTGGCGTGTGAATCAAATTTTCTATAGTCTTATTATACAGTTCTCCAACAAGTGACCACATTAGGCTGTTGCAATCAAGTTCAACAACAGCCTGGAAGCCACACACATATCCAAGCTTTTTTTAAAAAAAACAAAGACAGAAAGCCTCACATCCTGTCGTCTCTTGTCATAAGCAAAAAGAATGAGCATTAAGAGCTGGCTGTCAGGGAAGTGTGCCAACTTTTATACCATGATATGGTTTCTTTAGAATTCTTACATACTTTCTCTTTTCAGAACACATGCCCAGCTTTCAACACTCTACAAGTTTTCTTAATCGCCCTTCTTTCAGTTGGACCTCAGAGACAATAATTTGAGATGATAAATGAAGCAGAAAGACAGGTCAAGCTACTGTTGAATCTTCCAGTGCAGGTGGCAGGCAAATGGGAAAATCTGAATCCCGTCTTCATTTTGGCAGCCTGCTCATGTCGTAGAGGGATGACTCATGGCACGTTTATCTGGCAGATCTCCAAGGGAGAAGGCCCTGCTGCAAACATAATTCATATCAGGGCATGTGTCAATGCCAACGCTGAACTTCTCTTTCATTCAGGATTTGGAGGAGATTTTTCAGAACTTTGAGGGAAGAACTTAAAAGCTGTCAAGGAATAATGCAGCATAGTGAAAAGCTACCTATCTCAATCTGTTTAAAGATGTTTATCCTCGCTGGCTCTGAAATACGTCACTATTACAGAGGCTGTCCTGTGCTCTACTTCTTACATTCAAATACTATTTGTGAACCTATTTATCACAATTTGACTTTTGCTTTTCATTTTGTTTTGTTTTCTGTTATTGCTTTCCTAGGTTGATTATTGATAGGTATTTTTTGTTTTTGTTTCATCAAGGCTGGCATTATGCAGATAGATTCTTGTTAATCCATAGGTATTAACTTGCATGTGTTGCTTCAGGGCAATTTCATAATTGGCCAATATAACAAAAGGAAATGTGTGAATAGCACAACCAAATCAAGCACCACCAAGAAAGCTGTTCAGTACTTTCCAAGACAGACAAAGAGGAGAGGTGACATTTTATTGGACCAACTAAACAATAATTAATAATTAAGCATGGGTCATAAATCAACTTAGTAGTGCATCTCTCAACATTTACACAGGAGCATTTGCCAGGTGAAAAATAATAAAAAAATAAAAATAATTGAAAATTATGTTGCAATATATACAACATGGGATACGAGAAAGGTAAAGTATTGTGTATCTTGTAAACACGCCAGGGTTTTCTGTAACACTTTAAGTTTGCGTTTAGCACGTTCCAGATCTGAAAGGACTCACGTTCATGTAGCTGCGCTTAAATGAACCCCTGAAGTATTTATTTGAAGTTTCGTAACAAAACATTTTGTTAGATTTTTAATAAAGGGTAATTATCATATGTAAAAATGTACCATGTTCATTGTTTTTATTTAGAATATGTATGAATTTCTCACTTTAAGCTTTGAACATATGAACTGTATTTTCAGCTTTGGCCCGCACAACCAGCAGTGCTTATGCCAAAGTTGAAAACCCTGGTTGATGAAAACTGAACATCAATATAAAACCTTTAAAAAAGACATCTACACAATCACATATAAGGTAGTTCAAAGAGCCAGTCCACACAATTCACTATAATAAACAGTAAACCAGATATTTTATGTAAGATATATACAGTATGAATGAATAAACGTACCTGTCTCAAGTTGTTTGTATTGGGATCCTAAATGGGTAGGATGAGTGACCAACTGATATTTAACACTGATTTGGATTTTGTGAAGGCTGTTGTGCTTAATTAAAGCAAGTTATTTAACTACAGTGTAGAACTTTTGTATTAGTTTTATGGCCTATAAACACTGCCCATTGTTTTGCGTACGGTTAGCGTTTCGAAGCTTAATGCCACATACATATTTGGATAGTTTCAAAGTTGAGAAAGAAATAACCCCACAGCTTAAAGACCTGCTTCATTTTGTTATTTATTCTGGACTGAATGCTTATGAAATATATACCCTACATTATCCATACTAATTACTATACACAAGAGGATTATATATATATATATATATATATATATATATATATATATATATATATATATATATATATATATATATAATGGGTAACCATTACAGTACGAAGTGCACATTAAACAGGTTTACACATTGGCCCATATATCAAAGTTTTTATTCTGCAGCAATTTTCTAAGAAAGGAAAATAAAAACATCAGTTGAAACAAATCTACATATTTAAACCTACCTGTGAAACCTACCTCAGTTAATGTTTACTAGTTTTGCAGTAGCATTACTTTACTTACACACACAAAAAAATGCAAATTGCAGCATGGAATAACATGTTTGGAAAACAGGGACTATTTGTTCTATGACAGAATGAAACATCTCTTACCCATTCCACAACCACAGCAGCAAGCGAGGTTTGTTGTTGCTGGTATACCTCAAAATTAAGATTAGAATTGCTTCTCTGACCATCTATTTCAGTAGTTGGCTGTTAATATACCCCAGTGAAGTTGGAAAACCAGACTGAATCTTATAAGGTTCACCAGAGTAAATGTTCTTGTTAATTTAGCAGTTTTCTCATACTTTTCCATAGTTTTAATATGTATTTAGCATTTAACTTTTATTTTAATGCTTTGCCGTATGGTACCTCTCTGTTTTACAATGCAATGCTTTAACATGCTTCCACTATGCTGTGTTACAGTATGCCATGCTTTTACTATAGGAAAACATTTATAGGGCAAAACCTTGCAAAAACCCTAAAAGAAAACGTTTAGGGATTGTTATAGTTAGGGTAAGATGATATTGATGGTGTACAGTGCCTTCTTATGTCAAATAGTTGTACTACAGAATGATATATTGACATGTCTCAAGTGCCAGGTTTATCAGAATTTGTGTAATACGGTTGTCATGCTTTGTCAGAATTACATTTTATTTATTTATTTATTTATTTATTTTACTACTTTGATATCATTCTACTAATTGCTTATACTTGTGTAGTTCCCTTCATTATCATTACCTCCTAATGCAAAACCATTGCAGTGCCACTGTTTTGCCATTGAATATTCATTAGTAATGGATGTTTCCAAATTGTGCTTTTACACAATGTTAACACAACATTACTCAGCCAATGTCACTATGCAATCACACAACTAGTACACCAGTTATTTTAGTGAAACTACTGTGGAGATACCTAGCAATATATTAACCTGGATCTTCATAGCATTTTATATTTCCATGACACTTCATATGTATCCAATCAACCTGTCTGCTATTTTCATTGTATAATATTGGAACATGAGGGCTATGTGTGATTACAATCATGCTCCCCCATCGCCCCCTTGTGGTTACGTGTATTCATTACATGTATACTTATCAGAACATTGTATTCTTGTACCTGCAGGCATTATGTTACACAAACAAAATGATCACATAACCTGCATGACGTTTGTTTCTAACTTTTGATTTGAATTTTTTTTTTTTTTATTTCCAAATGGGAGGATTATTTATACACCTTTGAGAAATGCAAAAACAGAATGGGCCTACTTTTCGTGACCTATTTCAGTGTCACATGCACTAAAGCGTGTATGTTTTCTACCTTTTTTTTCATGAATTCAAGAACACCTTGATGGAATGTAATGGGATTGGGAGTGTGGGTTATAGGGGTTATAGCCCCACAGAAAAAGTCAGGGGATGCTTCACAGTAACACAGTTTATTACACTATGTAACACAATTTTTGTTCCTGGGTAGTAAGTGTTATTTCCTAATTGCTTATGCCTCAAAAGTATAGAAAATGGCTATTATTCCACACAAACTTTGCTTTTGTGACCAGGACAGTGACATTTCAAAATATCACTATTTCCAATGGGAAAACGGGCAAATGTGTGTCTTTTCGCTCACATAAAGTCAGAAAAAAACAACATATGAATCCAAATTAACATGTGTTTATACTAAAGTAATACAAAAATGACTACAAAAGATTTAGAAGTGAGTAGTTTTTGAGATTTACGATTATACTGTAAATACATACATAATAAAATGTTAGTCTTATTAGAACCTTCATTTAACAGAGGCTTGATAAGATGGCCTTAATGCTAAATACAGGAATGGCCTTAATAACGAAGATGACTTTCCAGGACATATTACTTTGACTTCAATTGTGAGATGGCACGGCAAGTAAAAAAAAAAAAAAAAAAAAAAACAGACATTTTTTAATTAACAAAAAAGTAATTTTTATTAAATATCCTTCCGCCTCTGACCTAAAAAAGTTCCTTAAAACAAAATAAAAACAAAAAATGCATTAATTAAAAAAAATTATTATTATTATTATTATTATTATTATTATTATTATTATAATTATTATTAATAATAATAATAATAATAATAATAATAATAATAATAATAATAATAATCATAATAATAAACATTGAATTGATTAAAAAGAAGAAGCACTATTTATAGATATTAAATTGAACACTGCCATTGAAATTGCAGCTTGAAGATTTACAGGCATTTTTCTTAAATGTTCCTTCTGAACAGTAGTTGGAGCTGCAGCAAGCGACTTCAAGCAACATAGTGTTTGACTCATTGTTGTTATCTGAGGAAGTGCAGCTGGACAACCACAGTTGGGTCTTTAGTGTTTATTTAAATCATTTTTTCCACATCAAGCAATATGTTTTCTTGTAATCCGGCATAGGACAAAAAAATATTCAAGCTTTCAAATAAATGGGGATATTTCAAATACATGAACTTTAATAAATATTTAGATATATATATATATATATATATATATATATATATAGATAATATATATATAATATATATATTATATATATATATTATATATATTATATATAAATTAATACCAAGCAAAGGACATTTACCACTATTGCAGAAATAAGATAAGCTAGTTGCATCATTGTACACCCAGGATGAAAAATAATAAACATACAAATGATAAAATAAAAGCATTCACAAAATTACAGGTCACAGACTTTCAACCAAGTGTTTCTGATCACAAAAACAGCAAAAATACTCACAGGAAATGTCCAAAAAAGGGAAGAACTACAACAACAAAAAAGTTTATACATGAATGATCTGTCGGTACACAATATACAGTTTCCCCAAATGTTACACCAACACTGTATGGTCCAATAATATTTCAAAATTGTGCTTCCTTGTTATTAAAAATAGACCTGGTATTGTACTGAAGTAAGGTCCCCTCTGAAGTTAAGCAATGACGGTTCAATGTATTGGTCATTTTGAGATACACCTCAAAATCTCTTCCCCAGAAACAGTGAAAAAAACAAACAAACAAAAAAAAAAACACTTCAGTTAAAACATTTTAAATCAACCCTCAACCTCCCGGAAACCAAATAATCCTGCATTTTTATTGGTCCTTTTCCCACTTGTATCATTGACAATGAACTATTCTAATAATAATGACTATGTGCGAGCTGAAATGTAAATATGAAACACACAATATGACATCTGAGTGGGCCAAACACTGGCATTTCCATTGCCTTTAAGATAAATACAATAGGAAAACTACAGTAGCCATTAGGGATCATGTGTGCTTTGTATATTTTAATTTAATTAAAGGGAAAGGGGATTTACACATACTATCTGGTTGCCCAGTCCTATGTCTAATCGTCAGAAGGTAGCTGTAAACAACTGCAGTTTCAGAGCCTCATTTTAAAAAGGTAATAACTTAGATGGTATATTGTTTGGCAACCGATAGTGCCTTTTCAAATTCAGAACTTGCTGTAACTGCAGTGGTTAATCTCACTGCTCGAGCCAGAGATTGAGCCCCACCATTAATACCCACATTGGAGTGTTATTCCTTTTATTAGATGGTTGGAAGGGCTACTGAGCCATATGTTACCTGACTTGGTGGTTTATTGCAGCTAAACAACTGGACCCTTTCTTTGTTTAAAGAAGAAGATTAAGATTAAGATTAAGATTTGAGCAACCGATTATGGAGGCAGGCAGTCAGCATCGATAATGTGGTCAAAGCAGCAGCATGGTTGCAACAGGGTAGGTGCTCAGGAAGAATCTTTACTGCTTAGTGGGGCAGTGGGACCAGGATATCCACATAGTTGATGGGGAAGAATCCCGACTGGCCGTGCAGCATCCCCTCGTACCAGTTGTCGTCAATCTGATTAGTCAGGATAATAATGTCGCCTTCTTTAAAGCCCAGCTCGCCCTCATTCTCTGGGTCAAAGTCATACAGAGACCGGCAGCAAGGCTGGTCCATTGGGGCTAGAGAGAAAGGAATAACATGCAACAGTCAGGCACACGGGGCGCACCTTTAAGGCATAATGAGCCAACAGAAGAACACCATGGCCCTTATTATGAAGCTAAGTCACATTTTCAGTGAGGAAGAGAATCGAAGGGCAGTGGGTGTCCTCCGATCCCACGACCAAGCCAATTGGCTCTTTATATATGGATGCTCTACAGTGTATGTCAACATACTAGTTTGAAATCAACAGGGGCCTAGCTTGTAGGGTGAAACACATGAAACAGTCCCTGCTCTTTTTGCCTACTGCAGAACCCAATTAAACACTCCCTGAGGAATCCCCAGCAAAGACAAGACAAGGAAACTTTGGACTGTATGACTCATCCTGCACACTACAGTGGCTTTACCAGGCGCCCCCAAAAAACTGTTTTTGACAGTGGTGTAATGGCTCTTTCCTTCATCTGTGTTGCTTATTGCTAGTCTAGAAAATTACAAATACAGCTTTGTACTTGTTTCACGTCTCACTCTCCCAACAAATTTCATTTTCACACAAATGACAATTTTCAATACACATTATTTGATAAAAATGGCCCACAATTAACCTTTCTTGATTTATATATTGGACACACTTCAAAATACAGGTATATTAACTGCGCTCTAGCTAAACTGTACTTACAAATGTTTGACACTATTTAATACATGTTCTTACAACAAAATACATGATCAGGAAATACATTTATTAACTACATATTGCTAATATAAGAATATCTATCCTCACAATCACAGAATTGGAGCAAACTGCATGTAGTAAAAATAGTAAATGGTAACAGGTATAGGTAATACATGTGTATTTTGAATTGTATCCATATGTGAAAGGGGAGATCTGGGCTGACCGTCTGACGTATGCATGGTGCTGTAGGAAGAATGCAGCAGCCCCGTGGGAAATCATTGAAAAAGAAACCAAAAAAAAGAATAAAACTGGGCACCTGTGCGGTGTTTTGCAAATACACTTTTCTGTCTCCCGTGTCAGTGAATATCCACACCCTTCCACACCACAGTATTTAAGAAAAGAAAGCAAAACTACTGTAATCTCAGCAGTGCTCACCAAAGTACCATGAAATGTTCCTGTCAGGAGAACTGAGGAAGTCAGCACCTCCGGTCACTTTTTTTTTTAAAGTAACAAAAACGCTTATTCACTGCCAAACATGAGCTACATTAGATGTGTAGTGACTGCAGTATAAGATACTGACCTTAAGTTTATGGTTTTGGTGTTGGGAGAGGATTATTCATTGTTTTATTAACAATAATATGATAGTCAATCAGAGTGTAGTGTCCTGACAGGATAATTTCTTTATAAGGACAGCATAATCTCATTTGGATGCACACAATTGTTTTTCTTTCTTACAGGTGAGTAAAACAATAACAAAAACTTTGCACAGCTCTAAAAAAGTTTATTTCTTAACTTTTTTTAAACAGCTAAACCTACTGTAGTCAGTTTTGTCATTATATAACTTAGTTGCAGATATGATAAAGCTATCGATTACCTGGTGACTTGGCAGATCCACTGTTAGTTATAGCTCCATTCTGGTCCTCACTTGATGTGAACTCCATGACCAAACGAGGCTTGGGAACGTACTCTTTCCTCGGCTTAGCAGAGGCCTCCTTTATTCTACATGACAAAGAGCCATCAAGTCAAATGTTATGTTTTATTTTGGTTTGAGGTTTTAAAATGTATACCCTCTACACATTTAAAAAATGAGTAATGTGTTTGACATAAGTGCTATACAGTTACATAATTCTGTCTGTGTTTACTTAACACACTTTGAAACGGGTTTGCACAAATTAACATTACCATGCAGTACTGTGAGTAATACAACCTGGCTTGAATACTTATTTTTGTGTGGCCTTCGCATCATGGATGATAGAAAACAATATACATTTATAATGCTCGAAGATGTTAACATGTATTCTGGTATTTATGGATATTTAATAATCAAAGACTACAGTATGGATTAGTCCTGATGAACTGACCTGTCCTCTATCTTGCTGGACAGCTGTTGAAGAATCTCTGTGGCTTGCCTGTGGTACTCCACCTGCGCCTGCACCAGAGCCGCCAGCTGGCTGACCTGTTCGATCTGCTTTGAAAACCCAGGGTGTGCAATTGCTTTGTTAGTCTTTCCACTCCCCTTTCTGTTTCTCATCATTTTAAGTTTCTCATTATTTCAAAGCTATAGCTGATGCTTAGCAAGGACAGAAATACCATTTGAGCCATTCTGCTAACATAAATGATTCAGTGCCTTTCCATCCTTTGCAGTCCATGCCACATTGCGTATTTATTTAGTTGTTTTTAATCTTTTACTCTCCAGAATACTGTTAACAAGGGCAGAAGGTTCAGGATCGTATATTATAGGTTTTATAATGTATAGTTAAATATAAATATATTTTTCTAGCATACACCTCAAACAAAGAACTAATATATGAACAACATTCTCACTAACTATTGCAAAAACAATTATTTACTTTGTAATTCAGTGGTGTTTCTATATGGTGTGCTGCGTTCTACGGAGCACAGTCTTAAAAGAGAAATGTGTACAGTACCACTGAAATATTAGTCAGGTACAAAGACTAATCAAGTCAAAGCTGTCCTTCACAGGGCAGTGATAGCACAAGCACTGGCAATGTATCTTTCCCCACACTGACAAGCAAGCATGCTTCAGGTCAGACCTTTTGGGAATGACAGAGCATTTTTGTCTCCTTGCCAACCCAATTCTTGGCCTCTGCTTTTTGAGAGAACACATTGGCAGTGACTAATTTAGTGATGCTTTTGTTTTGAGGACTACTGTTCATTTTTTTAAATAAAATATATATTAATGAAGCAACACATGCAGCTTGAATAAACAGGGTTCTTACATCACTTTCTATCAAATTAAACATGCTTTGCTCTGCAATCTCTTTTGACTCGTCAAACTTTTCCAGGGCTTGCTTAATCTCCTCATCTTGAAGCTTGCCTTGCCTCTTCTTCTTGTAGTCAAAGTCTAAACGTCGGCCCTCTAACTTCTTCAAGTGGTGCTAAATAACAAGAAAACAAATCAGTGTCCATTTTAAATCGAGTACACAGTACATATATATACCCCCCACCCTCCCTTTTTCAGTAGTTCTAAAAAGATAAGTTTGGTGTGATTTTACAGACCTGTACCAAGCAGCCACTGTTTGTGATTTTCAATTTAGTTTGATTTACTAGAAGTAAGTTAGACCAGGTCTGTCTCACTCACTTATGCTTACATTTACACAGTTTTGTAAAATAACTGCCACAAATTTCTCCTGTACACATGATCAAGCTTGACTTAGAATCATAGAATGCAGTCGTGTACCGAGTTTGAAGCCAATATCTCTTGGATAAAGGCGCCTGCCAAATAAATAAATAAACACTAATAATAATAATAATAATAATAATAATAATAATAATAATAATAATAATAATTAGGTTGTTAATGATCAAATATCAAAGTTTTTAATTACCTGTATTTCCTTTAAGTCTTTGTCGTGAAGGATCTGCAAGGGGTCAATGAAGTTTTGCTTTACTTCCATATCCAGAGCGTCTTTCACTTCAGCAAGTTCTCTCATGGCATCACCAGCATCGATGAGAGCGAGGCCTGGAAAACAGTCAAAGGTAAACCTCCCATACCTATAGCTCAGATTGGTAATCTGTTCTTCTGTTGATGTTGATCTGCTTTTGTTAAGCACACAAATATATAGGACCACCCTGACCAAAATGCACCCCAAAAACTTAGTTATCACAGAGATATGTGGCAGTCTGAATCTGGGGCATGCAAATAGTCATGATACAGTTGAAATTAGTAAAGGGGTATCAGCTGGTCTGTGGACAATAGTTCACATCACAATAACCAAACACATTTGCTGCTTGTGAGAGACCCAGGCTTCAATGGCATGGGTGTTCAGGTCAGTACTGAGGTCAGCTGTGAGGGGTAGTCAGTCTTTCATCTGCACTAAATTCACAAATCATAGTAAATAAATAAAATGAGTACTGGCTGTCCTTTAACATAAGTGGAACCATCTACTGTACCTTTAAAAAGAAAATTAGCTTTACAAATTTTGATTTATTGAGGAACATTCTGTGTTCATCCATAACTATAGCGGACTATAGTTAGGATGATCAGACTTCTTGGTTTAGCCAGAACTGTCCCGGTTTTCCATCAAAGGTCCTGGTGTCCCAACATTTTGCTTAAAACCCTTAAAAAGTCCAGATTTTCAACCACTTCATGTAGCACGACACACTAAATACCTTTTGTCAAAATAACGTAAACAACCACTTTTAGTTTACGGCACATGCAGTGAAAACAAAATAAAATAAAAAATAAGGTACTAAGGTAATCAAGAACACGATTTTAATAGTGATTAACACAGACATACGTGCTTAGTGCGCCTTGCATTTTCATTTACTTTATATTCAATATGAATCTATAATTATGTGTAACACAGTAATTTTGTAGCTGCTTAGTTCTGGCATGATTTGGCCCACACACTAGGCAGTGCAGTGAATGGGTACAAGCACCTGAATCCACCAGGTTAAACAACATTAATAAATACAGCCATCCTGATGCAGTGAGTAAAAAAAAAAAAAAAAAAACAACAGAAATGCCAAAACGTAAATGTAGTTTTAATGATTTATTATTATTATTATTATTATTATTATTATTATTATTATTATTATTATTATTATTATTATTATTTAACTCAATATAAAATGAATTAACTCCAGTGTTAATCAAGAAATCAGTCTGTAGCATTGATTTTGCATTTTCAATCAGTCGTTTTGCCGATTTCGTTATTAAATAATCTTCCTAATGTGATTTCCGAAATTATGTTAATATCTTAACAAGCAGTGCTTCTTGCGACTATTTTTTTTGTTTGCATAGGAATTTAAAAGCAAATCCATGTTGTCATAATTTATCAGGACTTATTTTGCACTTGGAAAAGGAGGGTTTTAATTAACAAAACAGTATATAACTCACCTTGAAACAGAAATTTAACAGACCATGGCTGACGATACAGAGAGATAGAGAGAGAGAGTGTACAGGACCAGAGTTAATTTCTTACCGACAACCTAGATAATTTAATATTTGTAGTTATGAAAATATTCCAACCTTTTCTATAGTTACGAAGTGTATCAAGAAATTATCAATGTAACTGTAGCCTATTTGACTTCTGCATATGTACATTATATGACAGCTGACATTTACTGTATATTCTATTTGAATTAAACAACTGAAATCTTGGTATAGAAAATGGCATATTAGATATTATAATAACGTTTTTGTGACTGTAGATTTGCAATATGTCCTTAGCTTTTAACACCTGTGTCTTTTCTGTGTCCACACAAGAACGAAGAACAGGCTTACAAGGGCACAAAGATCCACTAGGAATGTCATAGAGATCATTGACATGGAATTTGCTTAAACATATTTAATGTTATCAGACTCCCCCAACACTTTTTGTACAATGTACACTCACCTTCACATGTCTGTATGCATATAACATGTTCTTATAATACTGTAAGTGTTTGGTGGCTACTTCTAATCATGTTGAGTTTATTTATTGCAGAGGCAAGCAAAGAGTACCAGAGAAAATGCATCATTAGAAGAGTCACAGAACAATTAATTATAAACACATTGTGTATTGGATAGGGAGTTTTATCATGATTTTAAAAGCTTAATAAATATACTGTATAATGAAATGTTCCAAACATGGTATACATGTACAACATAGCTAACAATTACAAACACAAATGGCACTTCAAACGTACTTATTTATAGCCTACAATCATACATTCTAAAATACAGACAGAAATAGATGTCAAGATAAGAAAATAAATTCCAACCAATATACATAGGTGGTTTACGGTATATTTTTTTTCTTTTTAACCAAAAAAAGTTTGTAAAATTCACATTAAAAGAGCTGTATATAATAATCTATGGCAAAATATCCCCCCAGAATGAGGATAAATGACTAATGGGGTTTATTTATTTATTTATTTTTAATCCTTGCCGTCCAATTCTTACCCACACGCCAGATAATCATAAACCAGCATTTTATATGGGAAGTGCTCTAAACAAAATGCCCAATTTGAAATGAAGTTTACAAATTATATACAACATAAATATTCCTATTTGTATTTTTTATTTCCATTTGGCTGCTGCTCGCTGGTGAGAGAGCCGTCTCGTTGTATGCTGGTAGTTTCCATAACAGCGAATTATGCTTCCATTCATTTTTCTTGATCTCGTTAACAAGCTTTATGATTAATGAGTTCCCCTCATCTAGTTGGGAAGAAAGGAAGCAATGTAGGTGACTTGCGACAATTAAGCTTTTTAACGAGAAATACGTTCATTAATGACTTAATCAACTCAATTTCAAAGCATTAACTGATTGATTTAATTAACATGTTTCCTTTGAAAGTCACTTGCTATTAAAGCTCTTGTTGCTATACCATGAGTTCAATACAATAACACTGTTTTTTGAAAGTCCTGCCCAATATATCTACTTAAACTAATTAACCACAAATTAGTCCTGAAATTGGCTAGCTGCTTAAAAAAAAGTGAGAGGATGGCTATTTAGATAACCATTAAAATAAGCTATATTTTAATGGTTTAGTAAATCTTTAATTATTTAAGAATATGTCCCGGTTTTGAGCTTTGAAAATCTGGTCACCCTAACTATAATAAGATATAAAACATACTGACAGAAAATCTAAAATACTGAAAGAAAAAAGTAAAAACTAGATGTCCTCTTCTTTGCCAAACTAAATGTCTTTACCTGAATTTGTATTTCTTCAAAATTAGCAGCAATCTCAAACATGGCCACAGGATGGTGAGGTTGTTTTGAGAAGCAGAGATAGTGTTCACTAAGGAAAATGAGCCTTTCTCTCAGTATGTAGAGCATACTGCGATGGAGTCCTTGGCTTAATATTTTACTCAATCTTATGTAGGGCAAGATACAAAGCTGGCAATAACAACTCAGTGAGGTAAGTGTTGTTTGTCGAACCTGAAGCATAATTTTTGCAACAAAGCATGCATACAAGTTTTATGACATGAACCAAGATAAGCAGGCAGCTAAACATCTCCCTCCTGGCCCATGTTCATAAATATTGTACAGGCTTTAGACAATGTAACGACCACAAATATAATAAACAAATGGATAAAGATTTACTACACTCCCTATGTATGTCTAACACGGCATAATATTCTATTGTTGGTAAAAACACATATTGCAAACCAAGATTATATTTGAAAGCAACATGAAGCTGCTATTTCAATAACTTCCAACTGGTAACAGCACTGCTGAAGGACTGTTTTTGACTTAAACACGTAGAATTTAAGACCTACTATGCATAAGGAATGACAAAACATTAAAGATAGGAACCAATTATTTACATATGCACATACCCCTTTATTATTTTTTTTTAATTTGCTGGACTTTATATTCAAATCGCTGTTTGACTGGTGGAAGCAAGTGAAGTAAGTGCTGACTTCTCCCTCTGGCTGCCTGTCTCCACTGTTACCTGGCTGAAGCATTCTATCAGGCATTGGGTTGAATTCTCAAAACTATTTACTCTGAATCGCCAACAGAAAAAATAAAATCAGAAAGGAGATAAACACCCAATAAAGTTACCAACTAAGACTGTTAACTGAAACACTTGTTCTTTCTATATGTAATTGTATTTTTTTTTTTTGTTTGTTTGTTTGTTTTTGTTTGGTTTTTTTTTAGATACAAATTGCGCTAATGCGCGATTTGGAGTAAAGGCTTTTTTGAGACTCTAACCCATTCTGTTAAACAACACATTGTGAAACAAACAAAAAATACAGAAAGTACTGCAAATTGAACTGAAAAAAAACCTACAGCTAAACCACCATAAAAACATATAAAACAACATTAACCTTACATCAACATCAACATTATCCTATATATAAATTTATTTCAGTCAAACTCATATTTTTGGGAAATTTGACATTTAGCGAGCTTTACTGATTAATATCGAAAAGTAGTTAGCCTAACTATAACAAACCATTGCTTCCTGCTTGTAAGCTCACTAGGGAATTATTTTATTGGAGGACTCTTAACACATTCTCTGATGTAAATAGTACAGCACATGTTTTAATGATGTTGTACAATGGTAATGTTTTAAAGACCAGTTCAAACTGTGATAAAATGCAGTGCAACAAATACAGATGCATCTGTTCCCTTGCATTACTAAACTCTAAACTGCTTCTGGGGCACTCATTTTTAGAAAGCGTGAGGAGAGCAATGGTCCAACACTTTAAGTGCACCAAACCTTAGAAATTCTGGACACATCATGATTCAACTGGTTTCCAAGGTTACCCCGCCAGCTAATCACAGCTCCAGATACACTCTGGGGAGCGGGTCTGTCCTGTGTTAGACCCAGAGGCGTGAATGCAAGACGTGGTACTTAAATATAAGGCAGCCTTTTAATTTTGTGTAAATTATTACAATGTCATTATTTCTCATGTCATTCTGCAGTGTTTGTAATGTGTTGTGCTCTACTGAGCATGCTCTAAAAAGAAAAACATGTACCTGTGTAGCAGGGCGAGATCTGTGCTGACTCTGCTGGCGTGTTCACGGGCTGCAGGAAGAGGGCGGCAGTCGCCCAATAACCGCCTGTGAGTCATGGCAGTGACACGGGGAGGTGGGAAAGTGTGTGTGTGGACTTTCCCCCTCTCTGAATGGCCGAGAGGCGGGTCTTGGGTGATTGTCGGTCCTATAAAATAACGCTCTGTTATTTCCTCAGGTCTGCCCACTTAGACGCGCTAAGAGTGCGGACGCTTTGATTCGGGACCGGGAATCAGCCGGGAGAAAAATAAAGAACCACAGCGAGACAGACAGAGAGAGAGAGAGAGAGAGCGGGGAACCCTTGGGCAGACCCCGGCGTATTGTGAAAGAGCAGGCTAGATAGCCGAGAGAGTAGGACGGTGATCCGGGTCGTGCGGGTAGCGGCGACCGGGATAACGCTGCCGAGTGCAGCACCACCACCTTTTATTTGTAGTTTTATTACTGTTTTATTTTCCATTGTTCTTTTCGCCTTCTGTTTTCATTATTATTTCTTTGAGCACCTGCGAGTGCCCTTCCTGTTCACGTACCAGCTGTGGTATTTCCGTGGTGCTGTCTATCATCGTTGATAGGCAGCCCACGGTCAACAGTGCCCTCTGCCGGAAAAAGTAAGAACTGTCTAAAAATAAAACTGGGCACCTGTGTGGTGTTTTCAAGTACACCTGTCTGTCTCCTAATCAGTGAATTACCCACACCCCTTCCACAACCTGTGAAATATTTTTCCAGTACAAGGACTCATCAACTCAATGCTTTCCTCCACAGGGCAGTAAGAGCACAAGCACTAGCAATGTATTAGTAAAGAAATACAAACTATCTTCTAAAGTTGTCAAACTAATCGCTTCACTGACTACATAACAGGTCTTTGGCTCTGTAATGTCTGATCAATGTCTAAATAAAATAAGCATCCTGGTTGTGTCTCATGCCACATGTTCAGGGTCCCATCTTCTTATGTATACTCCAGCTGTCTTTTTGTCCCTACTTAAACACATTTTTTTTTGCTCAATTATTATTATCATTATTTTTGTTCCAGCAGTAATATATAGTGGAATTACCACAGATACTTGCATAATATTGATTCAGACCTAAGAGACCTGTGATAAAGTTTTATTTTACACATCCATGGGACCAGGGGAATCAGACACTTCCAGAAGAATGGAATCAAAATTTAGCTGAAAGATTAAACCCCCAATTTTTAGTTTACTAGACTTATTTTAAATGTGCTTATAATTTAGATTTAAATATAGAATAAATGAGGACAGGTACCCATTTCTAAATTATGTTTTTACTAGGAAAATTACTGTCGCATTTAATTACCTTCTGTAATTTATATTGTATGTTGAAAATCCAACTTCATCGTTACATTTCCAACATTATACAGGAATCTATAAGGGTTCCTCACCTCGGTTCTATTTTTAAAATATGATATAGATGTAAAGTGTTTACATACCATAAAAAAGAATGGTGTGTTGTGTGTTCAAGGCTTTATTTATTTATTTATTTTTAATCCTGACATTCTGTGAAGAATCACACTTGGGGTATCATGATGGTATGACATGGAGTAACATTTTCACTTACCGAAACTTGACTCCTCCCCAAGTTCTCTTCCGAATTTCTGCATGGATTCTCCCAACAAGGCCTCGGCCTGAGGATATCCAGGACCTTTCTCCTGACCCCGGATCTTGGACATGGTATTGGTCATGCTCAGCTTGGCTCTAGAGGCTAGAAGAGAAGAACTTTTTTTTTAAATATGGACTTTTTTTCAGTGGGCACATTCTATTTACTTGTAGATCAAGGAATCACATATACCATCCCATTCAGAACATTTGCTGGAAAAACAAGATTTTAGGATTTTATTAGGATGAGCACTAAATTAATTTTAGGAAATTATTAGGATGAACACTAAATTAATGGAGATGAAACTAGCCCAGGATTGAAAGTTGAAATCCCCACCATGGGAGATTACATTTGGAGGGGCATAATGGTTTAGGCTTTAGACAGGGATGATTGTGAGGAAGTGAGATTGGGAAGAATATTAGGGGTGCACAAGCCTCAGGGCACATTGCTTTGCCTATGGGCTTCAGTGAAGAGCACAATGCTAACATACTTTATCACCTGATTTCCCCAGAATCAGATTTCAAAAGTGTTTCAGAAGCTTTTTATTTCTGAAATAGTTTTTGTAGGTCTCAATATAAGCAGAATCAGCAATAAAGCAGGTATGAAACATTCCATTTAAGTAGGCAAAGTAAGGGAATGTTTCTACTGTAACTCTGTGTATTAAATTACAGATACGAGAAGATGTGCCTTAAAATTTCAGGTGTTATCACTTTTATAATGTATGTAAAAAGTTTAAAATATTTATTTGAGGATTATTCCTACAATATTCTGAAACATCCTGGCTTTGTTTACAATACTGGAGTAGATGTCTATTTTATGTGCAAGAGAGCTTGTTTTATAACAGGAGTCTATGTTACTTTATGGATGAGATTCATGAATAACCCTTGAAGTAGTCTCAGAAGCCCATGGGTTATTCATGATTAGAAGGCTGAGCATAAGCCTTCTTCATTATCAGTCCTTACCCCTTTTTCTACATAATGACAGTTTGTGTAATTTAATGTGAAGTATAAAATAGTAACTGGTGACTTGCTGTCTTCACTGTCCTTCTTGAAAACAAGCTGGCTGTGACAACGCAATGTTCTTTACTGAAAAGAAAACACTACTCATGTGGAAAACCAATATGCACTGAACATGTAAAACAATGTTCTCACATGTCTGCAATGGTGAATTTCATACAGGGTATATCAAATTATATAACAGTTTTGAGAGCTTTGAATAACTTTTTCATATTCAGAACTGCTAGGTGAACTTTTTTTGTGCAGGATTTCATTCTGGAATCTATCTTGCATTGATTCAAATCTATGACAAAATGACAAGGTGAATTGTACTGTTCCAAATGAAGAAACGAAGATCCAGAATTCAGCTGTTTTATGTAGGTTTAAACATCTTTCTTTGTGTCACATTTTACTTGCAATATAAACATCATACTAAACATTCATGGAGTACTGTGGTCATTTTACTCAAGAGGCTTGACGTTTGTGGTGTATCCCTACACTATATACACAGGAAGTAAAAATATGAAACATAAGTTTTGGCTAAATTCTCAAAGCTTTTTTTCTCCAACAAAGTTACCAAAGTAGAATATAATGGGGCTAATGGTCCCCTGTCAGAAAATAGGTTGGCCCCAGAATATAGAATGAGAGAAAAAAAGTTTTTTTTGTTTTGTTTTGTTTTTTAAATCCCTGCAGATTAAGCTCTCCTGTCCCTATTAATTCAAAGTTCAGATCTACACAATGGAATGTGAATTTCCAAATACAGAAGATCACTCTGGGCGAGTGCTGCTTGGACATCTTCCAGTGGCAAACCTGCACTGTACTGGCTGGGGATAATAGAAGGGAGAACTGGAGATTTGGGAGGGGGAATGGGGGCTACTGTCAGCTGAGGGAAGGATAGCTGAACACTGACATAAGTGTAAGGCACAGTTTACTTTGCTGTCGTGTCTGATTCTTACCGTACCTGTTTAATGACCATCTACAATATCAGAGTGATAAACTAGTAGGATCATTTCGACAGATTTTTCACATTGTCCCAGTGCTTGACCACAATATGGATGTGGGCATCCTGTTTATTTTGCACTCTTTAACGTTAGTCAGCCATAGTTAGCCCCTAATTGTAATTTACAAGGTCAGTAAACATGTTTCATAAAATGTGTCATTGACAACAACACTACACACACACACACACACTGGGGGAACTTCTATGTGTCTATTACCTGGAATGCTTACTATCAAAAATGCTTACTATCAAAAATACAGGCCGAATCCGGCCCCAGAGAGATGTTATCCATCCCACAGAATACTGCAGAATATCATTTTTTTATTCAATAGGAATAGTACACAGGTAAAAAAAACAAATAAATACATAAATAAATCACAAAATATAAATAGACACGGATCAATGTTTTTTATTTAACACTCACCAAAAGACAAAGTCAATGAGTACTAATGACTGCTACTGCTGCTTCCTGATACCTGGGACCTCTTTGCTTTAACCAGCACATCAACATCTGGAGCAAATGACTTGGCTGAGGATAGCTCGAGTTGTGTGTGTCTTCGAGTTAAGTTAGCTCAGAATTACATTTTGATTTGTTGATATTCATGACAAAGCTTCCCGCTTCTCAAGACACACTATTTCAGCAGCTTTTAGCAGCATTTCTTTAAAAACTCTACATCCGAAAATGGTTTTGAATAAACACCTATTTTTTGAGCAATCACATACCTCACCTTAACAACAGCATCACTTATGATACAAGCATTAGCAAACATCGATTGCTGCTTCTTCAATGACTGTTAATTCTGATTATCTATCTTCAGGTAACTTCCTGTATATTTATCATATTTCTTGCAATGGTTTGTTTCAGTGTCTTTTTAGTTTAGTGACCAATTATTATTTGTATTTATTTTCCCCCAATTTAGAATATTCAATTATGTTTTTTTCTCCTCACCGCAGTGAGTCCCCACACAGCATATACATTCTGAGGGCGTGTGAGCGTCCTGTGATCTCACAAGCCTAACGCCAGAATCGCTTTTACGCCGAGCAATCCAGAGCAGATGTAGGCGGGCTACCAATCCCAGAGAACAGAGATCAGCCCTGCTTTTTATCCACTCTGAATGTGCTCGGTGTCTGGCCAGTAGGGTTCACTGTTGTATGATGAGGAGAAGGAGTCTCTGCTGATTTCCCACCCCTGACCCTGGGAGAATCAGAGCCAATGTGACACCCCTTTCAGAGTCCCCAGCAAAGTTCGGCCTCTTTTCACAGCCTGGACGCAAACTGGCACCATCCAAGCTGTGTGACATCCTGCACCCCCAGCGGCAGCGCTTTAACCAGATGAGCCACTCGGGGACCCTCATATTGTGACTTTTAAAGTTGTATCATTTCACAACAATCGTCACGTCGCTTACAAATTAAGCAAGTTGGCTTTCTATTCATGTCCACAAAGAAATATGAAATTTCCCATTTCTCTTGAAACACACGGCCCTCTTGATCCACCTTTCTCTTCACGGATAAAGACATGGTGACACTTGTCACTACAGAACTTACAAATCAGAACTAAAACTCTTTTTCTGGTATCACTGGTGTCGTAACTCGAACCAGCTGACGCACTGCCGTCTCACCCACGTGGTTGGTGATTGACAGCAACACACCAATATGACAATTTCATCTGCTCATGCAAAGGAACCCGCTGGAGGTATGTTTGCACACATGTTCTAAGAGGTGACAGTGAGTGAAAGAATCAATATGTGCTATTTAGGGGAATGTAAATATGCTACATATGATCAAGCACCAGGGTATCGGATCAGGCCTGCCAAACCAAACAAGTTTTACACCCCTGACTTAGAGGCTCTGAACAAAAACCTTTTAGAACTGTTTTTCTAAATTATTTACATAATAACTAAAGTTCAGCATATGTTGAATTTTTTGACAAAAGCTTCAACAAACAAGACCTTTATTTTACTGCCTAGGACTGACCTGACATTTTCATGAAAAAATGAACAATTACACAACACTTTAGAATTGGCTGTTGCTATACTAGTTTTTGTGTCTTGTTTCTATTGTTAAGAGGGAATAGGGCACTGCAGACTACAGTATCAGTACTATCTCAATAGTACTATCTATGTCTACTGGATGCTATAGAGGCAAGGCTGCAGCTGAAGCCAAAAGAATGTATGTTAATAATTAAAACATTCCTTTACGTTGTTTATGAACCTGTACATTTGAGTACAACTTGTGTTGATACTCAATAGCTTGTGCTACATTTCATCACAATTGAAGAAGCGCTTCTCTGATACTTTTAATATCTTGTGCTAAAGAATGTTCTTAACAAGTTCCATCTGAATTGGACAAGCAGTTCTCTAGAGTACACCCGCCTTCACTATCTACTGCAGGAATGGGCATACCCAGCAGGAACTACAGAAAAATAATTACACTTTTGCATTAATCAGTGTAGTAATGTGATGTGTGATGTATGCAATATGAAGATTCTGTTACCTGGGTTGGGCTGAAGATATTCTGTTGTCTTGGTCATAATTTCCAATACAGCTCTGCTTGTAATGTCCACTTTCTAAACACATCACACAAACACAGAAAATATTATGTTATAATGGTAACAAAACACATTAATCTGTGATAACAACTAGACAAGGGCAGTTTACAAAATTAGTACAGAAATATGAGAGAGGGGATCCCAACAGCCTCTACAACTGGGCTAAAGGAACAGCAGCACAACAAGTAGAGTTGTAATGACTCGAGTCAGTGTCTCAACTCGAGTCAGACTCAAGTCGCAATTTTCGGTGACTTGACTCGAGTCATTGTCATCACATGACTCGACTGGAGTCCCTGCAAGAAAAAATTCAATCCAACTTGAGTCCCGGCCCAAAAGTCTATACTTGATCCGAGTCATAGTCTTTATGATAAAATAAATTATATGCTCAGTTTCATTTTTCAATGCATGGAAGGTACCTGCGTTCGTCGAGTTCACAAGAACTGTGGAGTAGACAGGGAGAGAAATAAGCAGTCTGCATCCTGCCAGTCCTGAGAAATGCCAAACTAAAATAAACTGTCTAAAATAACTAAGATCATTGTTGGTCTTTTTTATTATTTCTTACAAATCAAAAATTATTTGGTGGGTGAATCAATAGATTTTTATTTACGTAAGCTTAAAATTTAAATGGGGTAGAAAAGGGGTTTAGTGTTTGTTGTCTGGTTTAATATATACTAACATTATACTATGATTAAAAATAAAAAAAGCTTTAGAAAACAAAAAAGAATTGGCAAAAAGCCATATTTTGCTAAAACTACCACTTGTGAATCCAAACTCATGTACAAGCTTATAAACTTTAAAAGAAAGTTTAATAATTGTAATTTTTAATTTTTTCATTTTACATTTCCATAGCCTAAAGACACTATATCACATGGTACTGATTAATGAAGCTGTTGTATGTTCATCTTTGTTTTCCAAATTCCCAAATTGAGTTAATCAGCTCTAGACGTGTTTGATTAATTTAATAATTCAGGATTTGCATTCTGGATAGATGTTTTAGAGTTAGTTTGGTTAAAAACATGTAGCTGTTTTCAATGAAGACATTCATAAAAACTAAAATGGGCAGACCAGACCACAGCAGCATGATTTTCGGAATAGGCACAATCAACATTGCCAGAAGAAAAGAGGTTGAGGACATTACTGCATTGTTTTCAATTAAATTTTAAGAATTTGTCTGTGGATTTTGTCATAGTGGGTGAACAGAATTATTCTGTGTTTATGAAGCAACAGCTGCAATACCAGTCTTTTATGTTAGGGTTATTCAAAATGCAATTGACCTCTTAGTATTACTGTACGTTTGCACATTTTAACTACATTGATGATTTTATTTTGACAAACAGCTGAGATTTTATTGTTAAAACAGGTGGTTAAAGGATTTATGATGTGATGTGTTCTCTGCAAAATATTTTCGCTATTTCTTTTAAATAGCGGGGCGACTAGACGGTAAGACTAGATGAAGTAAGCGCATAGCTGAGAGTTTGCTAATAAACAAATCCATTGTGATCAGCTGCGGGGCAGGCAGCAATTGGATAGACCGTGCTGCCGAGCTGATCACAGGGAAGAGTTTGGTAGCACAAAGGGGGCACAGATACGTGAGTACTGCCCCTTATGCTGAAAACGAGAGCTAGAGCGCTGTTTGTTTGTTTTGTTTTGTTGTGTGTTGCACAGTCCTAGGAGCTAGGGAGCTGTCATCAGTGAGCACAACCACCCGAAGCACTTGAATCACTGCAGAACATGACACAACGAGCACAACAAGCACCACACCGGAGAGCATTTGCCATGCACCATGTGGATTTACTATTATTATTATTATTATTATTATTATTATTATTATTTTAGGACTGCAATCCTGCTGTAAACCCCCTGTGACAGAGAGTGAATGAATCTGAGTCAACAAACTCCCTCCTGACCTGTGAGGGCAATGTACAACAGGAACAGTGTGCCCTGGACTGGATGGTTTGACAGTTCATCCAGGATCGTTCGGAAGACGGACATCCAAAAAGGGTGTGAAGCCACAATACAAAAAGCAGGTGATGTGTCAGTCATGGATTGGAAGAGGCGTGATTGCACTCGCTACCAAAGGGGGCGTGGCTAAAGGTATATGAGGGGATGTGGCTGAGCGATCTGTTCCTTTGTTATGGTGACGGACGGACCTGTAAAAGGAGTACATAGATAAAATAACCATGAGTGTTTTGTTTGTTTTGTTGTTCTAACTGTCATTGTTTGTCATTGTTAGACGGCTAACACTAGTCGGGAGCTGTCACGAAAGGCCAGCACCGAACCCAGAATACACTGCACCACTGTTTCACAATTGTTGTATAGCACCAGCTGCACAAACAGCACTCACTATAAGTGATCGTGTCTGGGTTGTGTAGTATTATTACTGCATTATTATTTTGGGACTGAACCTCATGGTTTAACTGAGCGATACACATTGGTGTGTAGAGCCAGTCATTATTATTTATCAGCCAATAAAGAGCTGTTTAACCGTGACCTGTGTTGTTTTAAATCATTCCTGAGCACTGCATCATCTCTACACATGTGCACTACAAACCACTTTGCCACACCCACCGATACCATTGCTGGTAGAGGGATGGATTTATTCATTTAATAAATACGGACTGTTTTTGAACATTGAACTGATGTCTGGACATTGTACTTTCACCCACACCACTCACCTCATGAATTGAGTGATTTTGCCTCTAATAGTTATTTTTTCTGATAATTTGAGAGAAGCTTGTTTTATGCAAATACTGTACCGTAGGTAACCTGACAATTGATTGGTAAGTGTGAAAACACATCTGAAGTAAAAGACTGAGGAGAACTGGATTGTATATGTTGTTATGGGAAAAAAATAGCATTCAATCTGAATTTTCTGCACTAAACAATAAGAAAAGCAGGTCATGAATTTCCAGTCATTTTGACACTAATTTCATGAAGCAGAATGGTTCTGTAGATATTTACTTTTTCACAACAGATGTCACTGTATTTGGTATTAAACATTAAAAATGCTCTAAAGATATATTTTGCTTCAGCAAAATATCTTATAGAGGAGTTACCACTGCTTTTTAGAAATACCAGTTCTGCACATGCACTGTGGTCAAGAGTTGCAACACATTGTGAAGAACTTATCCGAAGCAGCAGAGAGAAGCAGCAACTGACTCTGGTTGAGACGAAAAGATTCTGGTTAGGGACCTCAAACGTAAAAAAAAAATGTTGATGTAAAGGATGGTAAGTAAGCTGGGCTTAGCTGAGTGGGGGACAGAGAGGGGTGATTCTGGGATGCCAGAATCACTGTCGAGCCCTCTTAAGGTGTCGTGGGCTAGTCAACGAAACATCAAGAATGGAAGGTGCCCATCTGAAGACCCCAAAGAAGTACCCTACTCAGCTCAGTCCAAACAGTTGTCATACTGATGTGCTAGGGAGACCGCCCTGTGGTTGATCCCTGGAGCCAGCATAGCAACCGTTGTGTGTGCTGATGTGCCAGAGAGGTAAAATAGGTTGATCCCTGGAGCCAGCATTACACTTCAGCCATCAACACCAGGTAGAAGGATACATAAATCATCAGATGGAAGGAAAAACAGATGGATCACATTAGTTTACAGTAAAATAAGCTATGTCTTAGTTGGTGCTTATCTTGGCAAGAGCTGAGTTGAGAGCTAAGTTGCAAAACAGTACACAAATCACTTACCCCCAAGCTCCTCCTTCAAACAAAGTATTTTGCTCCCTTATATAGATGGCCATTCCCAAATTAGCACTCAATTACCTAACTGCGGAATGGCCACACCTTTGATTGTTGGAAGGGACAGAATTAACCCCACCCCTGCCAACTATACATTCCCACACACACTATTTAAACAAGCAGGGCTTTTGCTCTGCCACACGGAGACAAACTGAAATCGCTGACGACTGTGGGTTTGCTTAATTGTATAACAAATAAGGATATGTTTTGGGATTTTAGATCATATGTAAAAGTATAAGAGTGAGGTGTGTCAGCGGGACCTCCTTTGATTAGCAGAACAGTGCTCGCTGTCTTCATGACACCTTTTGCTTGTAGTTTTGTTTACACAGTGTTTTATTCTGCCTTATGTGAGTTTTGGAAGTAAGATAGTTGTGCAGTACTTACATTTTTGTCTTGCTTGCTAGTTTTATACCCTTAAAATGATTGAACTCATTCCTGAAAATCTGAATTTCTGTTTGGGGCTTGCTGCCATATACTCAGATGTCGGAGGTCTATCTGACTGACTCAATTTAATCTCCAAATAACGATTTATTATAATAAAATTATCACTCACCCAGCAAAAGAAGCCTTGCTGTGTAACAAAAAAAAAAGCACTTACCTTTTCCATTTCTTTGAATTCATCATCAAGTTTGGTCCCTTCTGATCCACCAACCTTCTCACTCACTTTCTGTAGAAAGAAAAAGGAAACACAGTTTTAAAGCTTGATTTCAAATAAATACAACATGTTCACAGCTAAATAGCCAAACAATGTATTTTAATATCATTATTTTTATATAGTGCCTTTCTTAGTGGCCCACCATCACATTATATGCAGTCACTTACAAGGACATTGACTTAATATCTCATCTGCAGAATGGAGCACAAGGAGGTTAAGTGACTTGCTCAGGGTCACTCAGTGAGTCAGTCAGTTGTAGAGGTGGGATTTGGACCAGTGACCTTCTCGTTACAAGCCCTGAACTTTAACTACTGGATCACATTGGATGTTTCCAACCCTCAAACCTTCCAAAAATAAATCAGCGACCTACATTTTGTTGTTTGGAGGAAAGTGTTTTGACACCCAACTTGTTTTTGAAGAAGATGAATCTTTCTGATGGGCACCTGTTTAATTTGTCTTACACAATTATATTGCTCAATTACAGTAAAGGGTAGCAAACCTCCAAGAAATACAAGGTGCTGTCCACAATGATATGGCTCTGTAGTTTCAATTCTCCCCACATACCCCTAAATGGAAATGAAGTATTAAATAATGTCAGCAAAGTAATATGAATTAAAAAAAAAAAAAAATCTCCAGTTGGAGGTTCCAAACTTTTTAGATCTTCAGTTCCCAACACACACACACACACACACACACACACACACACACACACACACACACACACACACGCTGGATTTATTAATAAGTATTTATTCTTCCAAAATCACCATTGTTTAATTGTTTAACATTTACTGGTATAGATTAAAAAAAAGGCTACAGTCCATTTATAACACATAATCACAACCTAACCTTTACTAAAGTGCATTCTTATAAATAATGTACTTACATTTGGCTATATACAAAACTTAGAAACCATTATAATAAATATGAGAATATCTTGTAAATTAAATGTAATACAACCGATATCATATTTCAATTAGGAAAATAATCTACAAGTAATTTGACATATTTCTGAAACAAATAGCACTGCAATAGAGTGTGTTCTTGTTATTCAAGCATCTCCAAATAACATGTGCATGTGAGTCACAAAAAGCATATCTAAAAAAGGTAAATGCATAACGGCAGTGATGCTCTCCATGTCTGAAGAATATGACTAACAACATATGACACATCTGCCTGTTTTCTTAGTTGATCTGACACAGCTTTGTCTTTGGTGTGAGAAGCAGATTTTTATTAACCTCCTTCACTTTGATAATTGGAAGATGGTGATACACAGACTACAGTCTTCCTCTTTAAATCCTTTCCCAATGTAGTACTTCTGTAAAGGCCTCCAATGTTTATTGTGTTATAATAGCGCAGAATTGTGTGGTTTATGGAGCTGTCTTATTGTCTATGGTCTTTTTAAATCCTTTTTATAGTCTGATGAGTTGTTGTTACAGATTAGGGGTTGATCAACTTGTACCCTGCTGGGATAAGCCACTTTTTTTAGGGCATTTTACAGCACTGGGAAATCACCATGGATTTCATACAAAACCTTAAAAATAAGTAGTTGATTCAATTATCTGGTACACTGCTATTACAGTGCCTTATTAAATTCCAGTTGTTGTGTATCCTGGTGGATCAAATCAGCCCTCAGAGAGCAGATGCTTCATATCTGTACAATTGACGACCCAGACAAGCTTCCTAAATTCTGATTATCACTAAATCAGGTTAGTGTATAATCTTAATCACACCAAGGTATTTGTTGTTATGGAAACGGGAATTCATTCACACCACACTCTGTATTCACAAATACATTTCTTCCAATTACACAGCTGTTGATTATATGACCCACTCTGCTTTTAAAAATAGAAGTCACCAGAAAATTAGGTTTGAGTTTTTGATGTCCTTTTTTAATGTCCTTTTATAGTACGATATTCAGGGGTGTAACTTAAAGTTACACATTCAAATTGTATTTGCCTGTAACACCCCATTCACACTTGCAGTTTAGGCCGGCCCAGGGCTGCCTTATCTCATGTGTGAACGCTCGAAAAATGAAAAGGCGGCCCTGGGCCGGGTGAAATTTAAACCAGCTTTTTGATGCGGCCTGAAGTACCAATACCGCCTCAGGGCCGGCCTACCTGCATGTGTGAACCCACCGCAGGCCCTGGGCCAGCTTTAACGCGTCAATGCGGTGACGTACCACAAACCACTCCCCTACTAGGTTGAGCGTAGTAGATCAAAACAATGTCGGTTTTAAGGGGTAACAGCTGGGACGATGAAGAAATGAACCCTTAGTGGTCCATTTATTCGGCGCTTGTCAGGCGCGTCAGGTCCAATTTATTTTCACACGCGCTGTTTTAAATATTTTTCTTTCCAGAGTAAAGCAGGTTTAAAATATATTGAATCGCAAAAGGGCAGTCCTGCATCTCCAGCCAAGCCCCACCCCTTGTTTGCTGTAATTTTCACATACCTCCTTATATACGTAGATACTCTCCCGATTACTTGTTTTATCACCAAACTCCTCAATAATGCAATCCAAGTCATTATTTTATTACTATAGCATCTCAAAAAGCTCTGCAAATGTCTGTGATATTCTTTGAGTGCTGGGTGCAGAAGCAGCTATCTCCTTTATGTCCATGTTATCTCTGGTGAAAACCAACAAGTTTGTCCGAGAACTCTCGGAAATACTGAGCAGCAGGCCAGAAATAAACCCATGACGGATCTTGGATTTTATTGAACCTACGGCGATCTCCAGCCTGGAAAACAGCAATGGGGAATGCACTGAATACACCGACACTTTGATGATGATGATGATGGGTCAGTCATGAATGGTAAGTATTTCTTCATCGTACAGCTTTTGTTAAAATGATAAAACTTCCTCTCTGTGTGTGTGTGTGTATACACACACACTCACACACACACACACACACACACACATACACATTTCAGATTGTAGCTAAGATTGTAAATCTCAATATTGATAAATAATGCATACAACATTGCATATTCATTCACCATTAATATAATAATTTGTATTGTGATTAATGTACTGTACACGTCCTTGTTTCCTGCATTTACACATGATCCAACACGATCGCTTCTTTCCACAGTAACCGACTGCACTGTCAACACACTGTCTTTACTGTATCTTATGTAATAAGACCAGTACCAACAGTGTTACAAAAAAATATTTACGTCTGCAAATTTCCCAGATCAATCTCTTATGTTGACTTCCGGGAATGCGGTGTTTACGTCACTGTTTACATTCCCGACAAGCACTTTGCCGCAATTTAAGATTCCTTCTCAGCCACATATGTGAACACACTTAGGCCCCCTAAAACATCAACTGTGAATGGAAATTTTGAACCAGCCCAGAGACGGCCCAAGGCCGACTCAGTAAGTGTGAACGAGGTGTTAGACACAGTTTACTTATCTTCCAGTTTTGTTCTATGGAATTAATGTAACTCATTGCTTTCCACATGAAAAAAAATCCTAAAAAGCTCTTAAATTAAATATATTTCAATTAGTACACTATAAGTATTTTTTCTACACTGCATACCTTTCCCTCAAAGAGTTAAAGGTCAAGACTTAATCAAGCCATATTCTTGCTGTCGCTCCTGAGCCTGTCCAGAAGACATGTGAAATAAGAATTCAAAGGGAGGATGTTTATGTGGAAGTGAATTAGTAACTTTTCTTTACATTCTTAATGTATAATTGTATTACTTTTCTTTAAAAATATGAATGTTAAACTGAAACCGCAAGTGTTACATTTGAAATGTGTAATACTCTAATTAGCTAATTATTGAAATGATTGTTGCATAATAAAACAGCTTTTCTGTTTAAATGTTCTGACTGGTTTTGTTGATGAATCAACAGTTTCTGTGGATTTGTAGCATATAATAACTGTGGATTCATTGTTCAGCAAAATATCTGCCCCACACTCCCCTTCTCTTCAAAGCCACACAGTCACTTTTAGTTAGACGATTCACAGGATTAATCAATTAAAAGATCAAAGGTGACATCACAGACATTTTTTAAGCAGCAGTTAGTACTCACAAGGGTTTCACAAAATGGCATGTCTGCTGTAGCATTCTGAAAGACAGGGAAAATGGAAGGGGCAGGGTGACTTGTCTTTGGTGAAGCTACCAACTTAGTGAAGCCTAAACCCAGGACATGTCCAGGGTGGGGAGAGTGGGGGGGATGAGCGGCTGGAAGCAGCAGTGAGGCGTTATTCTTTTTATTAACCCTGTAAAACTCTGTATCTGTATCACACACACACACACACTGTGGCAGTGTGCCCTGCCCCTGTGCATATTTTTGTGTTATACATTGTATATATTGTGTTAATGTTGGTGTATTGTAGTTGGTACACGGGATATAATATGGGTTACGAACACAAGTGAATTTAAAATGTATATTTGTATTTAAGCACGAGGTTTGCACACCACTTCACTTGCAGGTAAAACGTAATAATATGTGAGCACGGGAAATTGCACTAGATTAATTCACGTGCAGTTGTACCGAGACTCTACTTGATTGACTGATTAGCAATTGGGTCTCGGTATAGCTGCATAAAAGCCGCATGTTTTCACTCACTCAGGATTGTGTGTTCAGGGCGAAGGAACAGGTGTGGAGAAGGAGAATTAAAAATATAAAAATTAAAAATCAATTGCTACGTCGTGCTGGAGGACCAATAAGGTACTTGTTTTGTTTAGTATTCATCCCTGTGTGTCAGTGTTCATTTAGTGTTAGTATGTTTTGTTTGTCTATTTAATTTAGGCTAGAGTGACGTGTCCTGTTTTGTGTTCACTTCTTTGTTTTATTATTTATTAAAGATTCGGCTATGGCCGTTTCAAACAAAATAAATACCTTATTTGGTTTCGCTTCCTGGTCCGTGACGTCACTACACCTGTGCTATTTGTCATAAAAATCAGAACACAAGCCACTGAAATTCACTTTAAGCATCAAAATTGATTATGGGTCAACAGGTTGATATTTTTCTTCTCTTCTGTCCACAAATCGCTGGCAAGAGAGAAGACCCGCTCTTCTGGGGCGTTGGTACCAGGTAGACATAATGCAAACTCAAACACAGGTAAAATGTTTTTATATGAGGTTTGCTTTGTACTGAAGTGCCTGACAATGTCTGAAGACACTTTGGGAAGATTAGCATAGGACTTAACTCTTGATATTTCATCAAATATAGCACTGTCATCAAAACACAGTTTTGTTTGGGAAATGACAAGGGGGAGGCACTCCTCCACAGATACCCAGTCCGGGGTATGTTGAAAAAGGACCCAGGAAAAAAAAAATCCATACTCCTTCAGTGAGTCCCATTTCTCTAAATAATTCACATATGTGTCGTAAAATACATCCACGTGATTGAGGAATGCTGTGGTGTCCACAACAGCTTTATCGGATAACTTCTTTGCCCTGAGCCTGGTGAAGTGTTCTTTGTTCTTGTAGTTTGTTTCTAAGACTTTGCAACTGGTCGCCTGCTTCAACTGCTGTACAATTGTTTTGTTCCAATCTCTTCTTAACTGAATTGAAGAGTGTCAGCTGACCATGCAGAAACCAGAGCCAAGTCTCAAAAGCTGGTGCTTTAAAGCACTTTTGCAGGGTTGTAGGGCACTTTTCTTGAGTCATGAAGTATGAATTCAGACCCTCATAAATTTGCAGGCAGCGTTTAACAGCTGGAAGCAGGGACAACCAACGTGTGCTGCTATGTCCCAGGACATTTTTATTGCAAACTTCAGCGAACTTGCAAAACTCTTTCAATCCTTGCACTCGGATGGTGTATATGTAAAAGTATTTGTATATGTTTACGAGTATGCATTCCACATCAACGGGTTACAAGTCAGCAGCAGTTTGCAAAGCATTTTGCACTACATGAGCAGTGCAACCAATGCCATGACTCTCTCATCCTGTGATAGCTTTCATCTTGTACCAAACATTGCCTTTTCCCGCTTGAGCTACCCCTCCAAAGTTTGTGTCGATGTTGTCTGCACAGAAGGCTATGCACTTACTATCAATGCTTCCCTTCTTTAGTGTTGTAATGAGGAAATCTACAAGTGTTTCTGCTTTTTCCCCTGGCAGATCGTCAAACTCCAGTAATTTCGTTTGAATGCCAATAACAGGATTTTAATGTGCTTGTGGTTAGACATGTCTATTGCAGCACTGTGGCAAAGTGGCTAGTGGAGGGGAACAAGTGTAGCGGTGATGCGATGCAGGAGTGACAGGCAGACAACGATATCCAGTGGAAAAGTGCTTTTATTTGTAATCCAGGTCTGGTGACCGTCAAATAATAAATCCCCGGCTATACACAACAATGTGTAAAGCGCAGGGATAACAAAAACTGGGCACAGAAAACAACGGTACTTCGTGACAATAGTGCAGTGGTGCTCCGGACAGTGCTGACCCTAGTCGACAGCTCCGGAGGTGTGCTTTAACTGTCTACAAGTGAAGAACAGACAATTAACAGGACAAACACAATAACACACAACACAAATTAGTTTCCACACACTGAGAGCTCCTCTCTCAATCCTTCTCTCTCTCTCTGATCGTTTTATCCAAACAAAGGAAAAGATCAGCGTTACCCTGGCCCCTACATGTAATCTCGCATGATATCTAGGTAAACGGTTGCAGCTGCCTTATTACTTGCAGCTGCCTCTCGTTTACCTTTCAAATCAATACAGTTTCTTCCTGAGAAAATGGATCCAGTACGTTAGTCACAATCGCTTCGGTTTTAGGGTTAAACAACAGTGGCTCCCTTGGACTTTTCCACATTTTATTGTGTTACAACATGGAATCAAAATGGATTTAATTAGGAGTTTTTGCCACTGACAACAAAAAAACACAACACAAAAAAGTCCATAATGTCAAAATGAAAAATAAATTCTACAAATTGTTCTAAATTAATTACAAATATAAAACAGAAAATAATTGATTGCATAAGTATTCACCCCCTTTGCTATGACACACCTAAATAAGCTCTGGTGCAACCATTTGTCTTTAGAAGTCACATAATTAGTTGAATGATGTCCACCTGTGTGCAATTAAGGTGTTTCACGTGAATTCAGGTTAAATACACCTGTCTCTGGGAGGTCCCACAGTTAGGGGTCCACTACAACATGAAGACGAAAGAACATTCAAAGCAAATCCGGAATAAGGTTCTTCAAAAGCACCAATCAGGGGTAGGATATATAAACATTTTCAAGATACTGAATATTCCCCGGAGCACAGTAAAGTCCATTATTAAGAAATGGAGAGAATTGCTGTTCACCAAAGGTCCCCATCAAATTTGATGAAGCTTGAGCAATTTTGCAAAGAAGAATGGGCAAAAATCATATTGCCCAGATGTGCAAAGCTGGTAGAGACTCGCAGCTGTAACTGCTGCCAAAGGTGCCTCTACCAAATATTGACTCAAGGGGGTGAGTACTTATGCAATCGATTTTTTTCTGTTTTGTATTTGTAATTAATTTAGAACAATTTGTAGATTTTATTTTGATTTTTCATCACATTATGGACTTTTTTGTGTTGATCAGTGGTAAAAACTCCTAATTAAATCCATTTTGATTCCATGTTGTAACACAATAACATGTGAGGGGTGCATACTTTTGAGAGCCACTGTAAACTTAGGCTCAAACATTTTTTTCACTAATTGTGTGGTGCAATCCATCAACTTGAAGCTTTGCAAGTGAACAACACAAGTATCCTCCTCTGCCAAGACAAGGTTGTTGTCACTTGCCTGTCGGCTTTTAAAAATGTATTTAGTGAAAAGCTAGAGCTTGGTGCTACTAGTGCCTTTTGATCCATCAAAGTTTTATGTGACTTGTTATGTCAGTTTTTCCTCCGTGGGCAACTGAAAATTGCGAGTTGCACTGCTTGAAAAATACTTCCATCTTCAACCTTTTTCGAAAAAGGTCATTAAAACTTGACTTCCTTTTCCCCATATTTAAGTTTTGGGGTGTTCTTTCAATAAAACAATTTAAAAATTCCATTCACCTCCTTACAATTTTGTTTGTGCTACAGACAACAGCCACTGCCTATGAACTAACTGACACCGTCTGTCAGGAAACAGAATGCAGGGCGGAAATTGTAACTAGGATCGTCATGGTGACAAGCGGTAATTAAGCAACAGTGGGTCCATTAAATAACTGAGCCCTCCAGTCAGACCTGCTCAGAAAGAACCCACAACGGCTCGGTTACACTTTAGATTTACCTCAGTCCATCACGGTGGTGCCTTATTACCGTTGAGCCTATGGCCAAACACAGATGTTCCTGAAAAATGGGACAGATGGGACAGCTACCCAAAAGCAGTACAAAAGTAAGATTTTACTAAATATCTGGGGACACCGGGACGTGCTCCCTAAAAAGGGGACTTTCCTGGGAAAATTAGGACAGGTGGTAGCTTTAGTTTTTGGGGCACTTTGCTGTAGGTGGATGTGACAGAGATCTTGGTGATAAATCTCCCTCCCTACCTGTGAGGGCGCTGTGTAAAGGGAACAGAGTGCCCTGGACTGGACGGCCCAACAACTAATTCCCAGGGTTAGGTGGAAGTCGGCCATCTACAAAAGGGGCGGAGCTACGGTACACCAAGTCATCGACCCAGAAGGGAATCGATGTGGCATCCGCGAATTGGAGGACAAAAGGTTGCAATCGCTGACCAAGGGGGCATGACTGACGGTACAAAAGGGGATGTAGTGAGGTGATTGGTTCATTTGTATGGTTAAAGGCTGAACTGGAAGGAGAAACATATTATTATCGTGAGTGTTTTGTTGGTTTTGTCATGTCTAAAATCTACTTGTTTGTTGTTATTAGACGGTTAACACGATCTGGAGCCGTCGCTACAGGCCAGCACAAAACCTGGACAACACTGCACCTTGTTCATGATAAATAGTATTTTCACCATCAGCACTACATCCCTCACTTTGGACTTGTGACCATGTTTGTGTATATTATGTGTGTTTAAAATACTGTGTCTATTGTTTCGGAACTGAACCAATAGTTCAGGGATTTAACTGAGTAATATACATTATTGTGAATTGCCAGTTCTCATTATAATTTACTGTTGTCATCACTTTATAAATCAACCATCATTTTAACAGCACTTTGTTGTTTGTCATTGTCTTGAGTACTGCATCACTTCTACACCTGTGCACTGCAATCCACTTTGCCACAGTGGATTAGGTATTTAAGGGTGTATTACCAAGCAAAGCTTTCTATTAAACAACAATTTATTATTTTGATTGCTACTATATAAATAGTGAAGTTGATTATGACAGAAACCATTTTAGAAGTAAGACGTGCTTCACAGAATTACACGTCTAGGATTCCAAAACATGGAACATTGAAGAAAGGTCAGCATTCAATCAGTGTATCAATAACCTTCCGAGTAATGGGTCTGTGTGGTTTCAGGAGTAACACATATAATAGAGATAGACTAGGTTCCTTACAATCATTTAACTACCTGCCATAACAAGTGGTTTACTGAACAGAATGAGGTTTTAAGAATGTTTTTTTTTTTTTTTTTTGGTCAATCACCTTGAAAATGTTTCACCCGTTAACATATAATTAATTATTTTGTGTTCCAGATTCTCAAGCATAACTATACAACACTCAATAGTGCTGAATTAACAAATACTAAAATAAACTAAAATGTAGATCTGCAATACAGATTCTGCAGTATTGTAATTAATTGGCATTGCAGTACATTGAATTGAATGGAAAGGCAAGGGCTAGACATGAAGCTCAACCCTTACAGTAAGTTTGTGATGTCAATATTATTAACTAATCAGCTGTGAGGAGTATATCTGTTACAGTATACATAATGTTTTAGTTTTCTTTTTTTTACATAGTGTCATTCCAAATATATAAAACAGACATGTTTTTTTCAACTGGCCTGTTAAAATATACCCCTCATATCATCGCAAATATACAAAAACGTCTTCACTGCAGTACATACAGCATTTCAGTAATAAGAAGATCCCCTTTTGGAATTAGCATGCATTACAGGCCAGTCTGGTGTACTTTACTTACCAAACTGCTACCTAATCCCTGTTAATTCTGTCTGTCCTGGGTTATGTCTCTTAAGTAATTATCTAAAAAAAAAATCTGGTCAATCACAATGCTGGTTTTCCCTGATTATTATCAGTAGTAGCAAGATAATTTCATGGTAGCAAGATAATATATGTCCTATATACAGTTACATATATATATATAATATATATATATATAATAGATATATATATATATATAATATATATATATATATATATATATTATAGACATAATACGTAATATGTTTTATCCAAGGACTGAAGGTTTCCTGACTCCCTTACCAGTAGTATTGTGTTGGTATTTTGTTTATGGTATTTTTTTTTCATTGAATTTATAAATAATAACATTATCAAAGGTATCTTGCAGTCTTTTCAAAACTGTACTTCGCATTGAGGGAACACTTCCAGCACATGCGATTTACTTCTAGGAGTTTGAATCCTTATAAGAAAAACTTTTTTGAACAAACTTTTTTTTTTTTTTTTTTTTTTTTTTTTTTAAAGTAAACAGTCACAGTAATAAAGAAATTAAAAGAAACCAGACTCCAAGAAGCTAGGCTCGCAATCACTGCTTTTCTTGTGACTGACATGTTTTCAGTGGCAATTGCATTCCTTTATGTGACTTCAGGATTAACAGCATTGAATAGTATCTGTAAGGAGCATTCCATAAATACAGTTTCAAATAAATTACCATTGAAAAATGTCATTCTTCTTTACCATAATGTGTGTATGTGCTTTTCATACAGTAAAAATAAATCTGAGACCAAGGACATTTCTGCAATTTATATTAGGTAAGATTTACTGGAATTATTTTGTTTACATCATGTACTTAAAATACTGTGCGATCAACACTCATTGAAACCATTTGGAAACCATTTACTTCATTCACAATAGCATTTTCAATGTGATTCTTATTTAGATAGTGTGAACATGATATAACTAGGCTAATTGCAGTCTGGTTAGCTGATTTTTGAGATAATTGACCCACCCCTTGAAAGTAATAAGAAGCACTGCATTACCAAAAATGAATATAAACGCCCTGCTTTGCTTGATTTACTATAGAAGCAAAATAATGCCAGTTCAGAATCTTTGTAGCACACAAACCCCAAATTAACAGATGACAAAAAATATCCGACTACACGTCTTATTGGGACCAGCTAGTGCTGTTAATTATCCAGTTACTAGACAGATGTAAAGAAACATCTGTGGTTCTTAGTAATGTTTTACATGTGTGTGTTTATTGTAATGACATGCTAAACAGATTCTAAATGGACAGTTACACACATAAAACCATAGTTCAGATGGTTTGAACACACTTATATTCAGCCTGCGTGAAATGCATATCCCATGTTTCTTGCTTGTAGAGCACATTAGTCAGCAGCTGGCTCGAAAAGCATTGAGATCTATGGGCAAGTAAAATCAAGCAGGCTCATATTCTGCATGCTCTAATAAAAAGTAATTCTTCTTTGGGCTAGTCTCAGAGGATGCTGTGTACCCTGCAATGGATCTTACTGTGGAACGACTGCAGTAGAGAGTGTAGAAAGTGCTTGCATGCCTGTTTTAGTGTCTGTCCTCCACTAACACCAATAAGGTCACCACACAGAACAGTTACATCAGGATGAATTATGCAAGCACTCTGCACTGCATCCACAGGGAGCACCAAAGATAAGATCGATATGTGTCAAACCTGTCGTGGATAAAATATGCAAAGCAAGGGCTGAATAAGCCCTGCACTGGTGTACTGGTTGAAACAGAACTCCCTCTTTATATATAAGATGGAGAGGGTGGCCTTTTGACTTATGAAGGACGAGGGGAACCACAGCTGCACTATTAATGCCCAATCTTAGAATACATGTTGGGAATATTATTATTACTTATGACTCTTAATTACGTACATTACAAAAATATATTTGACTAAATGCAATTAATATATTAGTTTAGAACTCTTGTTAACCCCTGTCACAAAGACAGCCAGAGTGGGTGGCGTCAGACCAGAAACAGGAAAATAAACAGACAGAGAGGTGGAGTTTGGTGGAGCTGAGCGAATGGTCTCGCTCAGCATTTAATGAGTGAACAGACATAGAAAATAAACGGTTGGAACAAACAAAAACACAGGACACGGCACTCGTCAACAAAAAGACAAACAAAACGGACTATACAGACAAACACGGTGAGCAGATATTTAACTACCATTCTTATCATAATTACTACCTCCGTCTCCTATCCCGTTCTCCACTCACCGAACACCCAACCCCAAGTGGGTGAAAACATGCTGCTTTTATGCAGCTGTACCAAGACTCGATTGCTAATCAATCATTCAATTGGAGTCTCGGTATAACTGCACGTGAATTAATAAAGTGCAATTCCCTGTGCTAACATATTACATTTTACTTGCACGTGAAGTGCTGTGCAATCCTCGTGCCTAAATACAAATATACATTTTAAACACTTGTGTTACACAGACCCATTTATATGCCGTGTACCAACGAATATACACCAAGATTTAACACACCACACGCAATATATAACAGAAAATACACACAGGGGCGGGCAATTCGTCACAACCCCTTATAAAAGTAACAGTAATTTTTCATTTTGGAGTTTTCCTCTGCTTTTCCTATGGTTATACTATACTTTTACAATAAATTACCTTGTTTTTTATATACTCTATCATACCCCCCAGTGTGTTGTAATAAACTGAAATATCCCAACGGCTGTCGGTGGTATGAGGATCAACGCAGAGTGTCTCTAACCCCGTACTGTTGTGATATTTCAGCACATCACAACACTGTGGAGTAACATAATTCAGTTATAAATTGTCATTCATCAACTGTATTAATTAGGAACCTACACCCTTGAAAAGGACTTTCATTGGTCTTTTGGTCTTTTCACTGTTTAAAAAAAGAATGGTAATGTGAGCAGTGCTGTGTGTGTGAGAGTCTGATTGCTGGCATCAAATGGAACAACATTTGATTATTTTTTTTTTCTTTTTTCACTGGTCCTTAACAAGTAAACTAAAACATTGCAAATGCACATAAAACTATTTTTGTATGATTGCATACCACTTACATGTAAAACGAACTGATTAAGTTATGAAACTATAGTATATTTAGCTACGTTACAATCAGAATTTTGTTTCTTCTGGTGTACAGATGAACTAGCATATTAGAAAGGTCCCCCCCCCCCCCCCCCCCCCCCCCCCCTGTTGATTGTAGGTCAAATGACTGATGGGTATGAGACATCAATCTTTTGTTTAGCCTCTTGTTTAATCACTTGACAAAACCAAGAGGCTCAATGCCACAGGCATTGCTGATTGTCAAGCAACTTCACTACAATCACCCCTTTGGAAGAGCGGTAGTCGTATGCTTCACGCTTTTGCCGTGTCAAATCCATTTGGACTTTACTTGATAATTCACTGATTGTGAAAATAGAATGTATTTAAAAGGTGGACATAAAAAAAAAAAAATATTCCACAATTTTGCATTTTTATTTTTTGGTAAGCATTTAAATATTTAGGAACATTTGTTGTATAATAACTATTTTGAATGTGACAATGTGACAACACCATTTTTTTTTTTACATAATAAATATTATGTTTACTCTTGAATTTCTAGACCCTGAAATGTTGTGTACGGTGTAAGAAATATAGCCTTAATTAGAATGTGTGTTCTGTAGTTGGCCAAACTACAAAAGTACTCTATGGGGTTAATATATCAAAGCCTAGAACAAACACTACGTGCCTTCTCATTATATATGACATTGGCACGGCAATGCCTAAAGCAGTGACCTTTTCCAGTTGAACACGTCAGTCTTCTTGAATGTTCTAGAATCTATAATGTTGTCCGCTGGGACCTGTGCGCTGCCGCAGTGCAGCTTAACAATCACGCTCCTAAATCCCTGTCATAGCCAGTTAAAAGGACACTTAACCCACAAGAGGAATATTTAATGCTATAAGGGACTGGTGAATACTGATAGCTTCTTCGTGCCCTTGGAAAATCCACCCACATCCTAAATGATCTCGTATCACGAAAACTGGATGAGCAAGGCTTGTTTTCTGTGGATGATGGGTATAATTCAGTTACAGCATGTAATTATTAACATGCAAATATGAAGGAAGGGTAATACGAAATGGGTTACAGCATTTTTGCTTTATCATTCAAAAATATATTTTGATATAAAAATTATTTTTTTCTGATGTTCTGTTAGCCTAGACTACAAATTGGACAATAATTCAAAGTGTACGACTGTCTCTATACAGCAGACATTTCAAAAACAATACTATGCTAGCTGAAATGCTTTATGAGATTCGGGCAATTGTAGGTGCAACCGATTTGAAATTTCATATCAGCGCCCCTAACTGGGATGCTTTAAAATGTGATGCATAAAAGTCATTTCAGAAATGTCCTTTAAAATTTATAGATTTTCGTGTGTCTAATTGTCATCGAGTTCTGATTATTAATTATATATATATATATAATATATAATATATATATATATATATATATATATATATATAATATATAAGATAGTTATTCTCTAATAAGAGATGGCTGAGAATTATGCAATTGACCTCCAATTATACTGTATTGCATTTGAACACCCATCAACAAGCAAATAGCATAGTCACCCTACATTTTAAGAAGTGTTGTTGACACCATTATCCGTGTATAAATCATTTGCAGATTTTTCCATTTCCACAAATCTTGGGAGAGTTTTCTGTTTATTTTAGTACACAGTTTACAATTATATACCCAATTCAACTTTTATAAGGGTTCTGTAAAGATTTCTCAAGTGAAATGGACTGATTTTGTTCAGATATAACCGGTAACAGATGTCTTTGCACTGGGAGGCCACACGAGTGATGACATGCTGAGGACTTACTGAAGGTACAAAAAAACAATGCTTAAAACTTGTTATGTTTCTTGTTTTATTATCTGGCATTTAGCCCAGGGTAGTGTCTGACACGTCTCTATACAGCAGAGTAGTGTAAGAGTAGTGTAAGGTAGGGCTATTGTACCGGTGCAGACTGCACAGATTATGTGATATTAGGGCTAATCTTATCTCACTGTGGGGTAACCTTCATTATCGATGTCTGTAACTTTGAGTTTATTCTACAACAAGCATGCACAGATGATCTATTTCACCACATAACACCTAAGTGGTTGAGCAAAATATATTTAGAAATAGACTAAATGTATTCTTTACACAGGTTCTTTAGAATTTTAAGCTACCCAATTCCACCAAATAGTGCCCTTCTACCACTTAAATAGTTTCAAATCTTGAATACATCACACTGAACAGGAAGTTTAAAGTTAAAAAGTATTATTACATTCTTGCCATGCTTCCTGTAGAGAGGGGGTACAACTTATCTTTTTTCCATATATATAATTTATTTTCTCTATGTATTCAAATGTATGCCCTGCTTTCATAAATGTAACTGTATATGTAATGTAAAAACAAAAAACATTGTCCTCCCAAGCAGCTAAACCTGCTTGAAAAGGGCTATTGACGGAACACTGGACAAGGCAATAAAGTTTTGGTTCAAGGGTGGGTTTGAATTTAGAATTGAATAGTTAAGTGCAATAGTGATGTGTTGCATGTTTTAGGCTAACTGTCCCTTCTCAACAAACAACATTCAAATTAAAATAATGGATAATCTAGCTACCTGTATAGGAGGGTGTTTGAGCCCATTCTTCCATTTACAGCACAGAAAGGCTGGGATCAATTGCTCAATTTCAGCATTTCTGCCAGAGGGATTATGTGTTGGAAGCAAACACCAGCTGAAAGCCAGCAGGCTTGCATAAACCATTCAACAGCAACAGGACAGAAAATAATCAGAGTATGTTCAGTGTGAGTTTGCCAGCAAACATTATAGAGGATTGTTTTGCAGCAAGACAAAATATCTAGATGACGCCTCTTTTTTAAGTGAAAAATGAAATGCCTGTGAAAGAGCTGTTTCGAGGCATGACAATACCTTTCTTTGTCTCAGAATTGTAGTTCACTAAGAGGAATCAACTTTCTTTGGTTGGTATAACAGCAGACCAACTGTAGAGCTGAATTACTGTATGTAAGTGTGAGGTGTAAACACCCCTCCATCTGCTACTTTGGAATAAATAAAATTCAACTTGCTGTCACAGCTACAGGGTAGAAGATAAAAATAGCAATTCAATCTTGGACATTGACAGAGGAGATTGGCAAAATCAGAATACAAATATTGTTTTGTAGAAACAAATATCCTGCTATAGTGTTTAAAAAAATAGAAAAAATACAAAATAGGCCTACATATTTCCATTAAGCATATAAGAGTGGTGCAGCGTCATGTTATTCACTGATCAATGCCGTTTTGCCCTTGACAGATCTGACGGAAGAGAACGTGTGTGGAGACGTCGTGGTGAATGTTATTCTGACTGTTGTGTTGTTCAAGCCAACCAGTGGGGCTGTGGAAGTATGATGATGTGTGGAGGAATCTCCTTTAACACAAAATGTCTTTGGTGCAGACTGAGTGCAACCTTACTGCTCAGTGATACACTGACCAAGTTAGTAACAGGCAACAGTTTTTCCATTCTTGCAAGCCAATCAAAAAGTGTCGATTTTCCAGCAGGACAATGCAAGACCACATCATGCTAGTATTTCAATTGTACAACTTCAAGAAAAAAATGTTGAGGTCTTGCCATGGCTAGCTTTTTCTCCTGACCTGAGTCCAACAGAATATCTATGGGACAAAATTGCCAGTGCCATCCACAGGAGACAACTGCGACCAGCCAACCTTCGGCAGCTGGCTGCAGCTGCACAGAAAGAGTGGTGGAACATCCCACAGCTGTCTTTCCAGAGGCTGATCAGGTCTACTATGAATCAACGCATCTCTCTATACCAGCTCCCTGGGCCACCTCATCTCCTCCCATGGCTTCTTGTGTAATTTCTATGCTGATGATACCCAGATTTTCCCCCCTCTAACTTTGAAATTTCCTCCCGTAGCTTTCCCTGTCTCTCGGCCATCTCCTCCTGGATGCACTCGCATCATCTTAATCTCAACCTCTGCAAGTCAGACCTCCTTTTCTTCCCCCTCTTCCTTTCCCACTGCTGATCTATCTCTTTTCCTCTTGAATCCACCACACTCTCTCTCTCCCCTCATCCATCAAGAACCTCGGTGTCACCCTTGACCCCTCCCTCTCCTACTCTTATGCTCCTATTGCTTCTTCCTCAGCAACATATGTAGAATTTGGCCCTTACGCACCGACTACTTCACACAGCTCCTAGTTCAGGCCCTGGTACTCTCCAGCCGTGACTACTGCAACTCCCTCCTGGTCGACCTCCCTGCTTCTGCTATCGGTCCGCTCCAGCTCATCCAAAACTCTGCTGCTCGCCTTGTCTTTTCCCTTCCTCATTTCTCCCAAGCTACACCGCTCCTCTGCTCAGCACTGGCTCCCAATATCGCTGCTCGCATCCTATTCAAAACTCTTGTACTTGCCTATCGCTGTCTCAACCTTTCTGCTCCCTCCTATCTCCAGACCATCATTTCTCCCTATACCCCTTCTAGCCCCCTCTGCTCCTCCAAATTAGCTGTAACCCCCCCTCTCCACCTCCCCACTTCCAGAACTCCCTTTCCCCTCAATGGTGAAACAACCTACTATGGATATCAGGTCTGCAAAGTCATCCATTTATCATGCTTACTATGCGTTCTGACTGGACTTATTGGAAATATTTTTTTTTTCTATAACTTAACTGCTCTCAGTCATAATCGATCTTATATCTAATTATTTACTGTATTCTTTATTTTGCTCTTATTTGAATTTGATCTTATTTGCTATTGATTTTATTGTACTTATAACTGCTCTTGCAATAACTGCAATGGAATACTTTGCATTGTGATATTTTATAATGTGATATTTTGTAATGCGATACTTTGTAAAAAGCCTTTATACACTATAGTGAAACGATGACCGAAATGTTATTACTTTAAAATGAGATTTAGTGGAATGACATTTTCGAGTTTGTTATAAACCAGTGGTGAGCTTTAGAAATAACTGCATTGCACATTTTGTATAATTTATTTTAAGAATAAGAACGCTAACTCATTAAACTGGTCCAATTATTGCCTTTTTTTCTTATTCATGATGCTTTTTGGGACAGAGAATGTTCAGTGTTGACACAACTTTGACATAACTAGGGAAACTGACCAATGGGAAGCGAACATGTCTTTCTGACCTATGCTTTCGGACCATCTAAGTCGAGAGAGAGAGAATCAAGAAAATGCCAAGTACTGTGTTTATTGGTTACTCTATGGAGGATTCCTGTGGATGTTTCACCCTTAACAGTGCACAATTTAGCATTTAGCATTTTCCTAGTTGTTTTGGATTAACATCGGTTTCAACGTCCCACAGCCAGTAAAAAGGTCTGTGTGGTTTATAGGATAGGGAAGTTCATTAAATAGGCCCTGAGCTATTCTAGATAAAATGGAGCTTTGTAATGGCAGCAGTCTGCTTGCAATGACAGCTTAATCTGCACAGAGTTCTTGTTTACAGAGTTGAGAACATCTAGACAGTAGAGCTATGTAATCCAGAACAGTATCTATCAGGACTGAGCAGAACTGAGACCTAAAGAAATTAGTCTATGATAAAACTGAATCTGCTTTGGTCAACATCACTGAAAGGTCATAGTGTCACATTATGTTTGGGGGAGGGGGGAGAATAACATCTTATAAATGAAAGAGGAAGTGCTTCATGAAGAAGACTCTTAAGGCTTAAACTCCATGTTGCTTTTCTCTGTTTTATAGATTTTCTGTGATGAGTCAGGGCTGCCTTGAAATGACAATGTACCATAAATGCAAACCTCTGCTTTTTAAAGAATATAACCTTCAGGTGAACGCGCTTCAGGAACTTCAGCACATACTTTGGTGATTTGCTAATCTGACTCCAATGTAAAGTTGTTTTGAATCAGTTGATATTGATTGTTCATTTCCTACATTGGCAAGTGAGTGAGCAGAAATATATTGGGTTGTGTGGTGATGCAATGACCTCTGATTAAGGCAATTGGTAAAAAAAAAAACTCTTTTGGTTCACCAGTTCTTGGCCCTACACGTGTTTGAAATAAAAAAGCCGCTAAAGCACGAATCCAATTTGCAATCTCTGCCTGAGGCTTCAGGGTAAAACATTCAGTCAAAAACATTTCCACTGATCAAAATGCATACATTTGAAAACAAACAGTTACAGTACATTTGATGCCACAATCATTTATGTGTGTGTGTGTGTTCACACAATAAGTTAAATGGAGGCCATCTGGGTGCAATAAAAGTGGTTCACATGATTTCAGATTAAATACACCTGTCTCTGTAAGGTCCCACAGTTGGATAGTGCATTCAAAGCAAAGATACTACCATGAAGACCAATGAGCTTTCAAAACAACTCTGGGATAAAGTTGTAGAAAGGCACAGATCAGGGGAGGGGTATAAAAAGATTTCAAAGGCACTGAATATCTCTTGGAGCACAGTCAAGTCGATCATTAAGAAGTGGAAGGTATACGGCACCACTCAAATCTGCTTAGGGCAGACAGTTGTCCAAAACTTAGCAGCTGGGTAAGAAGGGCATTGGTCAGAGAAGCCAACAAGAGGCCAATGACAACTCTAAAAGACCTACCGCGTTCCATGGCTGAGATGGGAAAAACTGTCCATGTGTCAACAATATAATAGACCTGACTGGGACGGAGATTCACCTTTCAGCAGGACAATGACCCCGAGCACACACCCAATGCGACACTAAGTGGCTTAAAAACAAGAAAGTGAATGTCCTAGAGTGGCCCAGTCAAAACCCGGGCTTGAATCCCATTGAGTATCTGTGGCAAAACGTGAAGATTGCTGTCCACCAACAATCCCCATCCAACCTGACAGAGCTTGAACAATTTTGCCAAGAAGAATGGGTGAATATTGCACGATCCAGATGTGCAAACCTGTTAGAGACTTACCCCAAAAGCCTCACTGAATATTTATCTAACCAAGACATTTCAGTTTTTTTCAGTTTTCATTAATTGTTGTTTCACAATAAAAATTCTCTTGCCTCTTCAAAGTGTTGAGTAGGTTAGGGTTAGGGTTAGGGTTAGGATAAGGTATAATTGATTTGTTGTGTAAATCAAAGGGAAAATAATCCCATTTAAATGCATCAAGATTTCAGGCTGTAAGACAACAAATTGTGAAAACGTCCAAGGGGGTGAATACCTACTATAGGCACTGTATATATGAAACAAGAAAACACATAGCAAATGTGAAAAAATGTCAAGTTATCAAAAGTGCTCAACCATTTAAAGTGGAGATATCAAAAACACAAGCCAAGCTTCAAGAAACCATTGGGGCAACTTTTCCCAACACAAAGTAAACAGGCACAACTGTAAGAGCGGTGGGGATCAAGGTTGCCCCAGTTATTCATGCAAGTTCAATCCACTTTCATTGTGCCTGAAAAAAACAAGCCAAGTTAATAGAATCATGTAATATGGATAGAGTTGAAACAAGAATTTCATAAATGTATTTCATAAAAAAATAAATAAACATATTTACAAATGAAACCTTATGATTCATATAAATAATTTATTGGAAAATATTTAAAATGAGCAGCTAGTGTCTGAGTAAATCTAGTTATATAGGAGGAAGAACGTTACGAATGAGAAAAAATTCAAATTTGAAATCCGAAAAATGTAAATAAAATATTTTTTGATGTGACTTGTCTAAAGCAAATCCAGAGGGCAAAAAGTCTGTATCCTAGCAATGCGCTGACGACGGCTACCTACCATACTAACACTATTATAAGCAATTCACCAATATGTAATCAAAACTGGGGAAATTTAATGATGGATAAGCAATACCCAATGCATTGATTAATAGTTGCATCTCTAGTATGCACAGCAGATATATTCTTAATATCAACTGACAGAACAATGGCCAAGCATTCCTTTATCTGTTAGGCAAACATACAATAGCTCTACAGTATGTATCCATTGATTAATCTTGTTGGGTGAGGGGATCGAAGGTACTGTTGTTTTCTGTAGATTACTGCAGAAACAAATGCAGTTCATAATGTAGCTATAGGGCTTCAATTCATTCAATGTTTGAGCTTTTTACTTGCGCCAACTGACCATTAATAAAACATAACTAGGGTATAATGAGAGGCCAGGAGTATAGCAACCATTACTGCTAGGGAGTTGGTTGCTCACAACATAACAGGTTAAGAATACTGCAAGGGACCACAGTGCACATACCCCGTCTACCAACAGTATAACCATGAGAGCAATGTCATTAGGCCTAAAGTTCAGCTGCTGTCTGCAGTGTAGATGGTAAGTATTTCACAGTATTAATTAAAGCACTGAAAGGGTATTGATCTTGATGTCCTGGACAGAATTGGAACTGTGCATCACCATATCAGAGAGGTCACAGGGCCAAAATAGACAAATAGAGTTAACTTATGAGGCAGCATACAAAGAGACCAAGAGGCAATTGTTTATCTAACCCCCCCCCCCCCCCCCAAAAAAAAAAATAAAAATAAATTTGGGAAGTTAAAAAATGTATCAATTACTTGTTGAATGCCCCACATCTGCTCCACTATATGGTGCAGTATAAAATTAGGTGGTACAAAAAGTGAAAAGTGACAGTGTCACATGACTTTCTGAAATATCAAAATACACAGAAGATGTCAATATAACATGGATTTGCTTGAAATCTCAAAGAACAAACACATCTACATTACACATATTAATACTGATGCAGCAGACATATTCCACTGCCAAACAATGAAAGCAATGAAATGTCTTTAACTCCAAATTTTCCTCCAGCTATAAAGTTAACAGGTTTTAAACATGTGGGGCTGGCTATCTGCTTACAATACATGCGGAACATAAATTAGTGAACACATTTATTTATTTGATAATGTACTGATTAACCTGTTTAGCAGTTATTTATTCAGGTCAAGTCCAGAACACTTTCCTGAAACTGGTGATGAGAGTGAAAAGCTTCATCTCACACCCTTTCCATTTCACTGCCGAACTGTATTTGTTTCTGGCAGGTCAACCATTCCTAAACAAATGAACATAATTGATATAACTACTCTCTACTTTTATTTTGTTGTAGAGCTTTGAGATGCCAAAACCAGCAACAGACATTGGGTATTCCTAATACATAGTGTACATGCCAACAGTCCCCTCATATTTTTCACAACTCTCTCATGCTGTTTCTCCTTTGTTAAGCTGTAGAGAAGAGTTACGTGCTTCTCAGTTTGCTGTGCACTGACAAGATTATATCTCTTTACAGAACAAAGCACCAAACTAATACATTGCCCAATTTATCATTTCAATAACAGCTTTAAGTGTATAGTATATTTGCAGTTTTAACACACAGAAGCCAATATAATATAGTCTTATATAAAACTATATAATATATAATTGTTTAGCATGAACGACATACATATAAGAACATAATGTTTTAAGAACTTTATACATTGTTTTAAACAATAACCAAAAATTATGGTAATGAAAAACTGATGAAAAAAAAAAAAAACACTGGTCTACTTTACCAACAACATTGGCAGACGATTAACAGTGCTGGCCAACAAGTACACAATATAACCTATATATATATATTCTCAGCCAACAAAATGTGATTGTACTATAGTGTTGACAAAAAGCTTTACCAATGTGGACCAGACTTTTTTAGTGAATCTAACCTGTGCAGTCAAGAATTGAAAAGGCAATTTATTTTAAAGTTGTTATAGTCTGGAAAACCCCGAACATTTTCAGTTTTTTAAGAGACGAAAGACAGTTTCATGCTGATCTTTGAAATTTGGTTACAGGAGCACTTTATTCTATTGCTACTAATACAATTATCCTAATAAAGGTAGGTCTACAATTGTAAAGCAACTGAGTGGACTGTATTGAGCTTGGTGTATTTTTCTATGCTTAATCATCTCTATTGGATAACAGATGACAGCTTTAGGGAAGAGATGTTTATATTGGCCACCAACCTGACATGTGACAAATAAAAAAGATATACAATTTAATAAAACTACGTCGACAGCCTCTTTTAGAAACTGCCACTGACCTTTATTGTAGTGCAGAGACCCAGCTGCTGATTGATCTAATAGATATATGATGCAAAATGCCAAGGCAAAAAAAAGCTTTTTGAGAAATCCATTTGAGAAGTCAAAATGACTCATATCCTGCCCTTGTTCTGCCATTAAATGACCTTGAGCACATTTGTCTCATTTGTCACATTTGAGCACATTTGTACTCTTCCTTCCATCAGACTCTTTTAAAGTGTCTTGGGGTTACATTATCTTTGATGGCATTCTTGCATCGTTCGTTAGAGAGGGCGTAACTGCTATAACTACTCATGTTATATGTCTATCCACTAGTTATGAGGCAATGCAACACACTACCATTTTCTTGTTGTCCCTATGTAATAAACCCTGTCCAAAACCATCCTGTTTTTATAACATTGTATACGTGTGTATGGTACATCTACACACTTTGCAGCCCTTTAAGGGACATGAGTGTGACATTATAGTTCATGTGAGGACAAATGGAGTCTGAAGCTGCCTTGTGGCTGCTTGACTCAGCTGTGTCTCAGAAAGCTTGTTTGTCTTGTTCTCATACATACATATATACATACATACATACACAATATTTTAAACACCTACTGTACCCTGGCAGTTGAGCCACATTCAGAGGCTTGATGATCCAGTGGTTAAAGAAAGAGGCTTGATACCGAGAGGTTCCTGGTTCTATTCCTGGCTCAGCCACTGACTCACTGTGTGTGACGCTGAGAAAATCACTTAACCTCCTTGTGCTCTGTCCTTCAGCTAAGGCATAAAACAAACAAGGTCCTATTGTAAGTGTATCCCCTAGTCTCTGTAAGTTACTTTGGATAAAAGTGCCCGCTAAATGATAAAATAATAAGTAAGGCTGTCTTTGATTCAGTGAGTCTGCAAAGTGTTTAAATTGTTTTTGAGGGTTATGTGATCATTCCCCAATGATTACCACCTCAAATTCCATCCCTCAAGCTTTTGAGCTTTTGCATCGTTAGGATTTCATTGATTTAGAGATGCAACACCCCAAGAATTTTTGCCATGTCATCATCTTCCAACTTCTATTTAAAAAATGTGAATTATATATAGCTTCCAATTTGTACTAAGTAGTAAAACTATGTACAGTGCTTTAAAATATATTTTTTTAAACTGTTCAAAATTATCCCGGCATCCTGGTTTTCACAAACAATGTATTTTTGCTGTTTCAACTCGAACAAGAAATTCTAATACCTTTCATCATTGAAAACTTGCACTAAACAAAATGAGATATTCCATTCAATCTAACAGTATATTTCGCAATCCCTAAGCTTCTGTTCTTCACAAAATACTACACATCACATTGGCTTTACTGGCAGCCTTTTTTGATCTTGCATAACCCATAATCTCACACTAGAGATGCCACTGATTTTTAGACTGGCTTTTGCGAACATATTAAGTTTTATTAGGACCAGGTAGAGATCCAGTGAATTGAAAACCTGGTTAATATATAATTAACTGTACTGTATAGATAAAAGATATATTTAAGAAGCTACACAATTACCAGGGTCGAGTTTACTCCACTACACTGAAAATCTGTAACGGTGAACAGTCAATGAATGCACAGGCATGGGAATACTATGAGCTCGAAAAGGTCCATAAACCAATGGAACGGTGATATACTTGGCTGTCTTATTACATACTTGGTAATGCAATATCACTTGTTTCAGTGCAGCTGATGTTGGCCAAGAGCAGGACATAATTTAATATGAAGAATCAATAAATCACACGGTAGCTGAAAGATGAAAAAAAAAAACTAGATTGATGTAATACACAAAGAGAAAAGAATGGCACGACTTTCCCCTGAAAAAAGAACTACAGTGACACAGGCCTGCATAATGGATCTTACATGTGATTCTTCTCATAAAGCAATGACCTTTACTGTAACAAATGTTTTAATGAGCAACAATGTAGGGACATTCCTTTGGGAAAAGATTTTAAAATATTAACATTCTTTTCCTTAATGTTTTACTGTTGGTGTTTTTTGTTTTCCAGAGTTTATTTTCACTTTCAGGTGAAGCCATTTTTTTCTATCACAATTCTATGTGTTCACTTCCTGTGTTTCAGGAAATGGGAGCATCTTTTGAGGCTTTCACTTGCATGTCACACTGCACATACTGTAGGAAACTATATGGGGTCAGGTGGAAACCTATTTCGTGTGTAACATGTGGGATTAAGTAAAATTGAAAGTCTGGAAATCAACATATCAACATCAAAACAATAAGGTACATGTAAGAATTATGCTACGCTACCGAGATGTAAGAATATGTGTTTTAAAGACTTGCTTACACCTTCAAAAGCGCAGCATGGTCAAGATAATAACAGTTTAAGCTTCTAATTTAGGCACCACCTTTCCTTAATTAACTTATGCATTCATTGAAAAAATTACTAAATCTGTTTTAGTCACCCTCATTAGAACAGCAACTCTGTGAACATGAATTTTGTTGGTAGTAAAATAGGTGACTTCAAATGTGACTGTAAAAGAATGAAAAGCTGTAATTTTTAGTAGTGGAACACTTTTAAATATATTGGAATTACCAATTAATCAGAAACTAAATGAATGATCCACCAGGCATTTGTTCAAGTACCTAATGATCAACATCTGAAAATAAGTTAGAACATTGTGGCATTCCTCAAAGTCAAACACTTCAAAAGGCTAAGGATTTTGATATGACATACAGTACTCTTTCAAATAAAACTATTGCAACCTTTTCTGTACAAAGTGGCAAAGTGTATTTTGATGATTCACCATGTAACAATATTTTTTTTTTTTTTTTGTTCCTGGGTAGTAAGTGTTATTTCCTAATTGCTTATGCCTCAAAAGTATAGAAAATGGCTATTATTCCCCACAAACTTTGCTTTTGTGACCAGGACAGTGATATTTCAAAATATCACTATTTCCAATGGGAAAACGGGCAAATGTGTGTCTTTTCGTTCACATAAAGTCAGAAAAAAACATCATATGAATCCAAATTAACATGTATTTATACTAAAGTAATACAAAAATGACGACAAAAGATTTAGAAGTGAGTAGTTTTTCGAGATTTACGATTATACTGTATTCACTTCTAAATCTTTTGTAATCATTTTTGTATTACTTTAGTATAAATACATGTTAATTTGGATTCATATGTTGTTTTTTTCTGACCTTATGTGAACGAAAAGATACACATTTGGCCGTTTTTCTATTGGAAATAGTGATATTTTGAAATATCACTGTTCTGGTCACAAAAGCAAAGTTTGTGGGGAATAATAGCCATTTTCTATACTTTTGAGGCATAAGTAATTAGGAAATAACACTTACTACCCAGGAACAAAAATTGTGTTACATAGTGTTATGCAGAGATAATTTACAATGAGGTAATTCCAGATTAAGTAGTGTTTCCTAAATTTGTGGGTGATGACGACAAATAGATGACAAATGATGACAAATTTTTGCAACTAAAGAAAATGAGGCATAGTCAGTTGTATTATGGAAGAAACTAGGTATTATGAGCAACATAATGTATCCAATTGTATTTGACACCAGTTACAGAACGACTGTTATTACTATCTGGTGAAAGAAAGCAATGGTGTTTGCAAGCTTTTGCTTGTTTTTTTCTTCATTATTGATACTCACACATTGTTGTTATTGAAATGTGCTCATTATTATTATTATTATTATTATTTATTTATTATTACAAAAACACATAGGCCTACTTTTAGTCATCACAGATTACACATGTTCTCGAGACCAATAACAAATACTCATTGCATCATTGCACACCAATCAGTACATTTCCAGTGGCTCTTTTTTTCCATCTAATATAAAGCCAAACAACAGATGCACAGATTCAGTAGGTTTTACTGTATCAGCCCAACCCTGAAACAAGTAAAACTACAGTAGACTAAAACTGTAAAATCAGTCAAAACATGGTATATGATCATATATTTCAGTAAGCTACTGTTCAGTTTTAAATAACTTGGGGCATATTCATAACACCCCCCCCCCCAACACCACCACCACCCCCACCACCTCCAAACTAAAAACATAAATTGACACAGTAGGTTTACTAGAAATGTGTATTATTTATAAGCTGTGTTATAGCATGGATTTTCTGCTGTTCAATGTTATCAAAGTTTACAAAATGTCAGGGCTGCTGCCCAGCTAATTAAGGATCTAATCAATTTCTAAATTCTAATCAATTAAAGCATTCTCCTGTCTCTGACGTCTTGATGCAACTGCCTCTATTAATACATACAGAGAACTGGGAAGGAGCAATCCAGCAGTGAAATGTGAACATTTGTTGGACTAATTGGGTTCCCGCCTGTGCTCCAACAGACAACATACTACTTACTGGTAGTGTATTATTTATAATGACAAATATAATTGAAACAAAATCCAATTAATGTGTGTTACTACATTTGGTGTTTGCAGCCAAGAACTTCTTGGTGTTAAAAGTAAGTAGTGGATTTCTGAAAAAAAATAAATAAATTAAATTTATATATATATATATATTATATATATATATACAATATATATATATATATATATATATATATATATATATATATATATATATATATACACGTCCCCATGTGTTGCTACAACTGTTTAAACAGAACATACCTGTAATTTTCCTTTTCACTGATAACATCCTGACACTTATACATAACTTTAAAGTCTGTTTCAAAGCTCTTTGCAAAATTTCCGCTCTAGTGCAGTTAGTGTAAGGATTATTGCCCACATTGTCAAACAGGTAAAGCCATACATTCATGATGTGATGTGGAACAGAAAAGCCAGAGCACTTGTTTTTACGCAGTGATTTAGAAAACAGATCTCAAACCCCAGTGCACTAGAGTGGGCATTTTGAAATGAGCTTTGAAACAGACTTTAAAGTTCTAAGTCTAAAAAGTTGTCAAGAAAATAAAAATTATAGTTATGTTATTTAAACTGTTGTAGGAACACGTGGGGATGTTTAACACTATATTTTTGGAACCCCACTACTTACTCTTTAAGGTCTCTGTTGGATACTAATTCTCTCTAAACCAGGATATTTGGACCATATTAAAAACTGAAACTAATTTATAGTTACCCCTCCTATGCTATTAATGTATCTGATTTAGTTTGTATGACCCTTAAAGTATAAGTAGCTTTAAATATATTGATTTATTATCATTTTAGTCCAAATCTGTCTTTGCCTTTCTTTAAGACTCAAGAATCCTACATGCTTGGGCTGAGCATCCCAGTCACATCCTAAGCCCCTATCACACTGGCTTGCTCTACACGGGTCGTGACCTGGTGTCATGCGGGTCAGCTATGCGATTTCATACTGCTTTTTGAAGAAGCAAGATTGACCTGGGTGACAGAAGCAAGAACACAATGCCCCAGAAGCAGCAACGGTCACATGACCACCCTTTCATCTGTTCAGGCTTTCAAGATGGCATTCTTGTTAAGGACCCTTCTTTCCAGGTTTCTCTGGATTGAATCATCAGCCAAAATGCTGAATAGAGTAAATGTTTCTTCATTGTTCCATGCCATCCCTGCAGCAATCTGGCTCAGGGTGTGTCTCAATCAACGGAAATATGGCTTAACAGGAAAAAAAAAAATGTCTCGCAAGTTCCTTTAGGAAGTGAAACCTTTGTTACTTTGTCCGCTTACAGACACCCATTATGCATTTTGTCTCGCTTGACTGGGTCTAAGTGTGTCGACCCACATCCTGCGTTGGATCGATCTAGGGTTGACCCGGGTACGCGATTTCACACTACGTGGGATTGTGACCCCAGAACCTGGGTCGTGACCTGGTTAGGCGCGCCAGTGTGAAGGGGGCTCTAGTCTCATTCCAATTCAGTCATGTGAAAACTTGACTTTTCTACATTTATATTGACAGAGTAAGTGGGGCTGGCACAGTTGAAAGGTCACATTGTCACAATTTTATACCTTCCTATTCCTGTTGAAACGTCACTTAAACACTTAGTAAGATCAAAACAATATCATGGTGGATCTCTCATGCTGACTGAGGGAGGCACCTGAGCAAACGAGAAAACTGTGTAACATGTTGTTGCTAACCAGTGAGTGTAAGAGGATGGGTTGGCCAATCAGACAGAAGGAACATACCAATATTCTTATTAAATGTGTATTGCCTACACCAGACAATACACCAGGCTGACAACATGTCACCGTTTAGCCCTGACAGTCCAGGTTTTCCTTCAAGGTCCCGGTATTCCGACATTTTTCTTAATCTTTTAATAAGTCCCAGTTTTCAGTCACTTCCTGTAGTGCGACACACTCCAAGTACCTTTGGTCAAAATAACATAAACAACCACTTCATGTATAACTTAGTTTATGGCTAAGGCCCTGTGAAAATCTAAATTTTCTTTAAAATTCACGGCAGTGTCACAGGTAAAGTATCATTTTTAGCGGAATGTGCACGGAAATATGTTATAAATTACGTGTACAGATTTTTTTTTTTTTTTTTTAAATTTTTAAATTTTAAACAGCAAATATACAGATACATGCACTGACATCAAAATTAACATCAAATTTATTCAAGCACTTTACAATAGCTTGTGAAACGGTGTTGAAATTAACAGCCTGTCGGTCAGTGATGCGTTAATGAGCCTTGCTGGTGCAGACCCCAGTTCTGTGGGTGACGCGTGTTTCTACGGCTAACCCTAGCAAGCGTCTACCGTTATACAGTATAATGCTAAAGTGAGTCATTAAGCATTTGGCATTTATTAATTTAATGTTTATAAATAACCAGCCCCTTTGCGTTTATTTTTTTACTTAGAATAATGGTACATATTTCATAGGTTTTTACTGTACTTCTGCTATGGAATGTCATCCGAAGGGTACACTAGACGTTCTTGTCTCTTTTTTCTAAGACGATGTTAACGACAAGAACCAATGAGAAACTACTCATCTGTGTCCTCGAGACCGGAAATAGACATTTTACATTCTGACGTTTTGCTAAATAGGCTACCATGCATGACGAACAACTTACATGTATAATGAATGTGTTATTTTCAGTGCTATTAATATTGGTAATATTGTATCGGTGTAGTATCGTACTATACTGTAAAGAAACATGGAAAATAAAATTACTGGTTTTCCTTTCGCTTGGAAAGCACGGCAGTGGCAGTCACATCCCAGAAGCCAACCATTCTTACATTCTGTTACATTACATTGCCTTTACACCATCGTAAAATTGTAACAGAACTCAAGATGAAGAAATGAAAAAATGCAACAAAATAAGTTATAAGTAGGAATAATAATAATATAAATAATAATAATAATAATAATAATAATAATAATAATAATAATAATAACGCATATTGCTACAAAGAAAAAGAAAAATAATAACAGAGAAACTAATTATCCCACCAGATAAGTACCCGTTTTTCGTGACCATGAAATAATACGTAACGGTACAGATTGTATGTGACGTGTATATCATGTCAAGGTGATAGATCAAAGTGAATCAGATCTAGTACTGTAGTCATGTCATTAATCCATTAGCACGGCTCCTACTGCATATTTTGCATACCTCAACACAAATAAACAATACGCCGATATATATATATATATATATATATATATATATATATATATATATATATATATATATATATATATTATATATATAATATATATAGATATATATATAATAACACCTGAGTAGCTTTGTGGAATTGTTTCTTCAGTCCCGCGACAGACATTGTTTTGCCTTTGTTCCGTATTATTCTTTTTTTTTTTTTTTTTTTCTGTGTGTTGCAGTGCAAGGGTAACCTCTTTTCGATGACTTTACCTTACTACTAGGATCTCCTGACACACGCCTCTCTATGCTGTGAGCAAGTTACATCGAAATGTCAGTCAATGACCACACTGCCGTGACGTCACGCTCCTTCATACCCTGCCTCTTAAAGGAATAGTCGAAATAGTTTATTATTATTATTATTATTATTATTATTATTATTATTATTATTATTTCAAGAAATACACATAACGTATGAGGCACGCGCCGTGGAATATTAGTTCATTAGTTTTACAGCACCTTTACCTTTAATGAACTATTTACATTTTTAACATTTTTTTTTTTTTTGTAATGCTTTATTCTAATCCTGTGTATTTTGACATTTTAATACTTTGCAAAACTACCCCATACCTCAAGAGAGGCTGCAATGTATTGTTAAAGAGCAATAAACACATAAACAAATATTTTCCTGTGGTATTGATTTTCTCCATTGTTGCAGACCATTAAAAATAATAATTATTAAAAAAAAAAAATTAAGTATCTATTTTTTTGTAACGCTAAGAGCTACAATTTTAATGCAGCTATGTATTATACCATTTGACTTAAAACAATACATATTTTCTGTATTACAAAGAAAAAAACAACCTTGCAATGTATGAAATACTATTAAAATAAAGGAATGTAATATATGCAGCACTGTGGACACTATAACTTTGTAATTAACTCGTTTTCGATGTACTTTTCTTCATCTTGTTTTTATTAAGCAAACAAAATAGAAAGAGGGAACATACACCATACGTGGGCTGGGGTGTGAATGCCACAGCCATACATGTTCCTCCATGGCACTTATTTATGTATTAATGTATTTATCATGCCATGCTTTCAGTTTTATTCAAGCAAAACCTACCATACATTTTAAATGAGCAAACAGAGCAAGAAATAATGAAGTGTGCAGGACCCTACGTTTATTTAACTGTACTGTGACAGCATGGGACTAGCTCAGGGGGGGGTTCTGTCTGTTTAATGGAGAGATCCTTGCAGCTAGGAAATTTCGCTGCAGTGCATGAGCAGGCAGGATATGACACAGACCAAAGTCCGTAGACTTGGGTGCAGTTCCACTGGAATATTCACTAGTGAGTGGTGCTGAAACTGAGCAAGCAAGATCCTCAATGGTGCTCTCCAGGGTGCTGAACCAGCCAACTATGATTTCCATTACATGAGAGTAGGTGTTAAAACTTCATGCTTATATTGGATTCTCCAAGACAAGCACCATCTAAGACATAGCTTCTTTTACTGTAAACTAATGTGATCCATCTGTGTTTCCTTCCATCTGATGAGGTAGATATCCTTCTGCCTGGTGTTGATGGCTGAAGTGTAATGCTGGCTCCAGGGATCATTCAATTTTGCCTCCATGGTGAATCAACACACACAACAGCTGCAATGATGGTTCCAGTGATCAACCACAGGGCGGCCTCCCTAGTTCATCAGCATGACAACTGTCTGGAATGAGCTGAGTAGGGTGCTTCTCTGGGGTCTTCAAGTGGGTACAAAGTACATTTAATCAATATTAAGACATTACATGCAGGGGGGTCCATTTTTTACCGTTAGCGGTGGATCTAAATACTGCCACTGAGATCATTAAAATGTGTGTTCAAGGTTTAGATCACTGTGTTCATGGTAATACAAATGATTTAAGGTACTGTGTTACTTAGATCCGCCACCATTTTGATCAGTTTGGTTTGTGTGTCAGATGAAGTCACTTAAAAAAGATTAGATACATTTTCTTCCGTGGGTCTTGACTTCAATATGCTTACAAAAGACATTTAAAATAATTTAAAGATCTGAAATACATATTACACAGTACATCGTTGTTGTTTGTTTTCTGTGATTATTTCTCAGAAACAGAGAGGACAACAACTGGCAACTAAAAACTAAAAGAGTGCTCTGGGCAAACTTTGAAACATGCGTCAGCGTCTGTCAGCAACATGATTGTGGTGGAATAAAGGCCTCCATTAACTAGGTTTCAACATTTGTTCAGAAGAGATGGATCTTACTTCAGTTACCTATACTTGGTAGCAGCAATCTTGTATTTTGTAAAAAAAAAAAAAAAGAAAGAAAAAGGAAGAAAATGATAAATAACACAACCATGTGAAACAGTATAATGAGCAATAGCAAAAAAAAAAAAAGGAAAAAGGAAAACAGCTGTAATTATCTGTCTTATTAATTTATTATGCTAATGGATTAGCCCTCAGGGTCGTGATGCCCTTTCATGAGCGATAATTTGCAATTTATTAACACACCATTTACGTAATAATTGTCTATGTAAAAAAACTACTCCGGGTGCAAAGTTAAGACTTCGATAATAAGCACTAATATGTCTATTCATTTGATCCAAACAGAAACAGACCTTTTAATGTCTAAATAAAACAGTTTTCAATGGATCAAAACAACTCAATTATTTTATTTGGGATTTACAGAAAATAAAGAGTTAATGCCTAAGTGAAATAATTGTATAAATATATTCTGCTGTGCACTCCTTTTTGTTATATAGGTATCAAATGTACAAGTTTGAAAGAAACATGTCATAGTAAAAATGTAGTTTATTTTAAAATCTGATAAATGGTATTACGCTGGGTTAAGACATCTCTTATGAGAGCATGACTTGTTTGGTCTTCACCCCTTCAAAGGATTTTTTTGTGAGAACCAAGCAGCTGACAGTAACAAGCTTTGACCCAGAAGACAGTGAAATGGCACTAGAAGATATGCTAAGGCGGCACAGATGCACAGATAGACAGACAGATAGACAAATATTAAAAAGCACCCCTTTAAACTGGAAATTAAGTGTTCCAAAAAAAAAATGGTACTAAGTGTCCCTTTAACACCTTTTTACAAAATTACTTTGGCCAATTAGTGTTCCAATTAAAATCCAATTAAAAAACCCTATATACACATTCCACCATGACCTCATTGGTTGGATCTCATTTACAACTGTGTTAATATTGCTACACACGTTGATTTATAAACGTCAATAAAAACAATCAGTTGAGGTGTAATAAAGGTAGTTGTAAATCAGTGTTATCTGTGTTTTTTTGTTTTTTTTTAATAATTGTGTATAACAACAATGTTAAATTCAAAAGAAAACTCACTCAATTATAAAGAAAACATTGTAGGTTTTACATGGGCAATACAGTTTACATCCCCATTCCCTTTCCTGTAAGAAGCTAGAAAATTGAATGGACTCTTTAATTAATGAAAAAATATCTACCATCATTAAGAGCTCTCTGATTAGTAACCATTCTGTATCCCTACAAAAGCACAACAGGGTGAATTTGCATAGTAATTTTGCTGTACCATGACGTTCCCATGATTATTCAATGTTAAACATTTGGTGGACTATACCTTCGATTCTAACAGTGAGTTCACTAGTTGGATGGCCTGTGAAAACATAAAATACTGGGACATTCCTTCAAGCAGAGATTTTCTCCCAGAATCCCAATTTACTTTTGATATTATTTATCAGTAACTTCATGAGGTATTCATTCATCTTAAAATAAAAGGTAATTATATAGATAAGGCACTTTAGTAAAATATTTGCCTATCAACAAGCGGTCATTACCTTGACCATGATGGCAGTGAGTTTTATAATTGAATAATATATTATATTTAACTAGAGAGTACATTCATTGTACAAGGAGACATCTTCTATATGGAGAAAATCTGAGAGTGCAGGTTGAGCAACAAAGACACCCTCCAAGCAGTTTCCTTCTAGTTACATGACAACAGCTTTGTCTGCCCTGTATTTAAAACAAGCTAGTTGTGCAACTGCACTCTAACTGGAAATTGGAAACTTGTTGTTTCTGAATTTTTTCTTTCCGAAAAGTGACTCCACCCATCAATCTCATACATTACCAGTTTGACCAGTTAAATAGGTCTCTCTGCCCACAAACCCCTGACGTTTCTTTGTTTCGTTCTCCTCCTCCCTGCCTCCACCCTGCAGTGTGCCTTGTCTAGGGGGAAGGTGGCCCCAAGTGCTCCTTGTCCTGCCCGCTGGCCGAGCCATTCTTAATCATTGTATTGCATTCATCTCAGCTCAGCCAGCATAGGGGCAGCTATCGAGTGCCATGGGCCAAATTGTAATGTGATTGTATTATGTATCTGTCTGTTATCATGTTCATGTAGGACATAGCTGTTTGCCAATTGTTCATTTGCCATCCGGCATATCTTTCTCAACCAATAAACTGTTATTTTTACTACTAAGTGGATGTCTTCTTTCTGAATCATTTATTCAGCAGCAGCTCCAGTATAGTTTTTTATTGAAAGGTAATCCCACTGAAAGTGAATGGAAGAGAGATTCTATTTGTCATACAATGAAGCGATAACTAGAGGGTAAATTGAGTGCATGTGGAGACAACGTTAATTAAAGTGAAAACAATCCAGAGGCCTAGCAAGGAAAATGGTTCTCTTCAAGTAGACCCCATGCTTCTGCTAGTTATAGCTGTTCAGAAAAGTGCTTTGGACATTATTTTTTAAGATACTGGATTTAAAAAAAAGGCATTTATGAATGGCAGAGAGAGTCCACTTGTCATAAAATTCAGCTTTTTTTTTTACAGAGTATTGGAGATTGCATGTCAAGGATATAAGAAACAAATCAATCATGTGAGAGCTCAATTATACAACAAATATTTGCTACATTATACAATGATTTTTTTCACAAAATATAATGTTTTTTTTTTTTTTTTCTGTAAACTGTAGCAAGGGATTTTCCAAATATACAGCTATGGCCAAAAGTTTTGTATCACCCTATACAATTGTATTATAGTTTTCTTCATAAAGTTGAATGAAACCTGCTGAATAATGTTACGTTAATATATTGAATTACATACCACTTTGTAGTTTTCCATAAAACTAATACAAATTCAAAAATGTCACATTTCAAAATCTAACATGTACTAAGTACTACTATTATGGCTTCCAGTAGACTTTTGTGATATGATTTTCTAGTTTCTTTGATGACGTGATATTAAATAAAATATCTAAATTATGTTCATGTTTTTTTTTGTTTTTTTTTTTTTTTTTTTAATGTCTTAATCCTAACATTCTAGGGTGATGCAAAACTTTTGGCCATTCTTGTATGTATGAAATCTATAAAACCTAGTAGAGATTGTGTGTTATTTCACTTTATTATTAAAAAAGTCTCTTTTATCAGTTTTTAGGTTATTTCTATTAGTCAAAAATCTCTATATGGTCAACTCTGTTTCTAAAAGAATCCTTTAATATAAATTGTGTTTTTTTTTTCTTTCAAAATTGGTCCCTAGGCAGTTCCTTCTGTATTCCTTTGGTACTTTATACATTTGCCTATTTATTTTTAAAACCCCTGACTTTGAGCTTTGAATTTAATTGACTTAAATGCCTTCACAAGTCTAATTCCATAATGCACTAATGGCCAATAGACCAGTAGGGGTTATTACAATCTTACAAGCCTGGTAATGCATTTCACTCTACCTGGACATTTTACAAGCCTAGCAATGCATTTTGCTCCACCTGGATATTTCACAAGCCTGTTAATGCATTTTGCTCCACCTGGATATTTTACAAGCCTGGCAATGCATTTTGCTCCACCTGTGTATCTTGGCAATTGCTGGATTTGCACAAGATCTCTCCCAATCACATGACTCAAGCAATGTCTTTAATAGATGAGCTACTAGGGACCCTATATCAATGGAATTCCCCACTGGTTTGGGCCAAGAATGACACCTTACTGGCATTAAAAAGTACAATGTCCTCAAACAGTAACTTTATTGTTATTACCCCACTTCGTAGTCTATCTGGCATTTTCTGAGTAAACACACAAACGCACAAACTGATGAAAACATTCTTGTTTGCTTTGATATAAATGTCAAGTGTCAAATAAATGTTCCTGTAGTTTATAAAGATATCTTCTTCAAACACAAGACATCCTCTACTTTTCATGAGTGAAAAATCCTAAATAAATAAATCTGTCCTTTTCACAGACCCAAGTCTTATTTATGAGAGATGCGCTATCTTAATAAATAATCGAATGCCCATTAGATAATAAGCCTGCCTTGGTTCAAAATGCTCTGCACTCCAGTATTCTGCACTAAATCCAAGAGAGCTGCATACTGTGTTTAATACATTACTCAGTACTCAATGCTTTTAAAATACACAGGGTGTGTGTAAAAAAGTGTGTGATATATATACATATATTATATATATATATATATATATATATATATATATATATATATATAATATATATTTATATATATATATACACACACACACATCTCTGGAAAAAATTAAGAGACCACTGCAAAATTATCAGTTTCTCTGGTTTTACTATTTATAGGTATGTGTTTGGGTAAAATGAACATTTTTGTTTTATTCTATAAACTACTGACAACATTTCTCCCAAATTCCAAATAAAAATATTGTCATTTAGAGCATTTATTTGCAGAAAATGACAACTGGTCAAAATAACAAAAAAAAATGCAGTGTTGTCAGACCTCGAATAATGCAACTCAAGGACATTTACCTTTTTGTTCCTTAGCTACTCCAATGTAGCTTTGGCTGTGTGCTTTGGGTCGTTGTCAGGCTGAAAGGTGAACTTCCATCCCAGTTTCAGCTTTCTTGCAGAGGGCAGCAGGTTTTCCTCAAGGACTTATCTGTACTTTGCTCTATTCATTTTCTCTTCTATCCTGACAAGTGTCCCAGTCCCTGCCGATAAGAAACATCTCCATAACATAATACTGCCACCACCATACTTCACAGTAGGGATGGTGTTCTTTGGGTGATGCGCTGTGTTGGGTTTGTGCCAAACTTAATGCTTTGTATTTAAGCCAAAAAGTTCCATTTTAGTTTCATCAGAACACAAAACTTTTCGCCACATGGCTATAGAATTTCCTAAGTGTTTTTTTGCATACTTCAAACAGGATTCAAGGTGGGCTTTCTTCAGTAATGGCTTCCTTCTTGCCACCCTACCATACAGGGCAGATTTTTGGAGTGCTTGGGATATTGTTGTCACATGCAGACTTTTGACCAGTCTTGGCCATAAAGTTGCCATTGGCCTCTTGGTAGCCTCTCTGATCAGTCTCCTTCTTACTCGGTCATCCAGTTTAGAGAGATGATCTAGACAGGGTCTTGGTGGTGTCATACACCTTTCACTTCTTAATATCATCTTGACCGTGCATCAAGGGATATTGAAGGCCTTTCATATTTTTTTTTTTATACCCATCCCCTGATCTGTGCCTTTCAATAGCTTTGTCCCAGAGTTTTTTTGAAAGCGCCTTGGTGCTCATGGTTGGTCTTGGCTTTGACATGACTACCCAGCAGAGGGAATCTACAGGAACTGTGAATTTATCCATCACTACAATTTAACACAGGTGAGTGTCCGCTCTGCAGGAGCAACAGCTACTCAACCCAGAAACTCCAACACGTTACTTGTGAAGACAATGCCCAGCCAATGCCGTATGAAGAGCAGGAGTCGTTGTATGAATACTGGCTCATAAGTAGGTTAGTTTAGAGGATAATGATCCCAAGGTAATGTATAGCGAGGGTTACGTACTTTCTATAGGCACTGTATATCAGGAGCAGAGTGTCCGCTCTGCAGGAGCAACAGCTACTCAACCCAGAAACTGTGTGGCGTTACTTGTGAAGACAATGCCCAGCCAAGGCAGTATGAAGGAGCAGGAGTCGTGGTATGAATACCAGCTCATAAGTGGTTTAGTTTAGGGGATAGTGATCCCATGTAATGTATAGCGAGGGTTACGTAGTGTAACCAGTTCCTGGAATGGGACACCTTGTTTACTAATGCTAGCGCACACCCTGTGTGGCACCTTTTATTTGTAGTTTTTGTACTGTGTTTTAGTTTGCATTTTGTACAGTTTACTGTGTCCTCTGTGTGTTACCATCGCTGGACATGACCTATTTATTTACTTTCGTTTTGAGTGTGACTAAATCATGCGCATCTAAGGGGTGTATCAACTCCACCTCCCATGTCATGTGTAACATGATTTTGGTTATTGAAAGTAGTATTCCATTAAAATAGATGAATAAATACACAATTTAAATAAATAAATAAATAGAAAATATTACTGTATCAAGGGCTAAGAAACTGTATATAATGAATAATATGTTTTTATTTTAGACTGCCATTTCATTTGTGTATTGCCTATGCAAGCTGCAGTGTGTCCAGTACTGTAAATTAATTATAATATCATTTTCCAAGCAGTTCCACTTAGTACCTAATAGTAGTCTTTGATGTTTTTTTTTTTTTGTTTGTTTGTTTGTTTGTTTTTGTCAGTATTATTCAAGCTGCTGTTGTCAAAACATCACAGAGCTTTTGTCTAAATCTGTAAACACATTTGCTTTCAATACAACAGCATGAAACAGTACCCATAGCCTCTGGATATCTGTATAAGTAAAACTACGCTTTTACAATGGGTTAAATAAAATTTGTTATTCATAAAAGTACATCTATTTAAGTTAAAACAATACTTGTGACAGCTATTAGACAGTACTGTTGTTCTTCTGTGCTCCTGAAATATCTTCCAGTACCTTTTTGGAATTCTAAACAGTTTTGTATAAAAGTCTTGGTACATTCAGTAATTTTAATGGGATAGATTGTTTGCTAACTGCTTGTGCTGGATCACTCAAGGAATCGCAAGAAATCGCCTTAGGGAAATATTATGCAACAGAGTGTAATGCAGTCGAGTGCAATATTGCCATGGAAGAGAAACTAACAAAGAACCAGAGAATACCTGCAAGACACAGAAATAGCATTTTGTTATCAGCCAAGGCCTGCAGGTTTTGGGCCATATTTTAACACCCTGGAGCCTGTTTTTGCACTTCTAAAATGGCAGTGTGATAGGGTCTTCCTCGAGTCACGCGTGTGGGTAGCTGCTGTTCAAGCATACGGAGAGACAGAGGTGGTGTGCGGCACAGGTGCGCAGGATTTATTAACAAAAACAGAAAATGAAAGTAAAATAAAGGTGGTCATGTGACGTTACCAGCGATGGTAACGCACAGAGGACAGATACAGCAAACTGTACAAAAAGTGCAAAATAAAACACAATACCCCAAACTATAACTCAAAAGGTGCCGTGAAAACGGCAGGCCTTGCAGCAGCCCTGCGTTCTCCCGCGGATGTTTTTAAACTGACGGACACTCGGTCGAGACCCGCCCACGTGCTGATTGAGGACCAGCACAGCCAATCACTTGCTGCCCTTCCCTTAACCAAGCATATCAGGCAGCAAGTCTCAATCAAGCGCCCGTCTGTAAATAATAATAAAATCAAACTAATCAAGTCCCAAAACGACACAAAATAAACCCATTCCCACATATAAACCACACCAACACTAATTTACCACTGTGCAGGGCAATCGCATTGCCACAGGCACCCTCTATCCTATCACACCCCTACACCCCTTTTATAAAATGTCAATAATAGAGGGAGCAATCATATTGGCTATCAAGTGTTCTATACCAACACAGCATAAATGTTTTAGAACCATTGGCTGATTCACTTGACACGGCAATTCCTTTGGGTGGGGTGCATAGTGGTGCAATAACACATTATTTGTGGTTGTTGCAAATATGGTCCAAAATCCACCGTCAGGTTAGGTTGGACTGTTTAATGGTATCATGCCATCCAAGATCCAGAGACGTGTAAATATTGGAACACATTTGTACACCATGTTGGTACACCACAGTTTGGTATGGAGGCATGGTGTGTGCTGCAGTGCATTGCAGGCAAAAAACTCCCTCAGGATTTTATCTGCCAGCCACTCTAACAAGACAGGAGATAGCCCAAGGCACTTGCTCCAAGCTGAAGAAAAAAAATAAAACTTTCACACAAACATTTGCACATAAATTCTACAAAGAAAAACAAATGATGATGAAGAAATAACTCTTAAACAAAATAAGTCACACAACCAGAAGTATGTCTTGCAGACAAGCAATAAACAAATTTCATAGCACAAGCAGTAGCACCAATTATGTTGCCTTTTCACAAATTCGTATCTCAGAATCTGAATGTCATTTATAGCTTTACTCAGTTCTGCCAAATTATATTATGTTCCAGAATTACTAAAAATGTTAAAATATTGCCAGAACCTTTACGTTCTGAATTTGTAACCCCTTTGTATACATATTTGATTTCTGAATTGCAGAACAATGTGATCAATAGTGAAGTTTCCTTGAACCTGGGGTCTGTTAATTTGATCTAAACAAAATATGGCCTTTATGTGAGTCTGTAAAGTACATTTCTGTCTATAGAATTCAAAGTGCAAAGTGACTTGGGATGAATTCTAAAGCAAAACAAACATAGCTATTCATTGTATTTGAATTCCATTTGATAGAATCCTGAGCAGCAATATTAGACTTCTGTTGCTTTTTTGTTTTTACGCTGCCAGTTTTACTAAAGACAAACAACAAAAGGGCAAATACTGAACATTGCGACTATGGGAAACAGTGCATGGAAAAACAACCAATACAAAAAACAAAGAAATCTAAAATGAAATTCAATGCTTTTAATTGATTAAACATGAATTGATTAATCCAATCACACACAAGCAGTTAAAAAATGAGAAATGCATTCACGAAAACTTTTGCCCCAATATTGTACTTTTTTATTTTCCTGAATGTTTTTTGGAACACTGTTTGAACAATTCATATGGGACTTAGTTGATCGATTGATTAGCCTAGCGTTCACATACTCCGATCGATTGGTTAAAGAAAATGTTCTTCTATTCATACATTAAATGTGTAGGTTTCTACATTAGTTCAAACAGAGAACAGAAGTTTGCAGAACTCTCCACTGCTTTATTTACAGAAATAAACCAACTCCTGAGTGGATAAAAGCCCTAACCTTGTTTTTAAATGCTCTAAAAAGAACAAAACTCTATTTGTTACTGGCACAGAGGAATGTGGATTAAAAGTACAGGTACAGTATTCCAGATAGTATCAGGTACATTTTTATTAGTAGTGGTTTGCAGTAGTAGTAGTATTCAATTAAATAGACAGCTATTTTGAAAGCTCAGGTCTGTGTCATTTCCATCGAAAGGAGAGACAGGCCCTTTGAAAGTACTAGTTGGTGTCAGTTTCATTCAGTTGCTGGAGGTCTGGAATCCCAACATAAATAAGTGGGACAGTTAATACCACTGTCATATAATAAAGTACTGTAATGAAGTCCATTCAGTCACTGCAAAAGGTGTCAGGATCTATATGAATTTCTGTGGAAATGGTAAGATAGTGAGTGGGCTATATTTTAATGATCTTGATACTACCACCCTTACTTGTATCAACCTTATAAAATCATCCTGGAGGAAAATATGAAGAAGATATTTGTAGTTACTGTATTACTGAGCAGTGATTATGTTTGTGTTTCACTGTACAGGGCCCTGTGTATGCTGTAAAGGTTTTAAAAGACAAGGGCAGAGACGTGTTTGTAAATATTTTACAAGCTTATGAAAGATGCCATGCAAATAGGCTTGTGGTGGGGAAAACACGTTGCATTGCAAGCTAAGTTTAGTTTGTGTTTCATTGCTGCCACCTTATGGAAAAAGTGAGAAAGGTCTTTTTGCACATCAATAAATCATCACATTGAGGATTCTCCGTTCTGAATTTACTTTCAGTGGTGTCATCACACCTGTAAGGTTTAACTGTATACCTGGATGCCATTATAACCAGTGTATGAACCCAGAAGAAGCCCTGTCAAAAGCATTAGCATACCACGCTATTAGCAGTATGGCAACAAATAACGGATAGTGGTCCTGATTGCACTTCATCAACTGCAGATGTGCACTTTAGCACTGGTTCATACAAATGTGATAACATCGATACGTCAAAGTGTGAACATGCTACCACTGTGGTACCAAACCTCCAATGGCTCATACCTTAGTTATATAATACCTTATAGTTGCGCTTTCTTATTAGTACAAAATAACCAGTTGCTTTGTATGTCCACTAAATTGACTGCATTGATTTTACACGATAAAAAACAACAATGTTGGGAACATGCATACAAAGTCTATACTACAATAACACGCGCTTTCCAAATAACCTGTAACCATGATGTAAACATTGTTACCTGTACAAAGTACACATTAATGATTAATGATTTGGTTTACCCGTATCATTCACAAGACAGAGATGTACATGTTTTGTGTCTTTAGTGTACAAACAAAGAAACTCAACAGCGTTCAATTTTATATATATATATATATATATATATATATATATATATATATATATATATATATATATATATATATAGTATATATATTAATGAGATATATACATAGGTTTTGAATAATATGTTTGAATTGAGCACCACCTTGTGGCAAGAAAATGCAAAATCTCAGAAAAATAACACTGCATTGCTACAGTAGTGTTAAATTATAGTGATGTATCACCTGTTTGGTTTACAATATTACAACAATATTTGTAGGTTTATTTTATACTGTTGATCCGGTGTAACAGGTTTGTTACAATAGCACACCACATGACTCCAAATGTAGGCTTGACCTGAGTCAAAGTTAGAAATCAAAGAAATAACAGCAAATGAAAAAAGTGACTTACACTGTTGTAACAGATTCACTAAGCAGGAAACAGGAAAAAGCCAAAATTCTCCAAAAATTGTCAACACAATATATACAGCATGTTAAAAGAATACTTTATACCCTCCGAATTTGTATTATTGCTTTTTTAAATTTGTTTATTATACCTTATTTCAGTAGTTCGGGACAAACACCAATCACAACATGATTTGTTACAAATATTTAATGGGAATAATGTGGAGTATGCAAAATTGCACAGAAGTATGTGATATATGCACATTCATTTGGCATCAAACCTAAGTTCGTTTGAGGGCTCGCTGCCTGGCCGACTGGACGAGGCGGAGACCCCATAGATAAAACCTAATTTTTTTTTAAAAGTGGAGATGGGGAGGTGGTGGGTTACAATTAAAAATTGAAACGCGAATGAGTGGGAAGTGAGGAGTGCATTTATAGTGCTAACAATCTTCATTCGCTAATGTGTAATTTAAATGATTCAATTTGGTGACGCGGAGATTGGTTTCTGGCTCTCCTCCTGAACTTTAGTTAAAAACGTAATTTATTTTTTTTCACAAATGCCCATTTACGAGTGCCCGATTATTTTACCCCCAACGTTCTACCCAATTTACAATATCCAGTTACTCACCACAGCACTTCCCCACACAGCTCAAGAGAATTGAAGGTTAGTGGGCACCCTCCGATCCTACAAGCCACCTACCTCTTTACACCCAGGGACTCTAGAGTGGATGTCAGCAAGCTACTGGCCTCTGGAGGACAAAGGCCAGCGCTGCAGGTGTCCACCTGAGCTCACCAGGTGCCTGGCTAGTAGGGTTCACTCAAGTGCAAGGAGGAGAAGCAGTCCAGTGTCTCGCTCTGTAATCCCCAGCAAAGCAATGACTGTACCCTAAACTACACTACTCAAATGTCATATATGCATTCCAACCGTCTGGTTCCATGACTGTTAAATTATTTATTACATGCTTTTAGCACTTCTACAATATAATGACGTACAGTTTGCAGACTATTTTATGTTAGATGTACAGTATAATAAACAGTACTTATAAAATGTCATTAATACTGATTTATCAATAAGAAGACACTTACTGCACCATCATTAATACGCCTACTTTATGTCTTTCCCTAATCTTAATCAACAATGACAGCCTATTTGTATGCAATATACATCAATAGAAAACATTGGCCAGATTCACCAGGCATTTACTCGCTTGTTATGTTTGAACGGATGGTAAACTGCTGATGTTACAAATTAAACAAACAATAAACATGCTGGGGGGGGGGTGTAGAATGATCACGGGGGTAAATGTTTGGAGAATTTAGCCCATCTTTCTGTGAATAGTAAACTTAAACAGAAATCAATATTGTGTCTGTCATATTGAAATATGTTCATTTTTCAGTTCTTAGTAATACTGCCTCTTTAAACTGAAAATTGGATGTTTCACATTTTTATAGTTCTGGGTTGTGGCTGTACTTCCTCATTGTGAGAGGCCAGCTTCGCAGAATGGCCACCATGGGTACCACAGGAAAGCCTCTTGGCACTTATATGTCAAGTGTGGACACCGAGGTCATCTGTCACAAAAGTGCTTACAGCGTTTAAAATCGCCTGGTCATCTGTCACAGTTTCAGTAATAGGATGGCATTTTCTATCCTCACCGACTCAAACATGCAAATGTGCCTGCATCTCTAATTGGTCCCATAGATACTGCAAGCACAAGCTTTGTTTGTGGTATGCCTCGTGTTTGTCCTGGGGTCTGGCTTGCAATTGTGTTTTCAGTAACTTATGCTAACAAAAGTCCTTTGTTGTTTGCTCATTATATTTTATCAAGAAGAATGAATATCTTACCAGCTTACCTAAGATGTATTATATTTCCAGGGGTAGTTCATTTCATGTTGTACAATATCTTGAAGCACAAACTAGGTTAAGACAAAATATTAAAGACTGAAGTGCACAATAAAAGTGGAGTGACTGTCTGACTTACATGTACAAAAAAAAATTAAATATTGAAAACAGTGAATTAGTTAAGAGCATATATACAGGAAAATCTAGGACTTTTACAATTTACTGTCAACGTGGCCTAACAGTGAATTAACAAAATGAGTAAAGTACCAAATGAGGAACTATAGAGGAACTAATAGACATTCACTTTATGGAGAAAACATTGCGCTTCATAAACCTTGTTATTTTAACAACAGCAGTATAAAAATGTCATTTATATATATATATATATAGGTGATATTCTAGTTCACAGTAAACATAAAATAATAATTGGCAGAATAGGTTCTACAAATACTTATACGCATTGGTACGTGTAAAGTTTGTAAATACATGGACAAAAGTAGAAATATAATTAAACATAAGAATACCACATATCCACTAAAAACTATTACCTACTGTAAAAATAGCAATGTTGTTTATGGAATAGCCTGTGAAAAATGTGATGAAATAAAATATGTTGGAGAGACTGGAACAACTTTATATAAAAGAATTCAGAACCACCTTTCATTAATTAGAAATAAAAAAAAATGAATGAACCAATAGTACATCAATTCACCAGTCAAGGACATGACAAATGATGTAAAGTTTATAGTATTAGAACAGCTAAAATTAGATAATGCGACTGTGACGGGGAACTGCACCGTCTATATGAATGTGTTTGGAACTGGCAGGGAGGGGGTTAATACTCCCTGCCAGGAAAAAATGTGAGAATGTGGCTGGAGCTTTAATTGAATGATTAGCAATTATTGATTAATTGGGCTTCAGCCACAGGGGATAAAAGCCAGGGGAGAGGGCCTGGGTGGAGGTGTTTTTTTTCCTGTTTGGGAGTGCTTGGTTTTGGGGAGTTTTGTGTTTGTGAAGAAAGGAGGCCTTTTTGTTCGTTTTATTGTTTGGTGTTGAAGAACCTGGGAACTTGACCATTTATTTTGTAAGTTCACTTTGATTATTTGTATTTGAACTTCTTTTTGTTGGCCCTTGTGCCCTTTTTGTTTGATTATTTTGTTCAATAAAATTTTTTATTTTTTTGCCTTTACATTGTCTCTGAGCCTCAGCCCTCTGTCATCCTATCACACTTGGGAGACAATGTAAAGGCAAAAAAATAAAATTCTTTATTGAAAAAAAATAATTAAACAAAAAGGGCACAATAATCAAAGTGAACTTACAAAATAAATGGTCAAGTTACCAGGTTCTTCAACACCAAACAATAAAACAAACACAAAACTCCCTAAAGCCAAGCACTCCCAAACAGAAAAAACACTTCTTACCCAGGCCCTCTCCCCTGGCTTTTATCCCCTGTGGCTGAAGCCAAATTAATCAATAATTACTAATCATTCAATTAGAGCTCCAGCCACATTCTCACATGTTTTCCTGGCAGGGAGGAATTTAACCCCCTCCCTGCCAGTTCCAAACACATTCATATAGACGGGGCAGTTCCCCGTCACAGTGACATATAGAAGAATAAAAGAAAGTAAATGGATAAACAGACTGAACACAGTTATGCCAGCGGGACTCAACAGAAAAGAATGAACTAATTAATTCCATTAAATATATAAAAGTTAAAAATAATTAAATAAACAAAATTAATTCAAAAGTTGTGCATGCTGATACGCTGGGGAGACCATATCAAGGCTGAGCCTCAGAGCCAGCATTGCATGATAATATAAATATAAGTTTATATAAAATAATGTTAATTAGAATTAATATAGATTTAAAGATATAAGTAAAAGTGATGTCACATATAGAACACCATTACATCATGTAAGAATAAATCATGGATTTGAATATAAACAATAACAAGTAGTTGTCATGCCGTCAAACACCTATAAATACCTCCAAATCCAAGTTGGGTGATTCAAAGGACAGGCTCCTTTAGAAATAACATGTTGTATAGCTTTGGAATCCGTGACCGAGGCTCTTCAAAGCTATATATATATATATATATATATATATATATATATATATATATATATATACATTGCATATTTACACTCAATTGTATATCACAATTGTGTCTTGTTTATATTAAGTAGAAAATCTAATAAAGAAAGCATCTCAACATCATAAAAAGACAAGTACAATATAGCTTTCCCCTACTTATATTTATTAGACTGAAGACTGCAGTATCATAGTTCACACAATCCAACTGAACTGTCTTTCCAAATGATACAATAACCAAGTTAGACAAGACAATAATTTAATTTGAATGCACAAGACCATTTATAATTTCAAGACGTCATGTTAAGATAACATTGTGTCATTAATATTAATATGTCTCTTGAGGAGTTATCAAGGGGGAAAATAAACTCTCACTTAAAACAGTATTTGTGTACTGCAAAATATCACTGACACTCCTATGAAAATAACAGACACTCCTATGAAAATAACACAGACACCCCTATGAAAAATCATTATGACATGTTATTTAAATCCACAAATATGTACTGTGCCAATAATTAGCATTTGCACAAAATGTTTCTAAAACTCATTTTAAGTGCCAGCATGATTGCATTGACCTATCTTACAATGGCTGGTTACCTGTAATTATACATGCTCTTACAACATAATATAGTAGGATCAAGTGCCATGTTAATTTGTTATAAATTATCTTCAGTTAAATAAGAGCATACAATATATCAATGAGAGAAAGAAGAAATACAGTATACTGCAATTTTCCTCACTTGATTATTTTTTGTGTACATTGAAAATGTAAAGCCTTTAAATGCCAATATGTGTTTCCTCAAGCACTTAAGTTCAGCTAGTGCAGCCGCCAATCTATTTGCACACGCACTACACCAAATTTATGGATTCTTAGCAACATGGTGTGCGTGTCAAAGGTTGATGGAACTAAGACCAAATATGCCTTTTCATTGCATTGTCATCACCCTGAGCTGTGGCGCAGCCCCTTTTTGAGCTCTGTGCAGTATCCCCGGGCACGTCCCCTAGCCAATCAAAGCCTCCCCATCAGCTTAGTGCAGGGTGAGCCTCCCGCTCACGTGTCTGATTTTGCTTAGCAATGCAGCTGATTTCTCCCAGGCACACACACCCGCCATGAACCAGTGACCTGGCTCCCTGTCACAGCGCCTTTCACTATTTGAGTGAATTTTAGACTTTTCTGCAGAATACTTTGCAATTTGCTGAACTAGTCACAACATCTAAAGTTCTTAGCATATGTAACTTTCTTGATCTCTGTTTTTCCTTTGCAAACGAAAGACGTTATTAATTGAAGCGCAGGTTTTCTGAGCATCACTGTCTTTTTGGTGTTTTTGTGATAACTTGTGCTTACCACAAACATCATTCTTGCAACCATGTCGCGCTGTTAAAATCAGTCCTACATAGTTTACAGAAAATATGCAGAGTTCACTATCTTCCAAACTGACATGCACATAAAAACTGCTGCGGGCTGCATTAAATATCATATATGAATAAAATAAATCAATAACATGAACAAACTTGTATACAAGTGCCACACAGGGTAATTCAAAATAAATATAAAGAATCTCAAATCACTGTGAAATAATGACTCAATACAAATTAGGCAGGGACTGCAATTAGTCTTGCCAAGTGCCAAAGATCCACAGAGCAGCCCACACACACCACGGACTATCTAAATCAAAGGTGCTCAAAGTGCGGTATTCTTATGCAGGTATTCACTTCAACTCCGACCACTAAGATTTCAGTTTACAGCGTTACTTACTTTGAAAATTAAATGTTGACAGTTATGCAAATAAATGCAATTGAAAAAGTTACTTGAAATTTGCAATTCATGCAATTTGGTTACATTGCGGCCCACGGTCCCAAAATAGCCTTGCTATGCGGCCCTCAGCTCTGTAAACTTTGGGCACCCTGATCTAAATGAACACACCTCAGTTTAAAAGCTAATCCAATTCCCTAAACAACCATTCATCCACATACACACACAATATACAAAAAAAAGAAACTACTGGCAATGATTACAGTGAATTCAATAAGACCAATACAAACACAGTAACTTTTCAATAAATTCAAATATACCAGCCTAGGAATAAAGTTCCAATAAAAACAGATAAAACGGGGAGAGAAGGAGTAGAATATCAAAGAGGTGGGGGGGGGGGGTGTGGGGGACCCATTTTTCTTGCCTGAGTGAGTCAGATTTAGAAAAGTGTCACAGACCGTTTCAATGTAACTCCCACACCCTGGCTCCACGCTCAGCAACCCGCAACATCACATCACTGCTGAAGAAGCTCAATAACTCTGCCCTATTCACATCTGTCTTGGACTGACTGTCACTCAGGCAACAGGCATTTCTACACCCGCTGCCAGCTCTCACTTTGTAGTTCTACAATCTAGCACTGACTCATTGCACCCGCACGTAAATCCTCTCATCTTTCTCGTTCCCCGTTTCTATTTTCCGTCCTCACACAGCAGCTGTTTTAAGTAGCTGCCTCAGATGCAATTTCCTCATTGCATTCCAAGTGCATATTAATGAGCTCAGCTCAGAAAAGCAGGTAGCCTCTAACAATTAATAAACCTATTGATCTTTACAAAAGCAGTCCCTGCATCCTAATTATTCCAACACATGCAGTTTCCATAGTCATGGTGCCACAGTGACGGATTTTTCTGTCATACTGGTCTTGACAAGGTCAAGATGTGTGAAAGGGCCAGAAATGTAGCAGAAGGTGCAGGTTCCAGGCCAGTAGCTCTAGAGGTGCCAATCCTGCAGAGGATGCAGACCTCAGCGATATGGGTCTAATGGTTTGTGCAGCTCCCATCTCCATAGGGGACGCATCCTGGAGTTGTCGAATCCTGGCAATGTCTCTCCTGGTCTGCTGCTTGCCGTTGATAAATCCCCCAGGACACCGGAATCCCAGAGGGTTCAGACCTTTGGCATTGACATGGACCAGAGTCGGGGGGTGCTGGTTTCCCCTGGACGTCCGTTCATGACATGTCGTATGGGAAGATTTCTCAGTCAGCCACAGTGCCTGGACTCTGAAAAAGACTCACCCAGACAAGGTTTGAGACGATTATAATGAATTACTTTACTAATTCCCCCACAATCCTCCAAAAGATAAAATGCTTCAGAAATCTGAAATTGAGGGCACCTCCACCTCTTCCTAGCTGTGTTCCTCACCCATACCCTCTCTCCCTTGTTATAAAATCAGCACTTCACCCTTAAGTAATATTTTTTTTGCCCCCTGGAGGCCTTCTATTGGTGTCTCTGAACTGCAGAATTTAACAGATCATAGCAGTGAAACCAATTCTGCTACGTACCCTTCCACCGTACTTTACTGTTGAGTGGGTTTTAATTCAAATAAGAGGTCTGCAGGCATAACAATCTCCACCACCACTATGGCCACTGCAGAAGCCTCTTAATCTGGAAGGGGAAAAGCTTCAGCCTATTTAGTAAAGTAGTCTACTATGACTATTATATACTTGTTGCCACTAGTTGTAACAGGAAGGAGGTCTACAATGTCAAGGTCCACCATCTCAAAAGGGTATTTAGCCTTAATAAGGTGCATAGGTGCTCTGGGCTCTGGTCCTACCGATTAAACCCTTTGTGGTCCTATGTCGGACCAGGTCCGACATTACAATTTTCCCTTTCCAGTCCAATGTCCGACCCTGTCCAACATAATCAAAAAGACATAAAGCACAGGTCTCTAGTCGTTTTTTCTCCTGAAAAAAGCAGAGAAAACCTTTCATTGGCTGAGTGTGACTGATAGGACCGGAACAAAGCCAAAATAATAACATGGACACGAACAAAGGAGATAGCTACTTCCACATCTAGCGCTCTAAGAATATCACTGATATTTACGGAGCTTTTTCAGATGTTATCGTAATAAAATAATGACTTGGATCGCATTATTGAGGAGTTTGGGGATAAAACGACTGATCAGGAGAGGCATCTGGCATTCTGAAGCATCTCAATAACTTTGTCAGATAACCAAAGAGATAACCCACATCACTTACAGACCTGCGCAAAAACTTCTTCAAGGCCAGGTAAACTGCCTGCAGTTCTAAAACACTGATGTGTAGACCCTGCCAAGGGGCGTTTCATAAACCTTGTGCCCCCCAAGATGACTGGATATCAAAAAAAAAAAAAATCCAGGTAAAAACAGGAAACGAGAGAGGTGGCCCTCTTGATCAGTGGCAGGTCTGCCAACAGGGAAAGTTTAACTGCCAAGGATGTGCTATCTGACTCCACGTCCTCACACGGGAAAACCAGCTCCTGTTCACCCACCTCCACAGAAGGGGTGATGGACAGCACATCATCCTGCTGACAATCTGCGCTCTTAGGCCCCTGGGACCCATGAGAACCGTTGCTTGGTTGGAAACTGCTGCTCTGAGCTTCTCCATATGCACCGATCGCTTGGAACAATAATTGTTTTTCTTCTTCCTCAGGCAGAGGCAGAGGAGGATGAGGAAGATCATGAAGAGGTTTCCTGCATGGGCTACTTTCCCAGGAGCATCGTCTGCTCTCCTTTGGCACAGAGGGTGCAGCCACCTGCCTACAAGAGGGTGATGGGTGCAGGTGTAAGGGATGCAGAGCGCTCCGTAGAGTTGCAGGAGAGACTGTGGTTAGTCAGTGCCTTCTTGCCGTGCTTTAGTCCCAGGCAGGAAAAAAACATCTGCTGTGCATGTCTTGCTTGCAGGGATAAAACCCAGGCATGATGCAATAAGCAAGCAATATAGTATACAATATACAGGTATGCAGGTGTTGTCTCAATTTGCTTATAGATAGTAAATGTGCGGGTGAAGACCCGGACAAGACTGGTTTTGTACCGGACTGGGGGCAAGGTTGGTAGCGGGCCGTATAGAACCGGGTAGAAATCAGGTCCATGACTGTTCTGTACTGGTTCGGTCACTTTAGCACTGGGTCAGTACCCGGTCGGTGACTTTAGCACCGAGTTAGCACCTGGTCAGTACCGTACGGTACTGGAATGGTAGGGGTACAGTACCAGGTCGGTACCGTGTCGGTTTGGTACTGGTGCGGTAACCTCAGTACTAGGTCGGGAACAGGACACAAGGCCGCAGTGAGACATAACAAGCAACAGGCTGTAGTGCACAAATTATGCAGAATTAGTGAAAACTATTACAGTGATTATTTTAATATTATTTTGTACATGCTTATACATGCTTATTATGTAGCAGATAGAGGTAACAAATATTAATCTGAATAAGGCTCGTCCATCAGGTCAATCTTGAAAGGAAAAATGACGTGGAGGTCTGTGAGTGCAATGCTTTTGTGCCCTTGGGGCGGGCCATGACTGCATCGCAGGCTTGTCTGAGCAGCTTTGATGTATCTTATTCAGGTTTCCGGGTCTTTAGGAGGTAAATTCCCATTCGGTAATGGTTACTTTTCTTACTTGAAAGGAAACCAGTGTTTGGTTGTCATCTCGTGCAGTTTTCCTAATAAGAAGCCTGGTCATTTCGCACACTATCATCCTGTCATTTTGTGTAGGCTATTTATTCATTCATTCATTTTTTATGTAACAGCAACATTATTGTAATATTAGAAAAAAAAAATTACAAATACATGTTTGAATTATTAATATATGAACCGACTCTGGAAAACATACAGCTATAAAACTTGGAAGCTCTGCGAGGGAGCGCCCTCTACAACGTCCACCGAATTACACCTAAAGGTTAACATGTAATAATATGTTGTTATAGTGTTACTATTCATTTTATAATAATGCTCTCCTCCACTGGCAAGGTGGCAGTACTTGAACAACTGGTTACTTCTATTGTGGTGAGCAGGTACATCTTCATTCCTGCAGTCTTTTGAACACAAGTCTGTTATTTCAAGTTGTAATTTTCAGATGATGGCTGGAATTTTATTTCCAGAATGTAAAATCGAAAAGAGACCGGTCTCACTGAAATGGGAATGGCAAAACACAGCACTAAAACATTTTCAGGTAAGATACAATAGCTTATAATTGAATACAAATGCAAGTACAATGCTATAAAGACTAAACTATGAATCTGAATCTTTAATGTCCCCTTACAGTATGTTCCCAAGGAATACTGTATGGAACAGTTTGGATGATGGTCAAGCAGGCAAGCCAGAATCACAGGACAATTATATTTTAACATAAGGTTGTGCACTTTTAATGACAATGAACAAATAAAATCTAAATAGCATACAAAAGAAAAGTTCAGCTTTTTGTAGCTCTTTCTTGACAAACAGATAAGAACTTACTATCTACACTGCATATGGACTCAGACATCAGTACATTAAGTAACCAAACCACATTCCCCACCTCAATTCTTGAGCTGGGGTTATTAACCAAAAACATACAATTATTACTGTGCAGGGTCTTCACCCTGCCATAGAACAGTATACCCAACTGTGACTCTTGGTGTTAGATCTCCCCCCTGACCTGTGAGGGCATAGTGTAAAGGGAACAGACAACCCTGGACAATTCATTCCCAGGGTTCCGCGGAAGTCAGTCATCTAGAAAGGGGGTGAAGCTACGGTACACTAAAACATTGACTCGGAAGGTTAACGGCGTGGCATCCGTACTTTGTTTTACCTTGGAGCTGACAAGACATTGGCTCGATTTTATTGGGCAGGACTTCACGAAGATGACAAAGCTCAACATACACAATCTCTGGTAATTTAACAATATTTAAAAAAAAAAAAAAAAAAAAAAAAAAAAAAACACTTAAGCAATTTCAAATATTTGTTCATGACAAAAGTATTAATTTAAATTAAAAGTCTGTAAACATTTAATAGAACTGACTAAAAAAGATATTTAGTGATTTAAAACCATTACCCAGTAATTAAGCTGCAATAATCAAAAAAGGGGATAATTATTTCCAACATCTGTTGTAGAAGAATGTTTGGGCAACAGAGCAGATGATGGTCAAGACAAATGAGCTGGATTTAGGAGAAAAACACTCATAGTAAACTACAACAAAGGAAATGGCTACACAACTACAGTAAGTCAATCAACAGATCTCAATCCAATAGAAATGCTTTTGGACTGATCTGAAAAAAACATGTAGCCATGTAACGTGTATCCAATCTGTCTCAGCTGAAGGAAATATGCAAGACAGAATGCGTTCAGATTTCACCAACAAGATGTAACATACTGGTTAAGAATTATCATAAAAGCTGCAATAAAAGCAAAAGGAAGACACATTAACTACTAAAGCAGGGGTGCCAATACCTTTGTCATGAACAAATACTTTAAATGAAATAAGCTTGTTTGTTTTTTGATAAAGATTATTTGTTAAATTACTATAAAGTGTGTACTGTATTTTGCATTTTATTTTATTAAGCAAGTGTTTAAAGGTGGCTAAATGCTTGTCCTTCTTGAATTGTGGTACAATAAGCATAAGGTGCTGATACTTTTGTCTGTGACTGTTATTGTATGATAATATTTTTGATCAAAACATTATTTTATTTATTCATTTTTTAACTAGACAAAACAGCTGTTGTCCACATTTCTTCTGAAACGCATTTTTTTATATATATATATATATATATATATATATATATATATATATATATATATATATATATATATATATAACCTTGTTGGAGTTTGTTGTAACAGCTGCAGACATAAAAAGATGTAGGAAGGGGTAAATTAAGGAAGATGTAGGTACAGTACAAGGATGTATTACTCACGGTAAAGTGTTCCATTTCCAAGGTAACATAAAATGCATGACATCATGACAATAGAGGCTATATAAAACCAACCTAAAATACCCTGAGAAATTAAACAAAATAGGAACTAAAATAGCTGCTTAGTTAATTATATATAAGACAGACCACTTGATTGCTATCTTTCCACATTACACAAGGGGCGCTTCAAGTGGATTTATATTGATCCCTTAATGTAAACTCTTGACCGCTCCCCAGAACACAGCAGGGCATTGGAAAGTGGGACAGGTGGATACAAAAATGACAGTGTACAAATTTCTTGAAAAAAAAACCTTTGCATTTGTATCTACTGATCAAAGTAATTCTCCAATGAGACTTTTTAATGAGATAGTTGTAAAAAGTAGATTAGTCTAATTTTTCATTCCTAGAGGATGTAGAATTGCATTTGGTTTCACCACAGATTTGAAGTATTCATTCTGTATCTTTTAACATCTTTATTGAAAAGCAGTGTAGGACCAGGTTAATTAAACCCCAGGGAATGGCAGCTTGAATATGTCACATAAATAGCGGTGTCAGTAGGATGGCACGAGTAGAAGACATGTTGACTATACATTATGCTGCGCTTCAAAAAGAAAATCCTTGCAAGTTGCATAACCATACAACTTTTTTCCTTGAAATTATTGAGTTATTTATGTTTGTCATTAAGAGCATTATGCTTTAAGACAGTGACTTGAAACTGCAGTTTTAAATGGGACAAATATTGACAATAACTTGCTCCTGGGTATTCCAAGAAGAAAAAATGCACACTATGTTAATTAATGGTAATTAACCACCAGGGTTTCCTTATCCTGGATCCTAGATAAATTGGTCCCTGTGTTGCTGGAGACACAGCCCTGTGCTAATCCTTTGTTATAAAAAGTTACAGGGAAATGACATCATTAGCATACATTTTATGCGATAAAAAGCGGAATTATTCTTTTTAATTCCTGAATGGATAATTGTACACGCAGCTTTAAAAAGAAAAATGCAGCAAACAAACAAAACAGTGAGAGACAGCGAGAAATAGCCAATTGTTTTAGTAATGGTAGAATCAGATTTCCAGTTGTATCTCCAAGATTAAATAGCAGCAAACAGACCAGAGTAGTTGTTTTTAAAAAAAAAAAAAGAAAAAAAAAAAATCAATAGCTAACACAATACCATATAACCATCCACGCAGGATGGAGCTCCAGGAATTTGTTTCAAAAGATAGAAACATAAAATATGACAGCAGAGTAGACCTATGGTATGTTCCACCACTGAGCACCACGTTTTTGAATTCTGCTTATATGGCGATTTGAAAATCAACAACAAAAACATAACATAAAAGAGTGGATTCTCCTCCAGAAATTCTTCAGAGTGTAAATCTTTCTTTTATGGTCCAGTATGAGAGCTCAGGTCAGATGAAACAGTGGGTTGCAGCTTGTTTCCAGTTTCATAGCCAGAGGTACTGTAAACCATGGAGACGGACGGGGTCGTAGAGGGAGTCAGTGGCTGAGTTAAGACTTAAAGCTTTGTACGCTTGAAATAAAACTGTCAAAACACAACTAACACTGGCTAGTAAATGGTTCATGTTTTTCTTACCTGTAACAATACTTACACTGCTCATATAAAGTAAGAAACAACAATCATTTGGCTGTAAATCCGACGTCACTGGCAATCTATGCAAATACAAAAGTAAAAGTATGTACAGCGAGATATACATTTAAAATTAGAGTGTGTGAGTGACATACATACACTGCCATGGCTGTAAATATTACAATAACATCGATATCATAACGTAAAATCACCATGACCTACATTCACTGTACAGTGACAACAGTACAGATTCTGATACTCTAATAAACTTTTTGATTTTATTTATCACACTTGGATAAGCAGATCTCTAGATATACAGTAAGTAAAAATGTACTGTAGGTGTGACTAAATGGTTGATAAAGTATATCTAGTAAAAAGCATATAAGAAACAATACAGAGTCTTTATATTGCCCATTTCAGCTTATTTTGTCAGGTCGACTGCCACCTTCACAAGCTAGGACACAACCTGAAATTGCAGAATATACAAACAGTTGGGACTGTGACCAAGAAAATATAATGCACAAAAAAAGGCATTCCCATATCCCCTCCACAAAAGCTGAAGACAGAAGTCCTAAAATGCAGCGTTCTTGGCTAAATACACAAATGCTGAACATCGAACTGTAGGCTATTTTACAACTCATTCGCCTTTCGAAAATGTGTTATCTTGACTTATAAATCACTGAGTTGCCAAGAACAAAAATAGCTTTTTGCAAATTTGTTTTGCAAATTTGGCACTTTTGTGTAAAGATTTTTTTTTCTTTTTTTTGCAATCATAAAAGGGCCAAATAAGTAGTCAAAAACTGGTAAAAATGTCACTGTGATCATTTTTTTTGTTAGAATTTTGCAGAAATTTTTAATCAAAGTTTATGTTCTGACAAAACTTAAATCAAATGTTTTTTGTTTAGCTATACAAAATTTGAGCACAATTTTGAAATTTAAAACACAGTAAATATTACATACTATGATTCTCATATGGAAAATGCATAATACATTATTACAGTATGACTTAAAAGTCATTTTCCTAGTTCACCAATGTTTGGTTATGTCAGCCAGAAAAGATGATAGAGTATTTAAACAATGGCAAAGAAGAAAAGATCACTGCTTCAAAAAAAAAAAAGTTAAAACATGATTATTTTATATTAAGTAATCTATATGAGATTAAGAAGGAAAATTAAAGAAATAGGTACATACCCCTCAGTAATGTACATATATCTTGATTGCTATCCACACAATGTAAACAATTTGCCACACACAGTACAATGTATAAAGTTTTAGCTGAATGCAAAATGCCAACAGGCATACAATCAAACAGCTTTGTATGTATATACTGTATTAAAGCATCTTTATTAAAAGCTCATTCTTATGTAAAAATGTAATCCCAGCACAGTAAACACATCATTCAATGACAGTATTTAGTGAAACACTTTGGTGCCTCAAGTCACGATTTTTCACCGACTTCTGTTCTAAATGATACAAATTCTTCCGTCAGCATTTTGTTCTCCTTCATCTTCATTAGTATGGCTTCCATTAGATGTGTAGCAAAAGAAACACAAAGCAATCAAAAACATTTTTTTTTTTTTTTTTTTTTGGCATGTGTAATTCCAACTGTGCAAAACAAAGAACCTCAGAAACAAACAGGGGTACTGACTACAGTCAGTCAATCATCCCAGCAAGTGTTTCACCTGTGAGATACAGAAGACGCAGGAATCAGAAACTCTATCTATTAAAGCATGAGAAGAATCTAATTAAAGTTCTGACCTGTTATATCTGATGTAAGCTTCTTCAAAGTCACATAATATTTATATATATATATATATATATATATATATATATATATATATATATATATATATATATATATATATATATATATGAACCCTCATGAACTTGCTGTGCAAAACATGAAAGAGAGAGAAAAACAATTAAAAACAAGTACCCCACCAAATACTCAAACGACAGGCTACACTTATACAAATGCATTTAAAAACAACAACACATTGAACTAATACAAACAAGATTAGTGCTAATCAGGGTCTGTAAAAGCACACGAAAACATAAGTCCAATATGCTCCTTGCAAATGAGCCGGCTCTTTTGTACAGTGGTATCGGCGCTATACTTTAGCGTGTGAGGTCTCGGGTTCGCGTCCGTTCTCCGCCTGTGTGATGCTCCTGCCTGCGTTAACAGAGATCGCTACATATTCTTTACTTCTAGGATATTTTTTTATTTTAACGTGTTACATATTGTAAGGTCTTGCTGTAAAATAAAGGCACAGACACAAGGGCCATGGCCACACCCCCTGCACCTGCTGCTACGCCGTCTCTGTCTGCATTCACAGCCATATAATGGGTTTGATTACTTTTTGAAGAACAAACGAATATCCGAATGAATATTTAAATTATGAGCGAATATCCATACATGAAAATCCTATGTTCGTCCCAGCACTACTAAACATTATGTCTGGTACTACACTAGGTTAACTACATCTCTGTTTGCAAACCATTCTTTATAATAGTGTCACACTTCCTTTGTCATTTCACCAGCAGGGGGAAATTGTCCCCAGTCTCCAATGGCTTTCATTAACCAACTTGCCGCTTCCCTGTGTCATAAGTGACCCTCAAACCCTTTCTCTCTTGTATAAGGTATTGGTTTCTTTTGAATGGAAGACCTATGCAGCTAAACTAACTGGTCCTTTGATCGAACCAACTGCATTTCTCAGGGGGTTCCCCACTTGTGACACCTGCTTGATGTGGGAAATCCGAGAAAACCCAGCGGAGCTAAACCAAGTGTGCGTAAAGTGCCGCGCGATCAAGGATTTGCATAAACTAGTAAGTATGCTAGAAATGGAGCTGGAAGAAGTGAGACAGCAACAGGATCTTGAGGAACTGGCACACCCACAATTCATGGAAGTCTGCATCACCCCTAACAGACTGAAAGCCACCAAGGAGATAGAAGGTCAGAACAGCCGGGTTCAGGTATGCAGAAGCAGGGAAAAAAAGAAACTTCGTCAAACACAACCACCAGAAATCAAAACAACCAACAAATTTGAGTCACTTCAGAATTTTGATGAGCAGAACCAACAACAAGAGAATGAAAGGAACAACATCCAGGACCCCATTGACAGTGGTGACCAGACAGCAAAAAGAAGGGAGGTCATGATTGTTGGGGACTCCATATTGAGAAACACAGCAAGATCAATTCGCAGTTTGGACCCCCTTACTACAACAGTGTGCTGCCTTCCAGGAGCCTCGGTCAAGCACACCACTGAGAACGTGGACAGGCTCCTAGAACGAACAGGAGACGACCCGGTAGTAGTCGTCCACATTGGTACAAACAACATTGGAAGAGACAGACCAAAATCCCTGCAAAACAAATTCAGAGAGCTAAGAAGGAAATTAAAAGAGAAAACCAAAACTGTGGTATTTTCTGGTATACTACCGGCACCTTGCAAAGGACCATATGGACAGCTGGAAATAATTAATCAAAACGCATGGCTGAAGATGTGATGCACACGGGAAGGCTTCACCTATCTTGATCATTTGACCACATTCTACAGAGAGGACGATCTGTATAGAGGGGACGGACTGCACTTAAATAACAAGGGAACCAGTCTACTTGGAGAAAAGATCCTTGAGCAGGTTCAGAAGCATTTAAACTAGAAAAAGGGGGGAGAAATCAACAAAAAAACAGAAGGGAGACCGCATCAAAACAAGAACAACAACTCAGGTAAGACAACCATTAAATGTATTTATCTAAATGCTAGAAGTATCAGAAAAAAAATTCTAGAACTTGAAGCTACTGCACTAACAAGTAACTATGATGTGATAGGTGTTACAGCAACGTGGTTGTCTGAGAGTGATGGGGACGAATATAATATTTGTAGGTATACACTGTATAGGAAAGACAGGCAGGACAGAAGAGGAGGAGAATTTAAATCAAGGGAAGTAATGTTAAAACTGTACAATGCACTAGTAAGACCTAATCTTGAATATTGTGTGCAGTTCTGGTCACCTCGCTATAAAAAAGATATTGCTGCTCTAGAAAGAGTGCAAAGAAGAGCGACCAGAATTATTCCGGGCTTAAAAGGTATGTCATATGCAGACAGGCTAAAAGAATTTAATCTGTTCAGTCTTGAACAAAGAAGACTACGTGGCGACCTAATTCAAGCATTCAAAATTCTAAAAGGTATTGACAGTGTCGACCCAAGGGACTTTTTCAGCCTGAAAAAAGAAACAAGGACCAGGGGTCATAAATGGAGTTTAGACAAAGGGGCATTCAGAACAGAAAATAGGAGGCACTTTTTTACACAGAGAATTGTGAGGGTCTGGAATCAACTCCCCAGTAATGTTGTTGAAGCTGACACCCTGGGATCCTTCAAGAAGCTGCTTGATGAGATTTTGGGATCAATAAGCTACTAACAACCAAACGAGCAAGATGGGCCGAATGGCCTCCTCTCGTTTGTAAACTTTCTTATGTTCTTATGTTCTTATGATGGAGATAATGAGTTAGCAGTCCAGAACCATTACTCCATGTGGGAAACTCTCTCTGAAAAGGGGGACAGACCGGGACAGAAAAAAGGGGGAGTTGACTATCTTGTGTATATTGAAGATCTTTGCTGAGACTGAGACTGTGCATCTGTTGGGCAACTTTGTACCATATTCCTGCATTGAAAATTCCATCTACACATTTCAACAACATGCAGCCACTCCTTCCCTACTATCAGCAATGTGAGGTGCTGGAGGCGTGCACTGTTAAAGACTCATTGATTATTCCCCCAATCAACAGCCTGTCCTGTGACCTCTATGATGTATTTTTGACAGTGATTTCACGCTCTATTCAACTCGTAATTTTTTGAGTTGTACTCGTAACTTTGTGATTTGTACCTGTAGCTTTTCTTGAGTCGTACTAGTAACTTTGTGATTTGTACCCGTAGCTTTTCTTGAGTCGTACTAGTAATTTTGATTTGTACCCGTAGCTTTTCTTGAGTCGAACTCTTATTTTTGATTTGTACTCGTAACTTTTTAATTTGTACTCGTATTTTTAATTTGCACTTGTTTTTTTCATTTGTACCTGTAATTACAAGTACAAATCCTTTTTATGCATACAAATAGTTTTGACAGTGATCTTCTTCCATACATGGGAGCAGGTCAGTTGTTACCGTGGATTTTTTATTTATTTATTTTTTCTGTGTCTGGCCTGTCATGTTGTATATCTTTTTCATAAAGAACAAGTAAGCTGATAAAATGTCTAACTGAATTAATTCCTTTTTATATCCCAGTTATGACTGAAGACAACGCCTGTCTGCCCTCCTCATTAATAAATATAGTTGGTGAACTGGATGTCATGAGCCAGGAGGAGATAATCTCTGACAGCACACGCCTCCCCAGACCGCTGCTCTTCCAACTCAAACTGGCGGCTGAGGTAATCTTCACAGTTGTTTATAATAAGCAGGACTGGGCTTGATTTTTTTGAGAGTCGCTGGTTAGAATTTGCATTATATATATGTAGTTAAGTCTTTGCACTGTTAAAACGTTATTTGCTGATGTATGGTTTTTTTTTGCTTACAAAATAATAACCAGGGCTATCAGTATACACCAGAATGTAATATAAAGAGCGTTTGTATGTAGATCTATTGTTTTAAAGTTTAAACGTTGACTCTGCATAGCATTTAAGCATTAATAAAAAATTACAAAAAATGCACATCCCGAATACATGTGTTTTGTCAAATGTAACCCAATTAAGCTTCTGTGTATGCTTTGGTCAGAGATACTTAGATACAAAAAGACTTGGTCTGCAATGCGTTACTTGAGGTTGCTGGAGCTGTAGCTGTATATTTGCACTGCGACAACTTCCCCCTGATCGAGAATATTAAAAAGCCAAGTCATGAAAATTACATTAATGTGTTCTTATGCTACAAATCAGTGCAAAAATCATCACCTTTATTGGAGGACTCACTGAAAAATTGGGTCAGGGGTGAATTATGCTGCTGCGGTTTAACATTACAGCATAACCCCAATAACCTGAACAGGAGAATCTGAATTATTACATGGAAATAATTACTTTTCCATCTAAGTCACAGCTCTGTGCACTAAATAAGTATGTTTTATATCATCAAAAATGCAACAAAAAAGAGGTTGACAAGAAAGCAAGATTACCATTTTATTGATCGCTTCATGGATTACTGATCGTGTTAATGATGTAATTTGCAATAGTAGCATGACTGTCATTCATCTTAAATGAGCTGATCAATAGGAGAGGTTACAGTTATCTTCAGGGCATTCTCCTATAACAGCACTACACTGTTACACTGAATCACAGCTATGAGACCTTCTTGATTATATTTGCTCATCCATGTGGAACCATAGTGGTATTTCTCACTCATTAAGGGCACATCTCCCTCCTTGGGATTTGCTTTGTTGTATCAAAGAAAGGTGTGGGATTTTAAGTAGTAAACATATAACAAATGCTGGAGTGCTTATTTTATCATTCAAAGCTGTGTTTGCATCATTTGCATTAGATCTCCGCTGTAAAGTTATTTTTGAATGACAAACCTTTGAAACCAACATATAAAGCAACCTTTCCAACTATTATATTTTTTAAATAAAAGAGATACCAGTATACAAAATTGTTCTTAACAATAATAATAATAATAAATAATAATAATAATAATAATAATAATAATGTGTTCTCAGTTTATAACATAGTTGTCAGGAGCCACAATTATGAAACTGTGTTATTTGTGTTATGCTTTAAAACGAGAATTCAAGTGCTAGTGGAATTACATTATTGTACAAATGGGAGTCATGACCATACTGCCTTATAACCAGTTCTGCAGTATAAAAGGGACGTCTTCTATTCAGAGGCTACATTTACAATGAAAACAGAGGTACCATGATACACTTATTCCTGAAGAAATCTCTGTCCTTTTTTACTTTGACAAGGGTTTACAACAAACAAATGCCGCACAAATGGTTGTCATTTTATGGCAATAAAGGAGGAGCTATACTAATATTTAATATAGCACGTATCATAAGAAGCAATCAATAATTAAACACGCATTGCATTAAAAAAGGTATTTACATCCACTGTGTGAGAGTTTTAGAATGTTCCAGTTTTGCTTACCTAATCGTGACCATCCATGTTTACAACAGATGTAACTGGAGCGTTCTTCTGGTCATCTGTTTGTTTTATATCTCCAGTGATGGGCAAATGTAATTATGTGTCAAATGTTTTCATGAAGATCCTCTCATAGCACAAAAGGGATTCCTGACGTTAGCTTCTTCTAATTAAATGAAGTTTACTTTTTTAAACTGCCTAAGTTAATATGTGTTTTCAGATTTGGTACACATGAACTTCTTAAAAATCTGTCTGGTAAAATATGTATGATCATTTACTTCAAATCAATACATTTATCAAAGAAAGGCCATAACTATTATAATAATTATGAGAAGCATTTTGTATTAAAATATGTTTAAACAGCAGGATTCGATGCTTTGATGTTAAGGACTGAAAGTATTTACTGCTAAATCTAAACAGAGATCTCAGCTTGTTGTTCAGAGTTCAGTTATTTATCAGCCCCAGTCTGAAGGGATCTAGATCAACTTGTATAATGAATGAAGTCTCTGTGTATAGGAAGACTTTTCCCAGTGTAAATGCTCCCAATAAAAGAAGAGGAACTTTGCTTAAAAAGAACAACTTTTTTTATCACCGATAGCGATTCATTCACAACTGATACAGTACTGTTTTGAAACCTAATAACTCATCATCATCATCATCATCATTAAAACTGACTTGTCATTGCGAGAGTGTCTTGAGAAACACGGATTGGTTTCTCCATCTTTCAGTTTATCATTGCCTTGTTTTGTGTTCTAATTTCCACGAGTTGCACCTCATCACTACAGTGTGGCATGCCAACAAATGGCGAAACACTGAGCAATTTGGTGTTTCCCCTTCTGGTGATTTGCTTCACCATTCTGTAAAATAATTTTGTGCATGTTTTGAATATTTATTGCTCCTGTACATATGTTCATAATTAATCTAGAGATGCTGCTGCATTTTGTAACATGTGTAGGGGTGATGTGTTAATCAAGTTAAGTCCCTTTCACACTGGCATGCTCTACTCGGGTTGAAACCTGCATGGGGGGTCAGGACCCGGTGTCATGCGGGTCGACAGATAAAGCAGGGTTGACAGACACAAATAAACAATACGCGTATCAATGCCCCGGAAGCAGCTTGTTGCAGACACTTCCATCCAAGCTTCTCTAGATTGAACCGTCAGACCAAACGTTGATGAGAGAAAATGCTTCTTCATCCCTGCTGCGGTCTGGCTCATGGTGTGTCTCAAGCAACAAAAATATGGTTAAACAGAATAAACAGAAACGTTCCTTGCGGAAGTGAAAGCTTCACGCAGACGTGGCTGTTTGTTATTTTATCCGCCGTCATGCATTTTGTCTCGCTCAGCGGGTCAATGAGTGCCAGCCCACATCCTGAGGTGGGTCACTGGGACCCGGGTTAACCTGGGTACGACCCAGGTACATGGTTACATATTAGCTGGGATTGTGACCCGGGTATCCGGAACCAGAGTCGGGACCCAAGTAGGAGTGCCACTGTGAAAGGGGCTTTAGTTTATTAATATACGCTTGCCTATTGCATTTCTCTGTTTTATTTTATATGTTGATGCATGTGCGTCATGACAAGTAATACATATTTATTTATTTATTGCTTAATTAATTAATATTGTATCTGTGGTCAACTCTGTGAACAAAGAGAACATTTTGGCTAAGAACACTTTACTTGCTTTCTGAGGGGTGTTCTCAGAGATGACTGTATTGTTGCAGGATAAGATGTTTTTTTGTAATGTTTTCTTATCTTATGTTACTATGCTTTGTGTATTTTCTTTAATTCAGTGTAAAGGCAAGCTTATGGAAAGTTACCAATAAGGGTATGAAATATGGAGGATGTTGGCATTTTGTACTCTTCCTGTGTCTTGTAATCTCTTGTAGTAATATAGCTTATTAGGAGGGTGTGTGTCAAATGCATGAATTGGGAGTTTGTTTATTAGAATGGCCAAGAAAAGGTAAGAGAGAATACCAAGCTGCAATAGAGATACAGCTTCAAAAAGAAAGAACTGTTGAATAATGATGTAACCATGATGTATAAAGTCTTATTTATATTTGTTAGATCAGAGGAAGAAAATAACTGCTACACTCCGTTGTCTCTTAAATTGGTAATTATGCACATTAATACCCTTTTGGCATTGCATGCTGTTCTGTAAGTTTAACAAAGTATTACTATTAAACTGTCTAACTGTTGTAGTGAGCGAAGCATTCAGGGTTAAACCACACAATAACTCACATCAGTGAGCCAGTTCACAGTATAAGAACATAAGCCTGTTTTGAGATTATTCAGAGATGTACATTTTGAAATTCCTGAGACTGTACTATTGGCAATTGTTGGGAAGCACTGATGACTGATGTAGCTTTGTGCACTGTCCGTGTTTTTTTTTTCTGCGTTATTTATTTTGATGAAGTGCACTATGCATTTCTTAACGCAAAATTTGCAACAGAATTTTGAGCGATAACAAAGTGTATTTCTTCTTCCATTTTGGATGCCAAAAGTTTTTGCAAACATAGCCAGAGAGCACTAAAATAATAATAATAATAATAATAATAATAATAATAATAATAATAATAATAATCTCTATTTACTAATCAGATTATGTTTACTAGATATGTTTTTGTTAATGCAGGATCAAGGGGAATAGAGCATTTGTTTTATATATTTATTTAAACAGACATTTTGTGACCTTCTGCCTCTTTTTCAACTACATTTTTTAGCCTTTAAAAGAGCAGAGTTTTGCTTCGGCCTCTGGGTCTTCCCTTCTGATATCTGAGGTTAAAATAAACCAAAACAATACTCTTTTCTTTCTGTTGATATTCACGGTCAGGTTTCCATGGTGTGGTAATGTTAACTGTTCTGACCACTCTTACCTGTAAGTTGGTTTGGAGTGTTAGTTTTCGGTATTTTCTAGTGAACTATAATACATTTGCTTGAATGTGATGTATAATTGAAGTGATTTGTTTTGAGACAGCTTCTTGCTAGGCAGAATTGGAGAAGTTACTTTTAAAAAAGTAATTTGTTACAGTTACAGGTTACTTGGACAACATTGTAACTAGCTAAATTAACTTATTACCTCGAAAGAAATAACTAGTTTCAGTTACAAATAGTTAATTTTCAGGCACAGTTTACATTTCATACAGATATTTTTTCTGTTTTGGTCAAGCTGCAGATCAAAATATTCTTTGAAGATGCAGCTATCTAACGCAATCGTTACCTCCTCTGACGCCATGTTCTAGCAAGATGATGATATAAAAAACGTGTTCATGTGACGTAAGGGTTGAACTGCACTGTTGAAGTGCTGTCGGACTTCCAGGTCAAATGAAAGTAAGAGTAACTACGTTATTTATGTAATGTGTTGCCGCATTCAGTTACCCATCTGAAAAAGGAGCCATTATAGTTACAAATTACTGAAAAATGTAATCGGGTTACAGTAATGCTTTACATGTAATGGGTTATTCCCCAGCACTGTTGCTAGGTCACACAAAAGGTATTTAAATAAATGCAGTACTGAGAATGAATTGCATTTTAAGGGCAGATATATTTGATAGGAGCTACTAAAGTGTTTTTAAATCATCTTGACAAAATGAACACACTGCTCAAAACAGAATTCAAATACAAAAAGGAAAATAACGAATTTAACCCATTATTATTATTATTATTATTTCATATATAAAAATTCAGTCATTGCCAATGGATTTTTTGCCCATTTTTTCCCCCTATTCGGACTCACCAATTGTATGTATAGATCTCTGTCCACCACTGCAACCCCCGTGCCGACTATGTGAAACAGCTGCACATCCTCTGAAACATGCCCAGGCCGTCTTTTTTCGCACTGCAAGTCCACAGTCATCAGTCCTATAGTGCCAGAGGACAACAGAGATTAGAGTGAGCTACACTTGGGCCTTAGTTTTGTGCCTTGTGCCTTGTGTTTTTGTGAACGACAAAACATGATGACAGGTTTTACAAGCAACGAATCCAGTCACATGTTCATTATGTTCATTTTCTATGATTGCAAAAGAATTCCACACTTGTGATTGACCTCTCGCACTATTATCTACTACATGATATAAACCATGCTCTTTTCTTTTATTTCACCTCATCCACAAGCATTTTTTAATATCACCAAGCAGACGTGATAAAAAGATCTTGCGACGTATCAAACTTACCCATAACGGTGGTGTATTTAAAAATACAACATATTCCTGGTAGACATGGCAGCATCCTAAAATACAAAGAACTCTCCTTTAAAAAAGGGATGTGATGGACAGAAATACAAGGCTCTTGTGTACAGTATGTATGTTTTTATTACAATTAGCGAGTAATGCAGTGCAGGGTGCAATGTGCCTGCAATTGCCACCGTGTTACAGCTATGTCTCCAGTACAATGTGAAGTGCAGCCAGGGATCTTTAATAGGAACCCAAAGGGATCATCATAGACTGTCCTTATTATCTAAATTGCGCTACACTAGCCTTTTCCCCCAGCTATGCAAGCTAAAGAGCATTCTTCTGGAACTAGCCCTTTTAACTATTTATCAAAAGGTTGTTCTACAATACGAATAGGTTGTTGTATACATAGCCTGTTAAGGATGTTATCAGTTGAAGCTGCACGTTTGATTATAATTAAACAATAATGTACAATAGAATGGTTCTTTACTGGCCTGCTAATGACCGGCACTCTTAAAGTGTACATTATTGCCATTATGAACCTTTTAAAAAAAAAAAAAAAAAAAAAAAAAAAAAAAAGTATTGACTGTTTTCTGTGAAAAAGAGAAGACCCAATTTGTCTCAAATACAGATGTGAAGAACCCGCAATAAAGTCTAGAGTAGTCCCCAAACTGCTTGTCCAAAACTGCCCCCAAGCTCACACGATTCATTGCTGGTTTTGATGCACATACACACACACACACACACACAGTCGAAAATATATTTATTTTCTATTTATTTGCATGGGTTCCACAGGGATATGTGATCAGCTGTTTCTTTATTTCTCAGTTATGGCCCTAAAGACTTGTGCCATCAAAAGTACAAAGTTAGAGGCATTACCGTACTAACAATATAGGCTATTAACTTATTGCATTTTTGTCTTACACTTGTAAGCAAACTACTATACAGTATTTTTACAATTATTATTTTTCCCCCAGTTCCGTTAGCGAATCCTATTAAAGGGAGTTTGGTCACCAGGGATAATATTGTAATTTAAATGTATAATTTTGTCTTATCAGGTTTTTTCAACATGTTCTATGTGACGTTAATAAACCTAGGCTGAATGCAGGCAGCATTTTAATTTCACCTTTAGTGTGATGAACAAAAAACAATCTAAGTTCCATGGAGTGATACTAGCTTTGTAAACAGGAGGCCCCCTTTACATATATGCAATCTTAAAATAAGAATAATTCAAGAAAAAAAAGTCAACAGTATTGGGCTCCTGGTGTTAAAAAACAAATACTTGGTAGTCTTATTCTCCTACTCTTCCATTAAATGACGCAAGGTGGACCTGTTGGAGGCTATACACACAAAGAAATGCTCCCACGAGTGCAACAGTACACAAGCATTACAGAACAATGAACCACACTCTGTCCTAATGCACCAGTAAAGCAGGCAGTATGAGTAATACAAAATAAAGAGTCCGACTTTTTAAATGTTATTGTGCTGTCAAGGTGGAATAAAATCAGCTTGAAAAATGATCTAAAGGGATATGATGCAGTTCATTATGTATAACAGCAGAAGCAGCAGTTTCACAGTGTTCATAAAGACTGTTCCATTAAATGTACCTCCAGTCAATAATTAGGATTCTACAAATAAACCCAGGCAATTAAATCAATACTGCTGGGCAATTACCTTCTATAGTCCTGATTCGGTGGCACAGAAAGACACTATATCTTAGTGTCTGCATTATTCAGCGGCATGATGCAGTTGCTTGCAGGCCCTTCATTTACTTACAATAATTGAAAAGAAGAAAGTGTGCTCTTCTCCAGAAAGAAGCTGCTGTCACCCCTTTTAGAGAGGTATTCTACATATTTGTATTAAAGGGCATTGGTTAAAAAAACAAACAAAAACAAAACAAAAAAAACTGTTAAATATGATTTAATAGTACGTACTTGGAAACCAACAGATTTTTGGGGCCTATACTACCTCTGTTTAGGTCATTACAAACTTATCATTTTTGTGGTGTACCAAGGTTATGAATCTAATACAGCATGGCAAAATTTTTCCTCCTATTCATTTCAATGGGAGACCTGACATCATACTGTAGCTGTAGCTCTGTCAACAATGAGCATCACTGCCAAAGATTAAATTGAGTCTGTCAAACTAAATTATTCCCACATTTTACAGCATAGAGAGTCAGCTTTTTTCATAATTATATGAAAAAACAACAAAAAGGTTAGCCTTGCAAAATTTGGGTAGATATAGAAACAATAAAAATCTGTTGGTATGTGACAGAAACACAGTGATTTTTGATGGTAAATATCCCTCCTTACCTTTAAGGGTGCTAAGTAATGGGCACAGAGTACCCTGGACTATTTGGCCTGACACTTAATTCCCAGGGTTTAAAGGACATTGGTCATTTAGAAAGGGGGCGGAGCTTCGGTGCACAAACTCATCGACCTAGAAGGGAAATGATGTGACAGCCGCGGATTGGAGGAGCTGCTGCAATCATTTACCAAGGGGTCATGTGTGACGGTATAAATATGGGACAAATCGACGTAATCTGTTCCTTCGTTTTGTTCAGAGAACAACGTGGAAGGACCTGTAGCTTATGTGGAGAAAATCATGAGCGTTTTGTTTGTTTACTGTCGTGTCTGAATTATACTTGTGTGATTATTTAGACGGCTAAACACGATCCAGGAGCTGTTGCAAAAGGCCAGCACGAACCTGGACAACACATCACTTTGTTTGCACTAAAGTACTATATTTTCACCGCAAGCACTAGAGCACACATTGTTTGTGTATGTGTTACGTGTAGGTGAATTAAAACAGGACTGTTATTATTTCGGGGCCAACCCGCAGATTACAGATAAGCAATACACGCTGTTGCATTGCTTCTTCTTGACATTATTATTATTATTTACGGTTGTTCGCCATCAGGCATTTCCATTACAAAGTACAACCATTAAATAACATTGCACCTGGATTATAAGTGTCTATTTATTGATCACCTGCACACTGTTAATCACTTTGCCACAGGGTATTATTAAAATAAGCAGTTTTGTGTAGTGTCAAACAAACATGACCAAAAAGAACACTATTTAGATCAATTACAAAATAACTCTTGTTCTAGCTCTAGTTTAGCAGTCTGGTCCTTTAGACAATTTGTTACTTACAATAATTGAAAAGAAGAAAGCGTGCACTGCTCCACAAAATAAAATGTTATATCTGATGAGGCAGTCTCTTTGCATTGTCTTCAAGGAGGGTATAACATTGCATACCAGAAATCCATTTTTTATATTGCTAAGGACATTTCACCCTGACATTCTTGACCTCAGTAAGAACTTAAATATTTCCGAAAAAATAGAAAATACACAGAAAATACAAGTAAAAATATAAGTTAAGTGCAAATACAGAGAGAGATAGACCAATACCTCAAAGCACAGGAGTCATGGGAGATATGTGTGATTCCTGGACTACCACAGCACCATGTTTACATAGCCAGTCAATAATAACCAGCCTTGGGCTACCAGTCTACTGTTAATTTGCACCACAAGTTCTAAAAAAAAAAAAAAAAGGGTTTTCCCTGGATACACCCCAACAGGCTTTCAGATTACATTGTTAAATTTATCCCTAGTATTCAATAAAAATGAAAAAGCCTTCGACGTGCAGAGAATAGAGTATTAACTACACAGTGGAATATTTGTGTTTTTAAAGATTAAAAAAATAAATAAAAAAACAGAAAAAAACCCATCAAACTGCAATAAATAATACATAACTTGCCACACAGTTTTACAATACATTTTATTATTGTTATTTATTGTATTCTTTAATGTGTCTAACCTACAGGTATTCTAGATGGAACAATGAAAGCACTCCAAGTATTCATTAATTTATGTATCTTCTTGACAGCTTCCACATGCAAAATCTATGTTAGGGAATATAAACACTATTATTAAATAATGGCAAATATGTTGAATATGTTTGCGTTATGAGCTGCATGCCAGAAATCTCAAAAATAAAATATTTAATATTTCTAATTGATATAAACTGTTATAATACTGCTCATCTTGGTGTTTCCAATACTTTAACAGACACAGATACACAAGAGACTTGTACACTTTGCTTTGCTTTCATAACCTCAGTACAAATAGTGACATAACATTAATGATCTAATTTATGATATTTAGATCTTTCAAGTACAACCCATGATCTATAACTTTGAGGAGTCATTTTTATATACAGAAATGTATTACACCAAACAAAATAATGCATTTCTCAGATCAGTTACTGCATGTTCCTTCAGAAATATAAGAACAAGAACATGTCGTGTATACACACACCCACACACACACGCACTGCACAGGCTGCTCTCTCAGAAAAATCTCACCTGCCAATAAACTGCCCTTGATCACTTACAAGAGGGGCACTGTCCCTGCAGACACAGTGTTTATTAAGAAGAAATACTTGAAAGAAAAGAAAAAGTCACACAGGTCACAGCAGCAGTCTCAATGGATTCCTCTGGGATTCCAACTAGTCTCAGCCTTGTCATCTGCTGAGCAGCCTTCCACTCTGCCTAGATAATGTCGATAGGAATATGTTTCAGGGGGTCTCTGGTGGACATTTTTTCATTCTTTCTGCATCGACAGGACATCGAATCAATATTTAGTTCCCACTAACAAGCTGCTCGCGGTCTCAGTAGAAAATATTGTACAGCACACAAGACAGCAGTGCAACTAACAGCTGTCCGGATGTTAGGAAAACATGAATTGACTGGAAACAGGTCTGTGGATAAAGGTCACCAAATTCTTTGAAGCACTCCTCAGAAGTCCTGTGCAGAAATGCCTAGTGCCAGTGTTTACAAATAACAAAGCAGCCCTGCACCCCCATCGCTATAAAAAAAAAATACAACAGCATTCTTGTTTATTCTTTCAGGATCAAGCATTTCTTTTATCACTAAATAGTGATAGTGGGTTTGACATTTCAACTTTCAATTCCTACTTTGGAAGAGCATGCTACAGGAAAACAAAAAAATCACACCAAAAAAATAAAAAAATTAAAATATATATTGTATAATATATTGCATATATTGTATATATTATAATTCAATTATCGGTGTGGCTATTTTAGAATACATCAGGGCCTTATTTCACACAATCAAACTGGTTGATTTTAACTGATTTATTTTTTCAGTGAAGGGTAAAAGGAATAATGACCCTGCAGCACAAGCCTAAATCTACAAATAAACATCCACTATATTGCAGTCAATATAATGTCAATACAATTTTGTTGCTCTGAGAATTTAAAATTGCTCTGAGAATTTGTGTGTGCTCATATACTGAGATTTGGAGTTCATTTGTAGAACAGAAAGCAAAAAAATTATAAAAATAGACCATCACAAATTGTCGTACCTGTCCTTAAGGATTATCTCTTATCTGACCCAACCATTCTAGATAATTTCTCCTTGCTATTTTTGCTTCTTCTGAATCCTAGACAAAAATAGCAAAACTATATTGTTGTGTTGTAAGACAAGATGAAAAAATTGATTACCATTTCATGATAAACAAACTGATAAACCATAGGGATATTTGAATATTGAATAGTTAACGTACACTCAACAATCTTACATTCTACTGCCCTTTAGGTTAAGTTTAATGGTAATTTAAGGAATTTAAAAACAGCCTAGTCAAGCAGCTTATTTATTATGCAAATAAAGCATATTTTCAAAGTGTTTGACAGTACAGTCTTTATTTTATCTTTAAAGGAATATTTTATACAGTAGCTTAAGTAAAAACAAAATGGCATATTTAGCACACAACAGTGCTGAATTTAGAAATACTAAAATAAACAAATTGAAATTTTTGAAGACATTTAAAAAGTCTTCTAATCGAAACATTTGACACAATTTTTTTTTTTTTTTTTTCATTTCGTAGGTGGATAAACCTGTTGTTTCTAGTTAATATTTTTAGGTGAACAAAATGTTGTTTATTATCATGTTGACTTTGATGGTGTGGTTTTCTCCCAGGACAGAGGACACATTTGTAATTCAGTCTTATGACTGTTATTTTCCTGATAAAATAAATTGCCAATTTTTCTTCTTGCTGATATTTAAATGAAAATACATACATATAAATACAAGCATACTGTATATTTGTATGCATCTTTTGCAGTTTTGCTGGCTTATGATATGGCCAGATTGAGGCAGTGTGTTCAGGAGGTCACATTTATTATTTTGTAGTGTAATGAATGACCCATACTGGCCAAATAGACACATCGTATGTGTGCATAAAAGACTACAAACGCTGCTACGGGAATTCCCCCTTAGCGAAACCGTAGCATGTCAGCCTTTGGTGCCAAGGGTCAGCAGTTCAAATTCAGACCATGGTAAGTGTAAAAATAAAATTAATTATTAAAAAAAAAAAAAAAAAATACAATAGGTTGTACATTTTAACAATATTCAAATGAAAAGAGCTCCCGTCATTAGCACACTGAGAGAGACGGTAAAATGACGAGACTGAAAAGGTTAAAGGTTCCAAAAATCCATAGGTGCAGAAACAGAAATAAACTATGATTAGGAACACTGTTATAGTATAACTGACACATACATATGACATATTATGCAAATTCCAAAGGTATACTGATAATTTCAATAAATACACGGGTGTTTGAATATTAAGCTCTAAATAGGCACTGGTGTTTTTTTTTTTTTTTTTTGTGAAATCTTCTGCTAGCCAAATTTACATGAAAATCAAATACCTATTATGCTATTTTTTTCTCGCTTCCTTGATTCTAGTCTTTTGTAGGTCAGTGGGCTACAAAACCTTACCTTATTTACATTTTTCCAATGTCATAGCAAGCTCATTATCATCAACAGTAGGGTTACTACATTGTGTTCTGCCATAGTACGAATCCTGCTCATACAACCCAGCATGGGGATACATCCAGCATGGTACACCCCAAGGATGCATGACAGTGCAGTGACCCTCGAGTTCTCATCAGGCACCCATTAGAAAATAAACATCCCTGTTGATTACATGCTTATTACAATGGATCATTCACTTTAAACAAGCTGTCATTTCAGTTCACATGTTAGTAATCTACAGTATCAAGAATTAACAAAGACTTTATCAGTGTAATTTGTATCAATGCCACCATCTTATCAAGCAGCAGTCTTTTTTTTTTCTACAGTACTAAAGTAACCTTACTCATCAAGGGGAAAAATTAAAGTGTCTGATGTCTAAAACATGGGCACTTGTGATCTCCACGCTTTTTGGTGATCATTTTTAATTGTGAATCTTGAAAAAGACCTGAATACAAACACATTGCTTTGATAATTTTTTTAAAATAAAAAATAAACTAACAGTAAAACTTTGAACTGCTTTTAAAAGTAATAGCCCCTGAAGCATAATCATAACTTTGAGTAGCATACTGCTTAGAACAATGGGTCACAGTGTACTGCACCAATTGATTGAAATCCCTTGCAAGTAAACCTGTCAGATGTTTTCTGTAAACCTGGCTGTGAATGACTGCCTGAAGTCAAAATGCATGACATGAACTGAACAGGAAGCAGGTGCAGATTTTAAAAATTTCACGCAATCACAAAATCTGAAATGTCTATTTGATTACAAATCCAAATTCTTGTGTATAATTCCATCTCACATCATTATGTCCCATATTGCATCTTCATGTTGAAACTGTGTCATTTACAGCACAACCATTTTTGCTTTTGTTATTTAAAACTTAAAAAAGAAAATACCGTTTGTTTTAGGTAAAATAAATAATAATTCAAAAGCAAGATAATTAAACATTTACATTGTAAACCTGTATATTATGGAATATAAAAAATTGCAATCAATTGCAGATTAATAGCTTGGGATTTTGTATAAACTACCACAACAATTCCATGTCTTTTGGCACTTCGAAGATATCTGATTAATTCATCATTCACATGCTGAGAATAAAATGATGAAATACAATTGGAGGGTACCACTACAGGTATTGGTTTTAAGGTAAATGCATTTGATCTCTTCTTACCTCATCTGTATCCAGCATATCCTCCAGGTCAGTCTGAGAGATGTTAAGGATGGAAGCTGCTATGGACTGGGCTCTGTTGATAGATTCATTGGAAAGGCCTCCTTGAGCTGAATGCTTTCTCTTAATTTTTCTAATCTGTTTCTTTTTGTATGTTTTTTTTTTTTTTTTTTTAATCTTTGCGTAACTCTCTGGCCAAATCCTATAAATAAAGGGAGATGTAGTTTTACTTTGTAGATTTTTAACTACAAAAGTTGTACTCCTTGGGATATAACAGACTCATTTTCAGTTATTGTTCCAGGTAGAGTTATCATATGACCACGTTCCCTGGGACAGCTTAGGACAGTTAAGGCGTTTTAACTCACACCCAAGTGCATTCTGGTAAGTGTAGTCCTGCTTCTCTTTTAAAGAAAAGAAACAAGTTAAAGGTTCCCGAGACAGGTCAAATGTACCATAATGCATTGCAATGCAAGTTGTAAGAGCTGAACTGTCCCAGAACATGGAGCGATATAGTAAGTCTAAACTGCAATACATTACAGAACATTATACTGTAAGTCAAAGTCACAAAAACAAAAAAGCTTGATTCACCAACAGTTCTAGTCATCTTTTCTTTATATACGACAAGTGTCTGTAAAAAAAAAAAAATCGTATAATGAACATAGCATTTTTCAATATATGTTGTAAGTGTTTATAATAAAGTTTTGTTTGAGTCATTTGCATTTTAACCATTGTGTTTTGACTTAATACCTTCAGGTGATATGGGGTTTGATTAATATTGATCGCTAGACTATTTTGAACTTCCAGTGCTCAGTAAGGGGTTAATATTGTAAACAGATAACTTATTTCTTGCTATGATGTTGCTAAATATGATTTGTGTGTGCTCATATAGAACGCTGTCACAGTTTTATTGTATAAGACCATTTTTTCTCTTGACCACCAGTGAGGCCCACTACTAGATGGTAAAGCCTGCGATGGTCAGTATTATTACAATTATTACATTATATTACATTTATATGATTACACTTACAGTGTGGTATAATCAAACAAATGAGTATGCTTTTTCAGGCAACTTTTCAAAAAGTATAAATACTAATTTTCATTTAAAAACTGTTAGAATTTCAGATTATAAGACCACTCTTGTTAGTGAAGCACGTGCATTAGCAACTGACCGACTGCTTAGTTCTACGATCTGTGAGATGAGAGTCTGGCAAAATTACATATGCATGGTTTGAAGGCTTTGACATTTAAACAAAAACTTTCGATGTTGCATGAAAGCAAGAAACAAAATAAGTTAATCTTTAATCTGTCTAGTTGCAAAGACAAATTTTAGCATATTTGTGGGGTTCAGGGGGCGGAGCTAGGCACCAACAACCTATCATCTCCTGTCATCAATTAAATCTACCTTATTTAAACATTAGTCACCTCTACCTAGCTGTCTTGTGTTTTTTCGTTTTTGGCATAAACCTAAGCGATTTCAAGACCCATCAACTTTCGTGTACCTCAATAATAGAGTACTTTCAGCAGTTGTCATCGGATTCAGAGGATTCCCAGGATTTTCTGTCATTACCAGATCATTCTCCTCCAGCTTCAATCCAGGGTCCATCCAGTCTCAGCTCCCCTTCTGGTATTTCAGTTACATCTGATCAGGCTCCCGATCAGGCTCTCGTCCAGGTTCCAGTTCAAATGTTGCCCACAGTTCCTGCCACTCAAACATCGAATCTGCGACTTCGGCCTCAGGACGCCCCTCCGGATCGATTGTTTTGGAAGGACTGGCCCATGAATAAATTGATAAAAACCCTCCTTAAAAACGGTAATGCGATTCCAGCAGGGAGTGATAGAGAGTCTCTTTTTATTCTCTATTGCAATTCAGTCTCAGCAGAACCAGTCTTTCCTCCGAAAAAACATAATCAGCCGCGCCCAGCCATTCAGCATCCTAAAACAGACAGCAGGCAGTCTATTCCGGATCAAATCACCCCCACAACTAGCACCGCTAACCCGCAGCCAGCCATTGAAATCCAACATTAGTAAATATTTAACGAGATAAAATCATTTATGCAGCTTTTTGCCGATACTCTATCTTCGGTCAGTTCTCAACTGTTGGATCTAGATAAAAGGGTGTCTAATATGGAACAAGGAAAACAATCTACAGCGCTGTCATTAAAGCCAACATCAAATACTGCAGCGCCGCCTACAGCTTCTTCCAGTCCAGCCCTAATTTCAGCCAGCGAAGCAGATCCTCCAATATACAACCTCGCTACTGCCTCTACATATGGATCCTCCTCTCCAACTGCAGCTAGACATCACACTATATCTCCTCAAATCAGACGTAACATTCTCGAAGGTAAGGACATTAATCTTGTTTCACTATTATTGATGACTTCGGAATTCTTGAAGTGGTGGATTGCAGAGATTTGGCAGTAACTCTAAAATCCAGAGATCCCAGACTGCTTAAAAATCTTACATTAGGGGAATTTGTCCTTGCTTTCTCCATATTCAGAGAGGTGTTATGCTTGGTATATCCTAACCGCAGAGCTGAATTGGACTCCTACGAATACTACATCGTGGAGCTGTCTGTCAGATACGGAGGGACTATGTTTTTTGAGTATCTGTCACAGAGACGGCCGAAGTGGGCGGCGTCAGAACTAGGAAAAGGAATGAAATACACAAAACACAGGACGGGTGAAATGAAATGATGATGGCGCTGGCTGGCGCCGGTTTATTGTAAAATAAAAGGGTTTAACAAACAAAAGACAGGACATGGCACTTCGCGCCAAAATAAACAGACAAACAAAACGAATAGACACGGACAAAACACAGAGTGGACGAACGCTACACAAACAATTGAAATCTATATTTACACTTCTCTATCTCTATCTCTGTCTCCCGTTCTCCACTCCCGAACACCCAACCGCGAGTATGTGACAACGTGCATCTATATATACTGTTGTGCTGGGATTCAATTACCAATTAATTATTCACTTGAATCCCAGCACGTGAATTAAAAAGTGCAATTCCCCGTGCTCACATATTACTACATTTTACTTGCACGTGAAGTGCTGTTCAATCCTCGTGCCTAAATACACATATACATTTTTAAACATTCGTGTTACACAGACCCGTTTATATCCCGTTTACCAATGTCTATACACCAACATTTAAACACACCACACGCAACACATAACAGATAATATACACAGGGGCGGGCACTTTGTCACAGTATCATAAAGCATTCTCTGCAAAAGCAGCAGGATATTGGCAACAGATAATCACATCATCAACTGGGCACAATCTAACCCAGATCTATTTAACAGAATTTTTGGTGGTCTAAGAGTTAATGCATGTGGGGTCAGTGCTTCAACAGATCACTCAACATCCCTCTGCCCTAAAGCTGCAATTGCATCAACTTCTAAACCACCCGGTTTCGCCGCTAATTCATACAGATCTTCAGTACCTAATCCTATATATTCTTCAGCTCCCCTCGATCAATCCACAAGGAAAGGAAAGGAAAAGGGTGGGGGAAGCGTCTCATTATTAATTTATCAGCACCACGGGGGTCAAGCACCAGTAGCATTAACTCATTAATTCCCCAAGATCAATTTTCCCTGCATTACATCACTATTGCAGACGCAATACATTCAATTAAAGTAGCAGGTCTTGGTTCCTGGTTAGCAAAAGCAGATATATCAGACGCATTTAAAGTAATGCCAACCCATCCATCTCTCTGTCACCTGTTTGGTATATGTTGGGAAGGGAAGTTTTATTTTGCCACCCAACTGACTTTCGGCTGCCATAGCAGCCCGAAGATATTTGATACTCTGTTGGAAGCATTATGCTGGATTCTTCTTAATGTCTATCATGTCCCATTCTTGCTCCACTTGCTGGACGATTTTTTAGTAATTTCTCCTCCTTCAGATGCACCAGCAGAAGCAATTTCCAATCTTAAAAGCTTATTTTCTGAAGTTGGCGTTCCACTTTCAGAAGAGAAATCAATCAGTCCCCTTCATTCTTTGGAATTCCTTGGAATCATTCTAGATACAGAAAAGTTTGAAGCCAGCCTGCCTGAGTCTAAAACTTAACCATATGCGTTTGCTCATTGAGGATTTTCAGATCAGTAAAACAATTAAAAAACGGGCACTGCTTTCATTGTTGGGTTACTTTAACTTTGCAATACGTATCATTCCACAGGGTGGACGTTTATATCTCAACTGCTAGCGCTGGCATCAACAGCAAAAAATCTGGACTCCTATATAAATATCTCCTCAGAAGCTAGGAAAGACATTAAAATGTGGTCTGCGCTTATTCAGCACTGGGATGGTCTCTCTCGATATGGCTTTATTTACTGATGCCTCATTACTGGGATTCGGAGGTCTATTTAACGATCAATAGTTTTGCAGTACATGGCCTGAGGAAATCAAAACCATATCTCCTCATCTAAAATCCACAGCTCTGCTAGAGATATACACAATAGCAGCAGCTGCCCAGCTATGGGGTCATCTCTGGTCTAAGAAATCAATACTATTTTACTGTGATAATTCAACTACAGTGCATATTATAAATAAAGGACATTCCTCTTCCCCTCTTATCATGCAATTGTTGCGGCGGCTAGTATGGATTTCAGTCTCTAATAATTTCCTAATACAAGCTCGCCACCTACCGGGCATTTTTAATAATGCAGCTGATGCTCTATCTCGTTTACAGATTTCTAAATTCCACAGTTTGCTGCCCACAGCTCTGCAATATCCAGCAGCAACGCCACAGTTCAATCAGCTGATTTTCAACTAAATCCAGCTATTAATAAACTTAATTCAGCTCAAGATTACATGGCATCAGCACTTGCCCCATCTACCAGATCCTCGTACTCTACAGGTTGGGCATGTTATGTAACTTTTTGTTTACAAAGCAGGATTAATCCTACTCCATTCAACCAGGACTGGATCATGGCGTTCATAGTGCATGCAAAGGACTCTCTACATCTGGCACCAGCTACAATCAGACTATATTTGTCAGGAATTCAGCATTAATTTCGCTTGATGTCCATCAATTCCCCAACTCTATGATCAATTCCAGCGGTTCGTCTCCTTTTACGAGGAATTTCCAAGTGCTCTCCGGCTCCTTCTTCCGCTCGACTGCCTATTTCTATAGACATTTTCAGTAACTTGATTTCTATTCTGCGCCATGGCTGTTTTTCTCCATTTGATGATTTATCTATGGAAGTCATATGTCTATCTGCATTTTTCGGGTTCTTGAGATGTTCTGAATATACAGTTCCTTCTATTGCCAGCTTTCCTACCCTCGGTATCCGCTGCAGTGACCTCAAGCTCATCCCAGATTCTCATTTCATCTTATTTCTTCGCATTTCAAAAACAAATCAACTGCGGCAAGGACAATGTATTCAGCTTTCTAAGATCAATTCTCCTCTGTGTCCCTTCACTTCCATGTTGAAGTACATTGCAGAACGCAAGGCCATTTCATCCTCCGACCCTTTGTTTATCAATTCAAGCCGGTCCATTGTATCAAGGCATTGGTTTTCAATAAACCTTTCCACCATGGTGTCCAGAGCAGGTCTTCCTTCGCAATTCTATACTCCTCATTCATTTAGAATAGGGGCAGCTACTTCAGCTGAAAAAGCCAACATTAACCAGCATTTAATTAAAAATATGGGGCGCAAGACTTCATCAGCAGTTGAAACTTATATTCTTTCTTCATCATCTGAAATATCCTCCGCACATCAGTCCATTGCTAGTATGTCCAGAGTGGGGATGACCTTTCTGCCTGAGCCACCAAAGATTTCCCTCTAAGAAATAAAATTAAAAAAAAGAGTTTTTTTTTCTTTCCACTATGCAGAGGGTCTTCACATAGTCATTAGGGTACAGTCTACTAACCCCTTTGTCATGTTAAGTGTTTGTTTTCTTTCGTCTAAATGTTTTCTCTTTTCTTCTTTCTTATGCATTGGCGGTTCTCTTTTTCTTCTTCACGTTGCGTCAGCGGGGAGCCGGGGATCCATCTTTTGGGGGGTTAGTGATTCCACTTTCTCCAACCCTTTGTTAAGCTCCGCTTCATTTACCTCATAGAGGAGTGTTCTCCATGAGTCAGAGGGGACCCCCGGCCAAACCCTTCCATCTGCATGTATGTTTCTTTTGGGATTCTTCTTTCAGGTCTGATGCCTCTATGTGAGGGTCCCAAAGCGGTGGCATCCCTCGTGTTTGTCGGGTCTCCTCAAAGACGGTGGCCCCTCTCCTGTTTGTCGGGTCTCCTCAGCGACGGAAGCCCCATTCTATTATGTTGGGCTTTGAAGAGGCGGAACACCATGCATTATATGTTTTAACAAATACTAACTTTATGTTTTCTTTCCGGTTCGCGAGCCTCTTCGTATGTTGTGTAACCTCAGAGACGGTGCCCGTCTTGATATGTCGGGTCACTTCAAAGACGGTGGCCCCCTCCTGTTTGTTGGGTCTCCTCAGCCACGGAACCCCCCTCCTGTATATGTTGGGTCAGGAAGAGCCGTAACCTCTTTTGTGTTAACAACAGTAATTCATGTTTTTCTTTCCGGTTCGCGAGCCTCTTCGTATGTCGGATAACCTCAGAGACAGTGCCCCTCTCTTATGTCGGGTCACCTCAAAGACGGTGGCCCCCCTCCTGTTTATCGTGTCTATCGATCAAGTAAATGTTGGGCCTTGAAGAGGCAGAACCCCTATCTCCATATGTATATGTTTACTAACTCTGTCAATAAACACTATCAGGGGCCATAGCTCCGCCCCATGAATTAGATGTGCAAAAGCTGCCACTGTACTTTAAAAGTCTTCATTTAGAGTTTATTGATTGAAATAAGAATATTCTATATCATTTACTATATAACTCTAATGAAGATCTGACCTTGGTCAGGAGAGATCCTAGATTGAAAGATTTCCCGAGTCACGTAGCGTTCTTGTTCCATGTTTATTACTAGTCTTCATAGGGTCCCAAAGCAAGAAAGGTACTGCAAATCCTCTGGACAGCTTCATTGTTTTCTATTAATGGGATTTCATCACGGTGGATCATAGCAGTTTGCTTCACCTAGCACAACAGTGTTAGTGATTACTTTAGCTAGACATCAGGCTTACATTGTTGTGGACATAAAATAAAGAATTAAAAAAATTAGGACCTTCATTTACCTGCTGTGGTAAAATGTACTCTGTTGAGAAGGAAACTGAAATTACATCAACAAGCTCTACTCAATGTACTCTACCCTCTTAACAGGGGATCCCCAAGTGAAAGGCAAGAGACATTACCAACATTCTACAGTGTGTAATTTAAACAGGCATTGGGGGTGGCGTAATAGTGACATATTGGGGTTTTGCAACACTGTGATTGACTTGATTTATCATACCTTGTGGCATATACAAGAATATAAATCGCCTGTAGGTGCAACACATGCGTCAAGAAAATATAATGTTTGATCGTCACTATACTGCTTCACCAATCAGATGGACAAACTATCAAAATCCAATATAGTTAAGTTAGGCTTATCATAAGCCTGCTTGTGAAGTATGGCTAAAGGAGAACAATGAAATGTTGAAAACAACCTGATGGGATGGCTTAAGGATGATCAGAGTACCATTACAGCAGAGCCTTAATGCATTTCTGGAATTTGTATGTAGTTATGAAGTGTAACAAGGGCTGAAAAAGGACTGATAGGGGGGAAATCATTCCACATCAGCCTCCTAGTTTGCACACTGACAATGAAAGGCTGTCATTAAGTAGACATTATTATTAACTAGTCAATTTAGCAGACGCTTTTATCCAAAGCGATTTACAATGACTAGGGCATTAACAGCCAGAGAGCCTATTATTCTGTTTACTACCTAACAGATATTCACGGTCACTAGTCAGGTCTCAGATTCAATTTGTCTAAATCCCAGGTGTGGGGTAATCCTAATAGAGATTAGAACTGAATTTATCACCGTTTTCTTCTCAGACCATGAACCAGTAAGAAAAGGCGCCAGGTTAAAATAACTCTTCTTGGAAGTATTATTACCACAGTCGTTTGGTATATTTGGATTTAGTCATGGAAAAGCAAGAAAAGCTCAATTGTTATTTTTTGTACACTCTTTCTATTCTTATACATTTTAATGCAGTAGTGAAATGTCGACCCTTTCCTCAAAGCAATTTTTATTCATTTTCAGTGTTTGTTTTTTTTTGTGTATGAAGACACGTATTTGGGTAGAATAAACTTTTTTTAAATACACTTGTGTTGGAAAAAAGATCACAGGGTCTACTTAATTAATCTAAATGGTGGTAGATCTAAATACAACCACTGTTTAAATTATTCATATAGGGACCAAGGCTATGAAAATCAAACACCCACAGTACAAATCAGCCTATTTTTAGTTTATTTCTGAACTCAGGATGGTTAAGGTTTTATTATCCGTGACTACTAAAACACTAAATAGTGCTTAATTAGAAATACTAAGAGAAACTTAATAAATTCCATGACAAACATTTCAATTATAAGTCTTTGTCACTGGCGGTGTTTACATGCACAAGTCATGACTGTTTTCCTCACAATATGTTTGCTGTACTTTTCAGAAAATGCATTGCTATGCAGTTCTGATTTAGGGGGTGGGGGTGGGGAGTGTATGTTTTGTATGGCCTTTCTGCTGGAGATTACGTGAGATTAAATCAGATGAACGGGATCTCGACTGCTGAAGTCTTGTGAGTCACAAGCACGATTCCTGTTCGGTTTACATGTGTTTTTACAGCTATTTTTATCATGAGAAAGCAATTGACCCTGCCATTAAAGTCGTGCTGCCAAAAGGACGTCCTTTTGCTGTTTCACAGTGTATTCTTGTGACAACTTCACACAGTCATGACTGCAGAGTTGATTTTCACATGCATATAAACCAAGCCATTTTCTTCAAATGATTTAATTGATGGTGGTATGTGGGTGTGCCACTGATTAGATCAATATAGACATCTTGTTACTGTGGAATTAATAACAATTCTTTAAAAAAAAAAAAAAAAAAAAAAAGATATGCCTACAATTCTAGAAAAGTGACGATAAATGTATAATTCACCCTTATATATCTCTGTGCATTATACATTATGCAATGATATAAAAGCATGTGCCCAAGGCATTTAACTGTGCATTAACCTTAAGCATGACTAACTCTTTAAAATCTCAGATCTGACATTTAAAGTTCTACCTGGTGTGATGTAAAATCATTTTGAATAAAGGAGAAAACACGGTGGCCCCTCAGCATTAAAAATGTTGCACGTGAAAGCTTTTAGTGCTGTAAAGAAATCACAGCCCTGATCAATATTTGACAAGAGTAAATCTCTTCTGAGCTTTAGGTCAGGCCATCAAATACTCTAATGTACTTTTATTCATCACTTGGATGCAGAGTTTCCTAAAATCTGCATCAGGAACAACAATGGATATCGGGTCATGTGAAAGTTTTGGCTGTCTTCATTAACATAGGCTATGGATCTGGCTAGTAAAAAGTAATATATGGCAGGGAAAGTTGTTTAAGCAGTGTGAAACAAAAACATGTTGGAATTATTTAACAGAATACTTCTCAACAGAAGACGTGCAACAACAGCTGACAAGACAACACTTCTTAACACAAACTAGAAGGATGTTCTGAAATCATCAGTTTCAGAAAGTTTTCAACTCATCAACTATATTCACTGAAGGAGATGATGTAAAATGTTTCTGAAGATGCTGTGTAGGGTTTAAAAAACACAACTCATTACTTTCCAGAGCTTTCTGCTTTGTTCTGTAATATCTTTTTCAACAAAATCATGATTGTTTAGCTATTTTTATTAAAATTTCCCTGGTCCTAAATCAGGTTTGACCAGTTATTTCCATTTTCATTGGTTATGCTTTGGATCATTCCATCAAAATGTCTTCTCAATTCACATCTTTGGCAGCTTCTATACAACTTGTTCAATCAAAAATATTTCATTGGTTCCTGATGCCTCTCCCAAAGTTCAGCATTTTCATTGGGTCATCTCTCCTACCTGCTTACTGGGCAGGTTCAGAGGGGCGGGAACAGGCTTATTAATATGCATGACAAGCACCATATGACGTCAATAAATACATAAATCAATAATTTTAGTGGGTTAGGGCAGAATAAGAACCAGTACTGAATTCTACATGCTGAGCAACACAACAGCATATTGACGCTCTGCAAATTTCACTGCCTAGGTTATAAAGTGTGACAATATTTTATTCTCATTTTGAGTATAAGCATAAATATTCATATTGTTGGAGGTACACCCCCTCTACATCTTGCATCTTCGCTGTAACTGCAAAGTGGATGCTGTGATTATACAGGACTTCTCATGCATTTTCATAAACCTGTTCCCGCCCCTCTGAACCGGTGTTAGAGCAAAAACCAATCAAACCAATGAAATGTTTTCTATTGAAGAGGTTTGATTGAAGCAGCCAAAGTTGGGAATTCAGAAGACATTCTGACAGGAAGACCCGATGTGAAACGAAAATAACTAGTCAAAACTGGTTTATGACAGGGCATATGTTAATAAAAATATCAAAAAAAATATATTGTAACGAATATGTACAACAAAGCAGAAAGCTATGGAAAGTAATGCACTGTGTTTTAAACCTAACAGCCTGTCAAGTAACACTTTAAAGGAGTGCTAACCAAATTTGGGATATGCAGCTGTTTCGAAGACAATGCTATGCATGAAAATATTTTCCTGCTTCTAGCATTCAATGGCCTTTTGTTTTGCAGTTCAAACTCACTGGTCTAGCTTCAATCAGACCATGTGATGTATGCAGCATTATATATTTGGTTTTGAAACACTGCACAATGTTCACTATTAAAGTGCTAGCTACAAATACTGTAACACATGTGATAAACTCCTCGACTTTTGTTTGCAAGCCCCAGCTTTTTCTGGATGATCTCATGAGCGTGTGTGCTCTGCTGAGCCAGCCCATGCATTTGCCGGGCTGCTGTTTCTTCTAATTCCGTTCTGGCAATCTCAGATTCTGTTACAAGCTTTTGGTTCTAAAGAAAAAAACATGGAACAATTCATTGAGACACATACACACTTTTTGTCTGTTAAATAATTTATAATCATATATAGAAAACACAAAAACGTTATTATTATTATTATTATTATTTTTATTATTATTATTATTATTATTATTATGATTTAATGGCCTTAACCCGCTGCGCCACTGCGCTGTTGTTGAAATGTGTTAAGTTTTTAAGCTTACATCCCTACCTGACAAGCTTTCACTGAAAACCTGAAGGTTCTGCTTGATTCTAGAAATGCTCCATTTCCTGTTTGAAAATATCTTATTTCCTGTTCGGTAGATACCATAGAATGGCATGTAGCTTCCTTGTCTAAATCATCTGATCTCTGATAAATTGTAGTTCCTTGTTTAATTAAAAATAAAGGAATAATTTATTAGGTAGAAATAAATAAATGATTTAAAAAATGCATATATGAATAAATACATTTAGAAATAAATATTTTTAGATAAATAAATGCATAAATTAATTTTTATATTATAAATGTATAAATAAATTAACAAATAGCAAGCCAGAAAAAAAAAAAAGTCATATTAATTGATCTGGCTGATGCTTTTATCCAGAGCAATTGACATTTGTATACCTATATACAAAAAGTATCAGTATAAGGCATGAGTGCTTTTTCATTTGTAGCATATGTGGAGTAGTGCATAGACCACTGTGCTCTTGACTGGAAGGTTGTGAATTCCATCACAGGTTGTGGACATGCTTCTGTACCTAGACTGGTCCAGTAAAAAAAAACAACAATATAAATGAGTAATTGTATGTAAAATACAATTAATAATAATAATAATAATAATAATAATAATAATAATAATAATAATAATGTTACAATTGTAAAATGACCTGGATAAGGGTGTCTGCTAAGAAATAAAGTAATAATTTTCAGGCCTGGATGGGAGGCAACACCAAGTATTTTGAACTTTTCTTCAGAGTTTTTCTCAATGGTGTAGTGAAGGGTATATGCAGGTAAATGGCGTTTACCCACTTTGAATTTGGGCAATATATCGTTTATCCACTTCTCATATAAGGGCTACAGAGTTTACTCACTTCTACTCTCCTGTGATGTCCAAATCCTGTGTTAAAGACAGTATTTTTTAAGGCAAGCATCTGTGCTGTGTTCAGAGAATGTGAGTGGAACAAAGTGGTGACAATGCCGCTCACCACTCATAATAATATCCTCCACTCTGCTCCGCTCGGCTCTTTCTTTCATTCCACTCCGCTCCCCCTCTCCAGACAAAATGGTATTAAAAAAAAAATATATATATATATATATATATATATATATATATATATATATATATATATATATATATATATATATATATATATATAAAAGTATAAAATATTGTGTTCGATTGCAGATGAAAAGATGCAATGTACATTCAGAAAGGAATACCGTTTAATTGTCCTTATTAATCGCATACCCAATAAAAAAAAAAAAAAAAAAAAAAAAAAATCCCCACCTAAGACCAGCAAAGAAAAACACAGACATAAAGTGCTCAGAGAAGTTATCTAATTGAATTTGAAGATGCGTACATTGCATATGATTCGTATCAAATTAGCTCTATACAGGGCTTATTTGCTCAAAGCAACCCACAAACTGCTAATTGAAGCAACCACAACACATAGAGTGAGTAGTCAGGGGGGTTGATTGACCACCCAGTACTAGTGTTATGAACTATTCCTTAAGAGTGCAGCGAAAATATAAACCGACTGTTTCACATCGCTGTATGGTGTATTAACCGTAGAACTGTAATGCAACTTGCAGAGAGATTGACACATTTCTATATGGCACAAATGCAGCTCCACAATCGTGAATATATATATATATATATAATATATATATATATATATATATATATATATATAATATCTATATATATATATATTATAGATATATATATATATATATATACATGCTGTATATATGATGAAGAATTTAGATGCTTCGCAAAATACTCCGTTTTGCGTTTGTACTGTATGAAGAGTTTAGATGCAAAACGCGATATACGCCATTCCCACCAAAACTGAGCTAAAAAAAGGATCAGTCATCTTACAGTGCCTACATTCTGATGTTCAATGTCCTTTGTCCTCAAAACACAGTTCAAGCTAGCATGGTGTCTGTCGCATTCTCTACAAGTACACAGCAAGACACCACACCCATCTAAATTAAATTAATGTTTATTTTTTTATTTTATTATTATAGCCCAGCTACAGAAACTATCCACCCTCCCCCACCCAACCCACTTTTGTAACCAAAAGGTTATGCCATTGATGTAAATTGCAATTGCTCAGGGACATAGAAACGAGAAAGAAAAGCACAATTGAACAAAGACAACAACAACACAACAATAATAATAATAATAATAATAATAATAATAATAATAATAATAATAATAATAATAATAATACATGCATACATACAGATACATCATTTAACACTTAACGCGTATAACGCATCTACACAACCAAAATTTTGTACGTAAACTGTTATTTGAACAGAAATGTGTTTATATCCAGACATACTACATAAAGCGCAACCTCAAAAAAATATTAAAAAATTAAACAGATTTGAAAATAAGAATGTGTACTGTATATACAGGTATATCATGTACATACAAAACTGTACAACTGAAACGATGTAATAAGTATTTAAAACGTTTCAAATAACTAGGTTTATGTTGTCTACATAACAAAGCACAGATATGCAACTGAAGCTATGCATTTATACACAGACATAGTATAATCGAAATGACATGAGTAAATAAACATTTGAACAGAATGAGCTTATTTACAAACATTTACAAAGTCTAATTGCTGGCACAAATCACACAGGTCCTGCACTTTTCAAATCATGCAGTGCACTTACCACAGACTGTCTACGCATTTGGCACAGCTATCAGCAATCTTGTTGCCATTACATTTTGCAATCTGGCATTGTCGCCTCTTGTGGCTGACTGCTTGTTCACTATAATATTCTGTCCCAGTGTGTAGTAGAGAATGTTGTTGTCAATGAAGCAGGTCCAGATTTCAGATGCGAGGGCATATTTATCATTTTGAAGTCGGTGGCTTCTGGTTTGCTTCGGATCAAAATGCAGAAATTGCAAAATTCCACAAAAGCAACTCCCCACTTACTGGATCACAAACTGTACAGTGACAGGCTTCTGGCACCAAATGCTCCAGGGGCATATACTAATGCAATTAATTCCTCCAAGGGCACTGACCAGGAATCATCTTGTAGTTGTCGATGGGCATCTGCTTCAGTGCAACGGTGTATGTGGTGAAGCGTATGCATGTCAGTCAATAAGCGAAAAGCATTCAATGCGCTCTCAATGTTGCGTTTTGCATATGTCGTGGGCCCTGGAACTTCCCTCAAAATATTATGTTCACCCCTTCTACCTGCAGCTTCAACACCAGGATTTATAGTGTTCGAAACAGTGACATCATCAACAACCTCTTGAGCCAGGTGGTGCTAGTGCTACTGCTGGAGAAGTGGTGGCTCAGGGAAGTAGAGGCTGGGTCAGGTGCAGGGGCTGATGCAGGTGAAGTGGCTGGCATCCTCACAGGGGCTGCCACAGGATTGCTTCTTCTCCCACGGGATCTCCTGCGTCCTCTCCGTGCACTCGGTCCCAGCACATCGCTGGCATCCTCCTCATTGTCACGGCTGCTGGAAGATTTATCTTTGCAAACCCAGTCTGCTTCAGAGCCATATTTGTCACTGTCCATCTCTGCTGCATCAGAATTGTTGTTTGGTAAACTTTGCAGTAATTCCAAACACTGCAATGGTTTCATGCGTCTTCCACAATCCATTTTCAATGTGTATTGGGGTATCAATGAATTTCTTAGAAAAACAAGTGACTTATATAGTAACCAGAGTGCATATAAAACATAGAGGAGAAAAGTAGTGGTTCACACAAGTGATAGACTCACACAGATAGACAGCCAGGCGCCGTGAGCTGTCAAGGCTGATTGATGTGCTATCAGGAGGCTCAATGAAATGATAAAAATGTTATAATATGTTTTATATTTTATATGTAGCGGTCAATTTGACTGCATCTGGTCCCTAATATTTGCAGCTATGTGATTCTTTCTTTGTCAAGGTAATTAGCACATATACAGTATTTAGGAAAAGTCAGGAAAGCACAGCTCCGTATCTTACACACGCACCACAATTTAAATTTAAATTCCAAAAATGGTCAAAATACTGCTTTGGTCATTCTAGTGTTAAAAGGATGCTAGGACTTAAACAATGATCGACAATAAAGGCCTGTTCGTACAAAGAAAAAGCAACACTGGATACCGAGGGTTAATAGTAATCTATTGGTATTGTTCTCATTCTTTGTATTTTTAAAAAGGGTGACTTTTTTACCACACAATTGATAAAAAAAGTCACACATGCCATAGCTTTATAATAGATCAGAAAGAATAACATGATATGTTAAATGTACAGAAGTTATAGAAGTTATAGTATTCTCAAATATTCAATTATACATATATATTCTTCCTAGTTACTTTTTTATTGAATTACCAGAGAATAATGACTTAACAGTTGCAAAAAAAAGGTTCCAACATCCCTTGCTAAATAAAATAATACAATATTGGCCTATAAATGAGAGTTTGTCAGAGTGACATTAAATAAATGTGAGAGGCTAGACCATGGGATTGAGAGCCGGTTACCCAATGGAGTTCAGAATTAATGAGAAAAAACTTACTGAATCTTTAAAGCTGATACGAAAAAGGACTGCCTCTTCTATTTACTCAGGTCTGATGATATCCGACCGGCATTTATGCCTGGAAAGAAGTAGGTTCCTTCTTATGAAATGCAAACATCAAACAGATTCTTAAACAATATAACTATTATTGCTAAATGCAGCGTATAATATTATTTTTATTGCAGTTAAAATGAGGAAAAATGCCCAAAGGTCCACTGTTTTGATTGAACAGCGCTCAGCAGGGAGCTTAATGCTTTCTCCCATTAATGTTAACCACCTCGTTTTTCAAGACAGTTCTCCCCCCTCTTTTGTATGTTGCATTTTGTTTTGATCTTGTACACATCTTCGAACTGATAAATGATAAAAGCATCCTTCAGTACAAAACCACTTTGTCCTTTAAACCATTAGTTCAGGAATTCAGGCATGCATTGTGACAACCCAAATGCTTTATCTAAAAGTTACATTATCAATAAGACAATCAAATGAATCTGGAAACACTTTTTTTTTTTAATTACTAGTGGCCACCTTTAAAATATTTTGAATGTAGTAATTATTAAGAACCTTGCCAGCTGGCCCTTTGTGGCCTGCAAAACCCAAATCAATATCTAAGACATGTTGAGACAACAAATACTACTATGACTACTACTTCTATGACTCCTACATGAACAGCAAGCCAGCTCATCAATTGTGTTAAAGATTGGCAAAAAAATTGTGTCTACAAGACCAAGGTGCTCAGATTTAATATGAATGATAAATAAAACACACCTTTTCACTTTAGAAATGTACACTTTGTATATGCAGTTTATTTTAATTGGTAATTTCACAATGTATGTTGTCATATTAGCAAATGTAAATTGAATAATTATACATTAGTTAAACACAGAACAAGTATACTTTATATGTGCAATGTATGTATGTTTTATGGAAAAAAAAAAATTCCTCATAAGAAATATCTAACAATTTTGTAAATCCCCACTAATGGATGTGTACTTCATTTTTATGGGCATGCAGCCCCAACTGGAACAAAATATGAGGTGAGATGGTAGTATTCTGAATTCAGGTTTAGTATAGTTTGTCAGGAGATCGCATTTCCCTTAACACAAAACAAACAGCAGACAATCTTCTACATTCAACTATAGAAGGAGGAATCAGCTACCACTTGGTGGCACCAAACACAACAGATGCTGAACGTACTTGTACTGCTGCTCCCGAAACTGCTCTGCCTTCACTTGGATGTCAGTTTTCAGTACTGTATTGGCAGATATCAGATCAGTACTTGCTTAGTGATCTCATTGGTAGAATTCTAAAGAAAAGAAAAGAAAAGAAAAGAAAAAAATTATTCAATTATTGTAAATGACAAGTGATGCAGAAAGTGTGCACAAAGAAGTTGTGGTTAACCATTAAGGCTCTATCCAATTTAGAAACCAGAATTATAGATTTTTAACAATGTACAATTGTGACATCCTAACCTTCTATAGACCAACAGAATCATTCTCCAAATGCAATGTTCGGGGACAGCACTTGGCACATTCACTATAATTATGGTACTTTAGTCTCGAATGTAAGTTGCTGGGATGCATCACCTTTTTTTAAAGTTAACTCCTGATGGAAATATAAATGGCATGGTTCACCATTACCAAGTTTAACAAAGTGTATAAATTTAAGATAAACATTTAGGCCATGGGCCAATAAGTGTGGTCATATTCTTGGATCTCTACAAAAAAAAAAAACATTGATGATGTTATTCCACAATTAAATCATCATTCATTATCATACAGCTAACTGGACAATTTGTGTTTAAAAAAAAAATCTAAGGGCTAGATTTTCAAAGTTTTATAAGAAGCACCTTAAGACTACTCACAACCCCCCTATATCAAACGTCTGAGTTGTTTAATTCTGGTTTGGTAAAATATCTTTATTGCCTGTATCTCTTTCTTTTTTGAATATGAGAGTTGCATATAGCCTTACAAGAAAATCTCAATTTGTAAAGTTACTGTGCCCATATTTTCTTTGTACATCCACTTCAGTTTAATTTGATCTGTGGTTCTTCTTGATTATTGCTGTGACTGTGGATTTTCATATTCCATATTTCTTTGTTATTGTCCTGTAGCCATTTCCTTTGTTGTAGTTTGCTGCAAGTGTTTTTCTCAAATGTGAATCCAACCTCTTGTCTTGACCATCATCTGCTTTGTTTCCAAAATTCTCTTCTTCAACAGATGTTGGAAACAATGACCTCTTTCTGGCTTTTGACTTTATAATGTAGCTTAAGTACCGTGTAATGGTTTCCAATCGATGTGTGTGTGTGTGTGTGTGTGTGTGTGTGTGTGTGTGTGTATGTATATATATATATATATATATATATATATATATATATATATATATATATATATATATATATATATATATATTAGTGAGTTCTATTATGTTTTTACAGACTTGTAAAGATGCTAATACTTGTGTCATGACCACATACTTGAAACTGCTTAAGTGATTTATTTGTTTAATATAGATTGTTTGTTAAACCACAGAAATTGTGTATTTTAGTATAGTGGCTATAGTGTTTGCTAAACACATTTTCCTGAATTATCTTATATTAAGTGTAGGGTGCCAAAACTTTTGCCTGCGACTGTGGATGTGTATATTGATAGATAGATAAACTGTAGATGTGTGTATAGATAGATAGATAGATAGATAGATAGTGTTTCATATTAAAATTACGCAATCACTGCAACTATGTCAACATTTAAATCTTTAATTTAAGGTCAACACCACAATTGGCACTAACTGTATCATAAAACCCAACATCCTGTTTTGACCAAAAGCATCTCCAAAAACATTGAAGACTGATGGTCTCTGCACCAGATGCATCTTCACCACTGTTGTCATTGCAGCCCCAAGTTTGTAAAAGTACCAACATGTATATACTTACATTACAGTAGCAAGCATTATTAATCTACATAATTCAGGTACCTGAGCAGGTATTCCATGTACAATCAAGTTCAAATGCCAAACTGGATATTTTGCTAAGAGGTTATTGAGAACAGTGCATCATAAGCTAACTAATAGTTTATGGACAACTACAACACAAACATTCTCTTCACCAACCTTTAATTTGTTATGCAACTGTTTTATTTCCAGTTCCAAGTTCTTTGTAGAGGATGCTATGGTGTCCTGAGTCAAGCTTGGGGTCAGAGGTGGCTGCATTTCAGTTGACCTTGTGACTTGGGCCTGCTGTTCTTGCTGTTGCTCTTTTTTTTCTCTAACCCACTCTTCTGTTGCTGGAGCTCGGACAGATCAGAGGTCAACTTCTGTTTGAAATGGAGGGAGAGAGGGAATGAGGGAAGGAACACTTCAGATTAACATTAACTCCACTGTGTATCTATTATTGCATGTATATGAGTAGGGTTATAGCTAATACTATGAGACATGTCTGACAGGATGTGTTGAGAAGAGTTGTGTCTTTTGTCAATTAGAACTTGACTAAAATACATTCATCTTGATGCAAAATAACAAAATATTTTGATCATCTTATACATTAGGTGTGAGGAACCTGTTTTTGTATGGAAACTGGCTCTATTCCAGTTCAATGTTCAGATCACAAACTATCAAAATATATACAGTATGGCTCATTAACTCTTGTCAGACAGGATTCAGGACATTTCAAGAATTCTCCTGTGTGGTGGCCTTTATATATTTGAATAAGATGCTCTTGTATGTGCTAAAGTAACAAATAATGTCTGCTAGAGCCACTATGAAAAGAAAAAAAAAATATTGGTAGTGCAGTTTTTCAATGATTACTTTTTTAGATTAGGTTGTTCTTTAGGACTTGTGTCCAATGTCTTTCCAGTGTATTTGCTATCTGTCTCACAATAAACAAACTATAGGCAATCACTGTACCTAATGTCCACCTCTGAAAGTGTGTGAAGTACTTCGCAAATGTTAAGTGCTTATTTGTCCTGTCACTAGCTCTATTCTCAGCCTATCTGTCAACCAAAATTTTGTTTACAATAAGTTAGAAATAGAAATGTTAACTGACTTCAATTCATCTTTTGTGAAGATGATAATTCCAAATAACTGTACTCTGCTTCCTGAATGGCACATGTTGATATTAATATGCATGACTGTTAGCCTGAAATGTGCAAATTACCATTCCATATTTCATCTGCCACACACAAGTGTCAAGCAAAGTTTCTTTAAGCTACTGACATCCCAATTTTTGCATATAAATGTCATCATTACTGCTAGGCAAATTCTCGTAATTACTCCTAATTTTCGATCAATTATTTTCTTTCTTTCTTTCATAGTTGTCTAATAAATATGAACAAAGCGTCATTGAGCACATTCAAGACAATAATGACACTTAAGGGGTGTTAGATTATTAAAAGGTCATTCTTAAAGATTAGTTTTCAATAAGAAAAACTTGCTTTTAAGAACTTCCAAGGCACTGAAAATGGCAATCTGTCATAAGGCTGTACAATCAGATCTTTAACAAGGTAATTTCTTACAAGTTCTCTTACTAACTTTAATATGTGCACAGGACAAATTGAGGTAATTGCAAATCTGTTGTCTGTGCTATTTTTCCAGAACAGATTAAAGAATGTCATGAAGTACTAAGGTAAAGGTTTAGTACTGTACAGCATTCATTTATTGATCAATTAGATGCACATGACATTTCAAAACAGAAGATGATAGCTATTAACTAAGCTGAATGGTAACTTAATTTTTGTTTATGAACATTTGCTTATGATAATACTTTAGGTTATTTTTCTTATGAATTGTAAACAGATGTACAGAGACTTGTAAGTAAATATATATCCTGATCTGATATATATATATATATATATATATATATATATATATATATATATATATATATATATATATATTCCCCCAAATCATTATATTAACACTTTATCCCTTCTGTGTATAACATAAAACTGCTATAAAAGTTCAGCTGGCATTAAAAAAAAAAAACACAAAACAAAACAAAAAAAAACCCTGTTGGTTTGCAAAACTCATATTATTCCACTTGGATTCTTGACTAAGGTCCTGATTTTTACTCAGTTTGCCTCAGAAACATGATCCAAGTGACATTTCACAAATTCCTGGATAAATGTTGCTGCACTCTGCCAGCGGAGAGGCAGGCTGTGTCACGCACAGATCAATAAGAGAACTGTGTTTCATCAGCCTCACAATCAGGAGTGCTTCATCTGGCAAAAGCCATGACCCTGGAGGGTCTGACAAATGTAAGACTGGGTAACATGAAAGGGGTGATTACTTTACAAAGTGACTTGGAAGAAAAGTTAGAAGAAAATGTAATGCTATGGCCATTTTTAAAAAGATTAGTTAAGTTAAAGTAAAATGAAAGCTAAACAACATATATGGTTCAGTGTGTAATTATACTGTAACTTTAATAACAGGTGTGAGGACATCTATTAAAATACAAGTATCAAAGTCAAGGAAATGAAACAGAAACAGGATCTGTGCATTTTCAATATTTCCAAGCTGCTACAACGTGGAGCACAGAAGGATGAGTGAGGTGAATCTGTATTTACGTTTCAAAAGCTCTGCATCCATTTTTCTTTTTGGCCATGGCATTGCATACATGTGAAAGCTTGATGCCATTGACACTCACTCACCTATTAGTTTCTTTAAAAATATGTTTATGATTGGATAAGACACTGCTGCTATAAATGCAGATATCCAATATGCATTGTATAGATACATCACTTAGAAGTAAGCTTTGTACAATCAGTAATGCAGAACAAGTGAAATCAGAGTTTGTTGAAAAATAGTGACAACTATGGAAAAAGTAATTTGTTGTGTATTTTGTGTGAGAATATATTTCATAATGTATGATTTTAATTTTATTGGGAATTGACATCTATGTGCACAAATAGCAAACATACATTTTTAAAAACACCTGCACCTCTCCATCACTTTTGAAAATCCCATAACTTTGGACCTCAATGACTTGAAATTTTCAATTGAATAATTTTGTTCAAGCTGCACTTTCATATGCAAATCATCCACTGTAAAGTAATTCTAACTAGCCACTTAAAACCTCTCTGTGCCTTTCCCGGAGTGTAATTAGATAATTGGATCGGATAAAGACGTCTGCCAATAAATACATAATAATAATAATAATAATAATAATAATAATAATAATAATAATTACAATTTCTGACTGATCTACCATTAATGGGAGTTGTATTCGTAATGCTGAATATAACAAACTGCAGAAGGTGGAATTATAGACCAGATTTATTCTAATTATGCAGTAATCTATCAATGAACTGTAATTTAAACATCGGTTAGCAGACCCAATAAATGAAAAAAATAAGAAGAAAATACTATAAAATCACATCTCACATTATATCATTTTGTAAGGCAGCTGATGTTATAATGAGAAGCTTTGAAATGAAAAACTTTTTTACTCACCCTCTAAAACGGACATTTTTATTTATGTATGTTTTTATAAAAATTAAAAAAATTTATTATATATATATATATATATATATATATATATATATATATATATATATAAGGTTCCTTGATCAAATTTATTAACCCATGATAAGCAGTTTTAATACCTCAAACTCCGACTGCAAAGTGGTGATTGACCACTTTAGTGAACTGGTAAAGCCATTGAACTCATTCTAACTGCAGCTGAAGACTGCTTTTATTACAAAAATCTTAGATTTAGATAAAACTTTGGTGGGGTATAAATCTTCTGCTCCCGACCAAATCCTTTAGTGCACATTATGTGCGTGGGTGTGAACATTCTGCATCCCGGAGCTAATTCATTTGTTGAAAATATTCACTAGAGGTCTTTTTTTAAAGTAATAATGGATCTTGTAAGATATATATTTACCTTTTTTGTGTATAAACTGATAAAATACCTGTGCTTGTCCTATACTGTCTGGCACAAAAAATATTAAGCAGAATTTAAGTTTGTATTTTAGTGTTCAGAGCAGCACTGTCACTAAAATACAGCCTCACAGCTCCCTTGTTCTGGAGAAGCTTACCTCTTGATACAAGGGCAAGCATGTCAGCTATGTGTTTATTAAGCATGATAAGGGCAAAGGCTCTTGTTGTGCAGCCAGTGCAAAATACATATATTTATTTTTTTTTTTTTACCTGTACAACCTGTTTGCTGATCTGAAATCTCTTGTTGACCAAGCTCAACTGTGCTGTTATCTTCTTGTTGGCTTCTTTTAGCTTCCCTGTGGTATTTAGGGCTGCTCTCCTTCCAGTTTGTTGAAGAGCTATCTTCTGATGTAGAGACAAGATCCTCTGCTTCAGCGAAAGTGAGAGAACTCTTGGCATTTATCTTTCTATAAAAATTTGTCTGCAGAGTTCTAAAAACACCCACGGTTATAATGAAGGGAAATGTAGTTTTAGACAAAGAGAGCACACACAAAATATGTTTAAAGCTAGTAAATGTTACTATCAACCAGAAAGAACAGTACAGTCCACTTAGCTAGCAGAGATTCTATCAATCAAATCACAAAAATACAATGCTTGACTGCTTTACTGAATCACTAGTTTTATTTAGTAGTTCAAGTATTAGCTTTATTAGTATTTTTGCACGGTTTATGCTTTTTCTATTACACCGGTACTGCACAAAGGGATTTGCGCTGATCCTGAGCTCAGTTTTGGCTCAAGACCTGATCCTGCTCCGATCTTGCTTCAGAGCAGGATGAGAGTCAGATCAGAACTTGATCTATTTTTTTTTTCTTTTTTTTTTTTTTTTTAATGAACTTCAACTACAAAGGCTTATTCTTCTACAGTGTAAGACGAGAGTTTGTATTCCATCATCAGCAAAAGTATCTTTGGAGAGATTGTTATAGCATTATATAAATTCACTGGGTATAAAATATAGTAAACTGAAACAGAACAAAACAGGATAGCCCTTCTTTTCTGCATGCACAGTATATGTTTGCATCATGTCCTGTAGCCAAAGTGCATTGTATTTTTAATTTTCATAAACCATCAGATTGGTACAATTTAAAACACACGTTGCTAAACAAGTCACATATATATATATGTGTCAAAATATGCAACTAATTCTAAAGAACGAACTGACTTTCATTTATTTTTTATTGGTCAGCCATATCAGAATGATGCAATTCAGTTTCTCCTAATACACAAATAAATTACAGGAGATATGCATAAACCAGTTACAACCGTTATTATATGTTGACAAACTGTACTTACTTTATCCTTTTATTGATTTTAATGAATGGCTAATAGTTTACTTAAAATCATTCTAAAAAGTATCTATCAATTATTGTGCATATTAAAAAGAGCTATAAGAATTTCATCCCAAGCTTTACTTTTTCATGTGTTCTTTATCTCTGAACACCAAAGCATAATGCAGATTTAACAAGAGGTATACGAATTGCCCCTAAACTATATTTCTAGAAATGTTGTTTTCCCATAACTTAAATGTTTCAATATATTTGGTGTAACATATAGTATACTTTCATAGGGGCAGTTCACACAAGTACATGAAGAAAATACACTCCAACATATAAGCATGTTTGTACAAAACTCATTCTATCAAAATATCACCACTGAAAACCAAAACATGTACATTTCCCAAGCTATGTAATATCACACTGGCATATTTTTGGTTTCATAAACAGCATATGGGAACATGTGTGGGTTATTTTCTAACTAATTTTATTTTTTATAAGAAATGGTTTGCTTGTTTAGACAAGTGGCAAATGTGTGCTATGATACATAATGTTATGAATATAATCATTCTAACACTTGGAAACACACACATGTGTTTTTATATTTCCAAGTCTCTTAAATAACCAAGCAATGAAAGCTTAAAATGACAAACAGACATTCATTACAACGAGTTAGAGTCTCAAAGCTATTTTAGAAGAAACACTAATTGTGATTTTTAAACAAACAAACAAATAAGAAACTTAAGACTACTTATAAGCAATTAAACTAAAAGTCAGAGTTATTTATTTCATCCTTGCTTAATTTTCTTTCAGTAATAAAGATTTGGCAGAAATAACTGAGATCAAACATTTATCTAATTGACTTTATTGTACTTTTGCCATATATTGTATGACTGATTATTTTGAAATACTGTACAAGTCTGGTAAAGTGTAATTTTGTCCAAATAAAAGGGGAAATACTGTTAATTGGATCAAGGTGGATCTGGGATAAGGAATACATTTGTGATAATGTGTTTAGAACAATTTATGATTTTTCCTGATCTCTCTGATATACTGGTAGATGTATGGTCTCAGAGCACATCACACTGTACAGGGCTAAATGGCAATATACATCATTTGTCACTCCTTCAGGTCGACCCTTTTCTATTGGGGACCAGGTAAAAATAAAAGGAAATGTTCCACCTTACAAGCACCCCTCCTTTATAAACATAAATAAATACATGTATTCTTTGGATCCATTTGGTGATAAAGGAGACCACATTTATTGGTATTTCTATCTGGCCTGCCCAAACAGGAATGGTACAGTATGTGAGAATTATGGTTTGTTATCCCATTCCAAGGTATAATTAACATGGTGGTGTCATGTTTGTGTTGGAGATCTCCACTGGTTTTTGGGTACAATGTGTAGAAATAACAAAGATGTGCAAAGAAACAAATAATCATGAAGAACAAATTGCAGGGATTACCATCCTAGTTCCTGTCTGATGCATTACTGTGACTTCGCACGGTACACTGAGAATAAAATATTATTCTCAAATAAAGATGAACTGCACAATATTCTCCATGTTAGTCAATAATATGTCAAAGGGTTTAATACATGTCCTTAACTGTGGAACCTTCCAAATTAAACTCACCTATAAAGTCTCACCTTCAAAGAACTGGGTTGCAAATTCCTCCTGTTTGGACGCAGGTCATCATATGGCCATTCACTTTCTTTCTCGTCGGTCAGCGAATCATCTGTTTCCTGGGCAGTGGGTTTTTTCTGGGTCATTGCCTCTTCAGAGTCACTGAAATCATAAAAAAAAGTTTAAGATTCTCACGAAATAATGTGATCTGCCCATTATTTACCTACAATATTCAGGTCTGCCCTGAAGCATCTACCACCTCCTTTTTTGTAAGTATTCCTGCAGTATCTTGTTAAGAACTAGACTCATTTTTATTGGACACTGGATAAGACCATTGAAACTTTGTGTTACCGTCACAGCATCCAGTTCACAGTACCTGTTAATTCAGAAGCATTTCATTCGCTTTGTTATAGTAGGCTTTTTTATTTGGAAACAAGCTGATGCTCATAAAAAGTTTATGTGGTCTGGTACTTTGTTCAGCGGAAAGGTCTGCTTTATCCTTCATTCCACTGGTGCACACACAGCAAACATTTGTATTTCTTCTTGCACCTTGTTTCCTCTGCAACCAATTTCTTATTAAGGTAGTGTGAAGGGGAGCGGTAGAATCTGAGCTGCTAATCTACCTCCTCACCAGGAAGGGCGCAAAGTGAGGTTGGTGGTACACCTTCACAGGGATGAGCCGACTCGATGGCAGGACGGAACAGGAAGTCGGTCATCTTGGGAAAAGGCTGTAGCTGTAAGACCGATAAACAACTCTATTGTGGTCAGCTGTGTTGTGTGTGGCGACTGGATAGAGCATGGCACCGCATTGATCACAAGGAGGAGTTTAGCAGTACAAAGGGGACGCAGCTGCATGAGTACAGCCTTACGCTGAAACACTAACATGCCAGAGCACTGTGCTTTTGTTCTGTTATTGTTTTGCAGCTGTGTAGCGGCTTGGAAGCTGCAGCCATGGAGCCAGCACACAAACCCTGGAGCACCACTACCTCTGCACAGCACAGCACCACGGCAAGAATTTATTTCACCTGGATCATTTTTCTGTGCACTTGTGGAATTAATATATTGTGGGTATTATTTGTTAAACCTTTTTGTTTAGGACTGAAAACCTGCCGTTTTAACCCCCATACCATTGCTGGTATAGGGGATGGATTGTAATTTTTAAAAATTGACCTTTTTATTGTAAATATACATCCTGATTGGACATTCACTTATTACCACACCACTCACATCCCGACAGGTAGCAAAAGATAGACTACACTAAATAAATACTTTAGTTCTGAAAGAAATACTATCAAAAGCAAACAGAATGTGGAAATGTAATCCAAAAACATATAATAAAAAAAGGTTAACAACAGGGATGAGATTTGGATTAAACCAGAGAGATATCGCAAGCCATTACTAAAAGCTAGGAGACATAATTTTAGGTAATTTGTATTTTAAAATTGTCAATATTCTGGGCACATAAAAAGGGTTAATACAATTGATATTCACACTCATAGTGAAAAGGTGATGAGAAGCACGGTATTACATGAGAAGGAATGGATTACATGATTACATATAAATCGGGGAAAAAACAAGTTATTTACCCAGTAAATGGTCAATACTGTTTTACTCACTGAGGACCTGCTATTCTTAAAAGTAAAACAGAGAGCCTTGCTTTGAACCCTTGCTCTTGGGGGAGTGCTTTATACAGGGGGGGGGGGGGGGGGTACTTTATAGAATGTACCTCTTTAATACAGAACTGAGAGATCAAATCATTTTGACCATCATTCAATAAACGGTAGGTCCGTGGCTTTGCATATAACACACAGAAATAATTAGCCTGGATGGTTTCTAATTTAAACAGCTTGTAGACATCTGGTAGAAAGCTGAAATGGGTCATTCAAAATGTATCTAACTAAATTAAGGAGGCAAAAAATGGGTTTCTCAGCCTATATCGACATGTCACAAGATAACTAAACTGACTTAGTAGGCTTGCATGGGAATCCTTAGCTGTCAGTGGTGAATATGCAAAGGGCCAGCAAATTAAATCAACCTGCCAAACTGTCAATTTCAAGCCTCATGACTGCATGAAAATGGCATCACTGAAAGAAATAAAGCATTGCCTTATTCTGGGTTTCCTGGCATCAATTCAACTCCTAGTGCAGCGGTGGCTAATTTTGCATGCAAATTTCAGTCAATAAGCTCAGAGCAAGACATCCCAGGATATTTCAAAGGATTTGACAGTTTTTCTTTTTTTTTTCTGAATACCAAATCAACAGTAGTTGAAATTCAATCTCCCATTTGCTTATACTTTGCATATGCACACTGTCCCCTCTCTGTAGAACCAAATTAATGAGAGGCATACCTGTCTCCGCTCATGTCCTCCCAGCTGTCCTTACTGATGTTTTCAAACAGGCTGCTCATCTCCTGAATGGATTGATTGAGAAAAACTTGGCGGGGTCTGAGATAGTTTTTTCGGCTGGCTTGTTGGAATGTAACCTTGGTACCTGCTGCCCTCAAACTTGTCCTTGTTTGGCCAAGGCTAGGGTAGTGTCCAGAGCTCGCTGCAGCCCCTCAGCTCACCACAGTAAGTCTTGGTTCAATTGCTTCAGCTCGTTAGCGTTTGCCACTTGCCACTCTCATCTCCAGCTCATCTATCATGACCTGCAGCTCTCTATGCTCCCGCTTCAACTCTCAGTTCTCCATCAGTTCCTCTGCCTCCTTCTCTCTGGATTCCTCCAACCTCTCTCTGCAGACGAGCCATGGAAGTCTTGAGCATGCTTTTAACTTTGGTGAGCTCCTTGGTGTTATTAAGTTTCTTTGCATCCTTTTCTACAGCTCTGTTATCTCTCCAAAATACTGATCTTAAGTAAACAAACAAATAAACTGTGTGTGTTTTCTCTTCAACTGAAGGCTACTCCACAATTTCCTTGATTTTATGTGTTGCGGAAAACTACATTTAACATTTATGAGAATGTTGCTTATGAATTTTTAGTGGTTTCTAGAAACTGCTCACAAGCTTAAAAAGGATTAGAATAAACATATCTTTAACTTCCTGGTAATACACTGAATAGCACTCTTTGCTTTTGTCAAACGGATGCATATTACCATTTTCTTAGTGGAATGAGGTTGCTATATAGATACACAAATAAATAAAAAATATATGTGTTAATATGTTAAATATGTTGACCAAATGAATTTTGACTAACTATACACTATGTTTTAAAAATGTACACATACAGACAAATCAGTTTGAGATAACTGGAAAAACCACGATAGGCCGTGCAGCTCTCATGACATATACCACGCCTTGGGTGGTGAACCACACAGCCCAAAGTGGTTTATACCGCTTATAACACGGCTACCTGTCATTTGTGAGAAGAAAAATTATTAAAATAATTAAAACACATTTAAGGGAAGACAAGACCAGAAACTTTCAGTTTTATAAATATGTACCGTATATAAACTGATGTCTGTTCAGATGTTTATTTTGTAATATTTTCTTGATTTTATTTTGTATATATACATACATACATCGAAACCGCATGGGCTGAAGTGGTTTATACTGCTTATAACATGGCTACTTGTCATTTAGGGGAGTTAAAGTAATTAAAACACATTTAAATTAAGACAAAATCAGAAACCAGAAACGTCGATTGTGTGTACATCTGCAGTGTAATATAGTCCCAAATTTAATTTGCATATTAAAAATAAATTGCAGGCGTTAGTTTATCGTGAATTTCTGCATCGAAAGTGCCACCTCATTAGAAACTAGAGGAATGAGCACAAGCTGTGATGATGGGCGGAGTTTCAAATGACACTAAGTAAGTAAGGGGAGCAGCTGTGATGGAGACTGAAACTGGATCATGAGGTGAGTTTGTGTGAGGCACGCATATTCTAGTACATTTTCATTCTTTAGGATCTCAAAATATGTTTTTGTTAGTTGTCGGACACCCTCGCATCCAAGACGTGCCTGATTAAGTTGACAATCGAACCAGACTTTATGCACAAATCGAACCACGGTGTCAGGGGATAGTATCTTAGTTTCCCACAGATGCTTAAAATCCAGGCCGTTAATTCAGGAGGTCGTGCCTGGCATTGTCATTACCTTACCTGCTTTTCTAAGAGTTTTCCTGACTGACAGGAATACATTATTGCTGGTTTTAAACTTGCTGTCAGCAGAGATGTTAAAACTCCTACTGTTAAAATATGTATTTAGTCCAGGTTATTGTTATAAAACTGTAGACTGAATACTGGTGCTCAGTTGAACTTCTTACACCGGTATAAAATTCCCTTATGTTATTGAGATTTTTTGTACTTATTTCCATAAAATGAATGTCCATATTTTTTTATGTGTCTGCTCTTGCTGGTGCACTTATTTTATTTATTTATTTATTTATTTATTTTCAGATGGACTGCTGTCTTCACTCAGAAAATAGGTGTTGTAACAGTTATGTGGAGTTTCCATCCTCAAATATATTAAAGGAAATAGGTGAAATGCCACTCATTTTTGGCTGTGGTTTTGTAACTAATAACAAATAAAATGGCAGTCTGCTATATTATATATTTATATATATATATATATATCATATATATATATATATAATAATATATATATATATATATATACACAGTCATGTGATGCTGTTTAATACTATATATATAACAAGAAAGTTCATTTGTGCACTACAATGCTTGATATTAATGAGGTGTTGACCAGTATAAGGTAATTACATATAGTGAAAGTAGAGTCTCTTCAGCAATGCAAAAGTTCAAAATTCTTTCAGCCAAACTTTCAGTTTAAATGGCTTACCAAAAGAGTTTCCGTAGAGACATTCATGGTCGCACTCTCGTTATTTTGCTTCAAAAGGATCAATTGTATAACTCCTGCTCATTCATTTTCTTCCAAAAAAATCTCTTTATTAGTTTAAAATATGCCTATAAAAACAAACAATCAACACGTTTCGACACTACCATGTCTTCATCAGGTTCACATTAATGGGAACCTGATGAAGACACATTAGTGTCAAAACTCTTTGTTTTTATAGTCATGTTTTATATTTATATTATATAACTTTTTATTCTTTCAAAAAAACTTTTCCAGGGGTACTACTCAATGAAAAACACATTGCTTCTATTGGATCTCCTCTCAGTTACTATGGCTACAAGCTTAAGTGCATCTAAAACTTCCTGGATGCAGAAACGAAGTCGTTGATCTGCATAGTTCATAGAGGTTCAGGTTTTAATTTGAGATGCAAGCTCCATACGAGCCTTTTTTTACGAACAGTTGCAGATGATTTAAAACTTTCAAAGGGCTTGTTTGAGGCTGTTCAAATTCTAGATGTTTGCTGCAGCTCTAGTATTCACCTGTTTTCTGTAGTAAAAACCACTTCATCATGATTTCTGTTAATTTCAACATCCTTAAGAAGATAAAATGTCCTGGAGAAAGGATAATGGGTCGATCTCCTGTTAATATCACTGTTTTATTTTTTCAGTTTTTCAGGGCTTGTAAAATAAAGAAGAAAGGTGTTTCTCTTTAAGCCCTGATGAATTTGAGCGACACATCTATTTTAATAAAACCTATTGGGGTGAATTCATGGACATTTGACTTTCACAGAAGCAAAAATGACTCTTTTGTCTCCATGTTAGATCTTTGTCAAGACAGTTAAAAAGAATAGTAAATGTCTGCTGCATGTTACCCTGAGGCACTTTGTCTTTATTTTGGCATGGTCTATCCTCTGGTATACATGTTACCTTTCAAACAAAATGATGATAGACTGAAATAAATTGCATGATATCCCCCGAACGTGGGCCCAAATTATTTCAATTAATCTTCCTAAAAATAAATTAATGTGAGCATTTCCTGTTCTGTGCGTTATTATATTTAACATGATGTTTGTCATTCAGTAATAACGAGATGACAGCCTTGATTACCTGACCATATGGCATTTGCTAGAAGTACATGCAAACTGCATCCTCTGCTGTAAATTACTTCCCAAAACTTAAGTCACAGCTCCAAAAATCCAGCAGTAAACTCCCAAACGCTGCACTAATAAGATTTCCAAACAACTTAAAGTCATACTACTCAATGTGTAATTTCTAAACCACTTAAATGTGCCAGTCCTTCCTTAAAGCTGAGCTTGCTGGTGGCAGCTCACATGAAAGATGCTCATTCAGTATTAAGCACCACTGCTTGTCAGATTATCAGTTATTTAATGTAACACCATTTAATCATCTAATCACCCTATCCTACATGCCAAATATACATTTTTTTGCAGTGATCTTTTTTCTTTTTATTCTTCTCTAAGTTGTAGAGAATGGTCTAGTTGTCAAAGTGCAGAATATGCCATATATATATATATATATATATATATATATATATATATATATATATATATATATATATATATATATATATATATATATATATATATATATATAAAATCACGATGGGGTCTTTATACCCAAATAAAAAGATTCTACGAGTATCGGTCAGTTTCGCCCTATTTCCCTGTTGAATGTGGAAGGCAAGATTTTCTTCAGCATTGTTGCTCAGAGATTGTCAGCTTATCTATTTATTAAAGGACTGCTTCATTGACACGTCAGTACAGAAAGCTGTTATTCCAGGTTACCCTGGATACCTAGAGCACATCAGTGTGATCTGTCAGCAAATTCAAACAGCTAAAAAGGAGAGGAAGGAGCTCCATGTGACATTCCTGGATTTAGCTAATGCATACAATTCAGTACCATATGAGCTTCTTTGGGCAGCATTTGATTTTTTCAGTGTACCGAGGACAATAACAAACTTAATGAAAGCCTACTTCAGAGATTTGCAATTTTGTTTTTCAAATTCAGAATTCACCACTACATGGCAATGTCTAGAAATTGGTATAATGGCAGGATGCACCATTTCTCCACTGGCTTTTACCATGGCAATGGAAGTAATTATTGTGTCAAAATGGATAGTGGGAGGAGAACGTTTGGCTTTTGGAATGAGACTACCAGCAATTACAGCATACATGGATGGCATGACAAACATGACTACAACAGTAGCCTGCACTAATCTGTAATTGGGCAAAATAGTCAATATCACTGAATGGGCACAAATGCAATTCAAGCCCTGTGGGGGTCAAGGAGCATGCAGGTTCTGCATTAACAGTGAGACAATCCCAATAGTGTCTGAGAAGCCTGTGAAAATTTTTGGGAGATGGTACGATGGGGACTTAAAGGATACAGTTCATGTGGGAGAAATGAGGCAACAAGCACTGCAAGGAGTGAACAGCATAGACAGCAACGCTTTATTGGGCAAACTTAAACTCTGGTGCTTTCAGTTTCGTCTACTGCCGAAAGTGGCCATTCACTGTGTATGAGGTTTCCTTCACAACAGTAGAGAAGCTGGAAACGTTAATCAGTTTATACATCAGGAAATGTTTAGGAGTTCCATGCTGCCTCAGCAGAGTGGGACTGTATAGTAAAGGGATACTGCAACTGCCAGTCTCAGCTCTAACTGAGGAGTTTAAGTGTGCCAAGGTTCGATTTGAAATTACATTGGTAGAGTCACACGATGAATGTGAGGGAGGCAGCACCTGTGTTGAAAACTGAAAGAAAGTGGGTGGCAAAGGAAGCTGTGCAACATGAAAAGCTGCCCTTCTTACCAGTGATATCATGGGGTAAGTACTGCACGGAAGAGGAGACCTTGGTCTCAGTTCAGCTCCTCCTACATGGTACAAGGCAACCCCAGCTCAGTGGAGGAACCTGGTAGTCAATGACGTGCAAAAGCAGGAGGAGAGGATCAGGTGTGTAAAGGCCATTTCCAAGGCCAAGCAGGGAGACTAGACAGGATGGAAGAGTATGGAACAAGGCAAGATTGGCTTGCCAGATCTATGGAAAATGGAACAGCAAGATCAGTTTCTTCAACAGGTCAACATATGATGTTCTCCCATCACCTCAGAAGCTTAACCTATGGGTAGGAGAGGATCTATGGTGTCCTTTGTTTTCATCACCAGCTACGTTAAGACACATTTTGACAGGATGTAAGGTGGGTCTTAGCCAAGGATGGTTTACTGGGCGTCATGACCAGTTGCTGCGATGTTTGGCCTTAGCATTGCAAGACAAACACAGCATGACCAACAGGTTGCCATCAATGCCAGCAATATATGACCCATGAAGAACAACATTCCTCCGTCCAGGGGTGCAACCTCCATGAAAAGGTATTAAAACCAAAACTAGGACAACTATAAGCTGCTAGAGACTGGAAAATTCTGGTAGATGTTAGACAATGATTTATTTTCCAACCTGAGATTGCCACCACTAACCTTCAACCTGATAGTGTCTTGTGGTCTGGAACAGCACGCTTTGTTCACCTGGTAGAGTTAACAGTGCAATGGGTGAGGCGTATAAAAGAAGAAACTTCGGTACGCTCAACTAGCTGCTGAAGCAGAACAGCGAGGATGGAGAGTCCAGGTTTACCCAGTGGAGGTGGGTTGTCGAGGATTTGTGGCACACTCCACAGCTCAGTTTCTCAGAGACATTGGATTCAGTGGTCAAGAGTTGCGACACATTGTGAAGAAATTATCTGAAGCAGCAGAGAGGAGCAGCAACTGTCTCTGGTTGAGACGAAAAAATTCTTGTTGGGGACCTCAAGCACAGTAGAAATAAAAAAAAAAAATGTTGATGTGAAGGAAAGTAAGTAAGCTGTGCTTAGCTGAGTGGGGGATGGAGGGGGCTGATGCTGGGATGCCAGAATCACTGTCAATCCCTCTTAAAGTGTCATGGGCTAGTCGACAAAACACCAAGGATGGAAGGTGCCTACTTGAAGACCCCCGAGAAGTATACTACTTAGTGCTAGGAAGGCAACCCTGTGGTTGATCCCTGTAGCCAGCCTTGCAGCCGTTATGTGTGCTGATGCGCCATGGAGACAAAATACACTTCAGCAATCAACACCAAGCAGTAGGATATCTACATCATCATATGGAAGGAAACACAGATCGATCAAATTAGTTTACAGTAAAATAAGTTATATCTTAGTTGGTGCTTATATCAGCATGAAGTTTTAACACCTACCCACATATTATAATATAATCATATTTTTTTTAAAAAACATATACATGTGCCAGCAGTGTCCCTGTCTTCTATTATGTTACTATGTTTATAGTTGTAAATAGTGGGTGTCATTATTAGAGGCCAGTATCTCACAACTGGTAGTTCTGAATATGCACCTGGCATGAATAATTACATGTGGGATTCTTTTCCATTACTGTCTTTTGGCCACTGAGAGCGATGCCTCAGATATATAGGGAGAGACTGGTCCTCTTGTTTAGGGCAATAGGACCATCTGTATGTATGAAGAGTGTAGCAGCTTTAGTGAGAAATAGGGAGCTGCTACTAGAACTAAACAAAACAGAGAGGAAAGGCTCTGCCATTTACAGTCTGTCTGTGTGTCTCGGGGAGAGTTATGGCCTGAAATAGGTACTGTCATAGTCACAAGCTTTGAGCAGTCTGTATTGATCAAAGCAGTGCACAAGGAGTTCATACGAGACTTTTTTTTTATAAGGGTGTGGCCACGTTATTAAAAAAGGGGGTGCTTCTAATAATATGGCCTCATAATCAACAAGCAGCTCATTTGTTTTGTCTGTGCTGTTTCGTTCACATTTTTGATGAAAAAAAGTATGGTATAGATTGATGAAAGAAATGCACGTTAAAAAGTGATGTGCACATTCTAAACTAGTTTAAAACATGTAAATATCTGTAACTATATATTATACATAGTTAGATATGTAGTAGTCTAATTTTACATATTTAGCACGCACATCTTTAGCTGTGAAATGAATGTTCTGAATTTAAAAATGTACTGCATTACGATAAATGTTTTAACCCTGCAAAGGTACTGATGACAGGACAACTTTGAACTGTCACATTTATTTTATCAGTTAAGTACTGCTTCTTTCAATGCTCAATTATAAGTTATTTTTTGGTTTCATACAAAGTGTCTTGAAGATATTGCTTTTACCATCTTTAATGGCTGCCCCAGACTTTATTTCACATTCTTTTTGGGTGTGCTGCTCTTGACCCCTGAGTCTTCTCCAAGTTTGAAGACAAGCTCTGCAAGAAAATAAAGAGTATATTGTGACTTCAAATGTTCTTCTCAAACAATGCCTTGTCATTTACAAAGATTCAATTAGGAATAATTATATCTATGTTCTTTTCATTTTGTTCTGGTCATTCTTGCAGTGGCTTTCACCCACTCCCATCCTCCTAAAAAATCACACAATTGAGAGTGAGAGTTATTAGCCCAGTTTCTAAAGAAAAGCTTTATTAAGTGTAAATTAACCTGGTTGCTTTCCAATTACATAACACAAGCTGTGCAACTGAAGTCGCAAACAATGAATGTGTGGAGTTGCATGTAGATGATGCAATATTAAGAGGTGCTGTGTTTGTTGAGAATGGCAAATCCAGAAGTTAAGGTTGTGTTTTTCATATTATTACTGAATACAACAACGGTCTGATTACGCAAATAAGAGAAGACTGCATCTCAGAGAAAAGTAGTAATTTGGACTACTCTCCTCCGACTCTCTGCTTGCTATGTTATTCATCTTCCTCGAGTGTACAGACTGGCCCTACTCAGTTCTGATACAGATTCCAATGTGTTGTGATGCCAGAGTTTAATGGTTTGGTTCTTGCTTGTCTCTGTCAGTGAAAAGGGGGTATGAGGATTCCAGCCCCTGCTAATGACCAACAGATGGTCCTCAACAACATTCTCTGGTTGGTACAATTTTTTCATTTCACATGTCCAATAAGAACTGGCCTGGGATTCTGAAATTTTTAAGATAAGGAGCACAGTTTGTGTCCATTGAACACATTTGTAATTCTAATATCTTAAAATAATTTTATTGTCTGAATTAAAAAAAAAATACATTCAATACAGTTTGGAGAAGTTCATTGAAGCTGAAGAATTTAGATGTCTGTGTCACTGTCACAAAGACGGCTGCAGTGGGTGACATCAGACCAGAAACAGGAAATAAACGACAAAGAGAGGTGGAGTTTGGTGGAGCTAAGAGAATGATTTCGCTCAGCATTTAATAAATGAACAGACAGCCAGAAAATAAACGGTTGTAACAAACACAAAAACACAGAACACGGCACATTCGCCAAAAAACAAGAGAGACAAACAAAATGGACTAACACTACACGGTGAGCAAATATTTTAACTTTACATTATTATTTTATTATTTATTACCTCCCTCTCCAATCCCGTTCTCCACTCACTGAACTCCCAACCCCGAGCGGGTGAAAACATGTAGCTTTTACGCAGCTGTACCGTGACTTGATTGCTAATCAGTCATTCAATTGGAGTCATGGTACAACTGCACGTGAATTAATAAAGTGCAATTCCCTGTGCTCACATATTATTACGTTTTACTTGCACGTGAAGTGCTGTGCAATCATCGTGCCTAAATACAAATATATATTTTAAACACTTGTGTTACACAGACCCGTTTATATCCCATGTACCAATGACTATACACCAACATTAGCACACAACACAAAATACACACAGGGGTGGGCACTTTGCCACATATGCCCCCCCTTGTGCAAAGCACACATGGCCTCAATGGCCACCTCCCCCCTTAAAATCACAAAAGTCTCACTCAAAGTCCTGGGCCAAGAACAGGGACTTTAAGGGGTTGATGGGTGGTAATGTTGCCAGTAGCCAGGCTGCTACTGGCCATGCTGTCAGCAGACGTGCTGACAGTGGGGCGAATCTCTTCTCCCGCTGTACCACTGGCAGCGGAAATGCTGCCAATGGTGCGGCTGTCAGCAGACGTGCCGATAGCTCCCAGACTGACTCCTTCAGCCGGGGCAAGTCCAGCAGCGGAAAAGCTGCTGGGGTTGGTGGTCTCCAGACCTCCCTCAAGATCTCCAGCAGCGAAACTGCTGTGTTGGAAGGTGGTCTTCTGACCCCTCCCCTCTTTTTCATAGCCGACAGCTCCCTCTGGTGGGGCTCCGGCCATACTGACCCCTGCGGCCAAGCAGAGCTGACTGCGACCCCTGGTGAAGCAGTTCCAGAGACCCCAGGAGATGCAGAGCGGCTGGAAACCTCAGGCGATGCGGAGCGGCTGGCAACCCCAGGCGAAGCAGTTCCAGCGACCCCAGGCGATGTGGAGCAACAGGCAACCCCAGACGATGCGGAGCAACAGGCAACCCCAGGCGATGTGGAGCAACAGGCATCCTTGGGCGAAGCGAGACAGGCATCCTTGGACGAAGCGAGGCAGGCATCCTTAGGCGAAGCGAGACAGGGAGTCAGGACAAGCTGGGGTGTGGGTGTTGGCCCTCTTCTCGACCACTGCGGCTGGGCACCTCGGCGATGGCTTGTTAAATCACCGTGGATGTCTGGCCATTAGGCAACACTCCTCCTCCCTGTCCTTCACCTCTTTATCCTCCTTCCATCCCATTTTATTTATTTATTTATTTATTTTTGTAATCCAATTTTTTTTTTTTTTTCTCTCAAAACTGCGGTTCCTGCTCAGGTCTGCGTCTAGGAGGTGCTGGCGATCCCACCGATAACACCATGTGTCACAAAGACGGCTGCAGTGGGTGATGTCAGACCAGAAACAGGAAATAAATGACAGAGAGAGGTGGAGTTTGGTGGAGCTGAGCGAATGGTTTCGCTCAGCGTTTTATAAATGAACAGATAGCCAGAAAATAAATGGTTGTAACAAACACAAAAACACAGGACACAGCACATTTGCCAAAAAACAAGAGAGACAAACAAAATGGACTAACACTACACGGTGATTAGATATTGTAACGTTATGTTATTATTTTATTATTTATTACCTCCGTCTCCAATCCCGTTCTCCATTCACTGAACACCCAAACCCGAGTGGGTGAAAACATGCAGCATTTATGCAGCTGTACCGTGACTCAATTGCTAATCAATCATTCAATTGGAGTCTACTGCACATGAATTAATAAAGTGCAATTCCCCATGTTCACATATTATTACATTTTACTTGCACGTGAAGTGCTGTGCAATCCTCCTACCTAAATACAAATATACATTTTAAACACTCTTGTTACACAAACCCATTTATATCCCATGTACCAATGACTATACACCAACATTAACACACAACACAAAATACACACAGGGGTGGGCACTTTGCCACAGTCACACACTAATTCTGTGACATAACAGCACTCAGTAACACTTGCCCAATTAGTGTTGACTCTGTTTAATAAGACTACTGCTTGATTTTAAGAGTGTATGAAGTCTCCCTGTGTGTTCAGTTAGATTTATTTTAGGTCTAGATTTTCAAAGACTGAAACATAGCAAAGAATAAAAGCAAGTAAAATAAATGCATTATAGAAATGACTAAAAATAAAACCAAAAAAATATAAATTAATAGTAAGAAAAAAAAAACATATTGGAAAGCCATGAAAGACTAACCAATTGTAGTGTGTTTATAACCATGGACAATCACAGTTTTTTGATATGCATCCATTGATTACAAGATGCAGCTACTAAAGTGCAAGGAAAAAAGGAGCACTGTGGGGAAAAAAAGGCATACAGAGCATTCTTCTACTTTTTTTTATCTAGAATGAACACTAGTTAATACTGTCTGACTGTCAAATTTTGATTTGCTTTCGTTTGAAACAGAACAAACTCAAGTGTTTGTGCCGTGGACCACAACCTGGTCATTTAGTATTTTTCATACAGCATACCAAAATTGACCTATCAAAGTTTTATTGATTCTCTAATTAGATCATTTTAACATTTTAGAGAAATTCAATACAGTAGGCATCAATGGGAAGTACTGTGAAAACCGTATAAGTCGATTTTCTTGGCATTTTTGCGGGGCCCTTAAATGAGGGGAGTGACGTAAGCACCGGTGTGTGTAATATTAAAACTACTAACTGTACCAGCGCCACAATGGGATTGCTACAGCCACGGTTATGGCTCACACAAACTTAACTGTCAACAACCGATTATTTGTTCAGGATCTACAGCATGCAGGTCATGTTGCTAGGTAGAAACACAAAACCACTTCTAATTAAAAGTTTTAATTTGTTACTCTCAATACCCTTAGTCATTTTTTATGTTAAACGCAAACTTTCAGACTCTTGACTGACCTCTTCACGACCCAGACTCGTGTACGTAAAGAAAACAAAATAGTGGTTAAAGTTATCAATCTTTGGAATATGAAAAAGTCACAGATTTACTGCTTCACTGTTAACACAATAGCTGTTAGTATCTATGAATTTCCTTTTTCCCACCCTTCCGAGCCATTGATTTGTCAACATTCAGACTGAACTTGCACCTGGGATCCAAGTCTTCTGTTTGTTGAAACTACAATGCTATAATAATGTAAGTGACTGAGACTGGACAAAGTAGGACAAACAAAAAATAAACGCTACACAATGATTTTTATGGTAATATGTTTTGTTTCAAACATTACAGTTCATAAAAACACTTCAACTGGATTGTCTGTACAGTATTATTATTGACAGAAATTTTCACACAATAGGACAGCCTTTTGTGCCCGTTCCGCCCCCTCTAACCCTTTATAGCCTAGTTGTGGTAGCAACTTTATTAGAGGTTTACTGGTGGTAATGTGAGGTGGCACTGTTCATTTATCATTCAATCAAAGAGATCTCTCTAACGTAAATCAAGGAACATGTTTTGCTCAGATGGGCAAAAACTGAATTGTTCAAGGATTATCACATCGAATGGGATGAAAGAGGAACGAATCTTAAGTAAACAGTGTGTCACACTGTCAATGTCAAATTCAGAAAAGAATACTGGTTATTTTTGTTATTGCAAAAAAGTAGAGGGATCTTTGTAGCCAGTTGTATGAGTGTGAAGAGTCAAATGGGGAAAGGGTTAACCTCCAGAATTCTGCTGATGGCAGGGCTTCCTCAGGAGGACTGGCTTTGATACATTTCTCAACAGAAGCACACCTGTTGTGTTCTACTAGCCAATTATAAATCCAAAATCTGACTCTAAACTACATGATGCCCTGATGATGAGCTTTACTTTTTGTAACCATTTAACTTATTTGTCAATTCTGCTACCCAACATGGATCAAAACAGATCGTTCTTAAAGCAACAAGTGACTTCTGTAACAGAAAGTTTAACAGATTTACTTTTTTAAAGATCTGTAGCAGTCAGGTAGAGAGAATACACAACTTTTTTTTTTTTTTTTACGATAACAAAAACTTTTTGCCAGTTCACACTTTTATTAAAATTTTATATTGCACCCAGTAGCCAATTTGTTGAATGCGGTTAAAATGTAAAATATTTATATACGAGCATCCCAGGTCAGCTAACCTTTTGCAGAGAGAGTGCTGGGGGCAAAGAATAGTAGATATTCTCTGTTGGTTAACATCCCTTTTTGCATTAACAATGGCTAACAAGTTTGTTACACTAAATTAGCCTGTTCTTTTTGTCTTCTGAGTATGTCACATCCAATTATATGTCATGCATGCATCAAATAAATGCTGTATTATACACAGGATACTTAAGCAAAGAGAGGCAAATTATCACAGACTCTCACAGCTGGGGAATATGTACCTCGACTTTACCTTCATATTAATCCGGTCGCTCCCTAGTCAATTCTTGTACAAATTCCCTCAGCTCAGTGGTACTGCATACATTAAAAACTAGCCTTTTAAAGACTTACTGGAAACAAAGAATAATAAGCAAATGCTTTTCATCTTCTACTATTATTAATTAATTTCCAGTCAACATTTTTTACAGAAGCACACCTATTCAGAAAAAATACAAGCATATGTGAAATAATTTTTTATGTATATTATAGTTATTGTCACTCCTGCTTTTATATTTAATGGAATTCAAGTTTTATACTTAATTTAATCATAAAATACACAAAGCACAGAAAATTGTAGGACTTAAATTTAAAATGCAGACTTAAATAAAATAACAAAACATCACATCAAATACCAACATACATTGATTTACTTTGAGATAATGATTATTGTACTTTTTAAATGGGGCTTCCTTTGACTGGATGAAATCAGAACATAGCAGAAAAGTTTTGTAAAATTAACAGATATTTTAAAGACTGTTTCCATAGTTGTTTTATTTTTTGTCCTCAATGCTCAACAAAAAATGTAATGTTTTTATTTATGATACAGTCTAAGCTGTTTAAAAGACAAGCAGGTTTGATTGGATTTTGTTTTATAAATTAAAGAAATCAAGTTATTACTGTGCAGTTGTCGGGTCCTTCAAAAATCTGTAATACACTGTAATGTCAGTGAACCTTCAGTAACACTTGAGTAATTAACGAACACACATTATCAATTATGTCAGTCAAAATATGTTCTTTTGTTTGCACATTTTGAGGCATAGGTGCAGGAAGTCAGGCCACCCTCTTTACCTGGTGCAGAAAGATGGGCCAATGTAAAACTGTACTACATTCTTCAGAACACATGAAAGGCTGTCTGTTTTCCTAACCCTTACCCTAATTAAGAACTGATTTAAATCTTAACCCCAGTATTTTAATTCTCTCATCTGGCCTGTCGCTGAAAAACCTGGCCAGACTTTCTGCACTTATTCCCATTTTCAACCCCCAAAACCCCAAAATATTTTTGGCATAGTTATCAGTCTACAATCAAAACAACCACAAAGTCCAGCTATGGCCAAAGGTTTTGCATCACCCGAATTATCTAATTTTGCTTCATGAAGTCAAATGAAACCTGCTGAAGAATGTTATGTTAACATATTAAATTACATACTGCTTTAAAAACTGACAAATTGAAAATGTGACATTTTGAAATCTAACATGAAAATGCACAATTTCCAAAAAGACGTCATAAATCTTATTCAACTAGAAGTAATCAAAAGGAAACAATTAGAAGTGGGGATTTTTACATATATTTTGTAACCTCCTCTGAAACACACTCAGCCATCATTGCACTTCATAAGGAAGGTTTTATCAGTCGTCAGATCGCCAACAGAGGTTACTCAAGCCAAAGCACAGTATCTAGGATCGTCCCGAAATGTATGAAGACTGGAAGCTGTAAAGCGGTTCCCTGGTTTGGATGCCCAAAAATCAGCAATGATCACCAGGAACACCACTTATGCCATTCATATTTGAGAGATAAGACTGCCAGTAGTGTCCACTTACTGCAGTAATGGAAATAAGTTGGAGTGAAGGTGTATGCACGCACCTTGACAAGATGTCTCTTGGAGAATGGTCTGGTGTCTGGGAGGCCTGCTAAGAAGCCCCATAGCAAGAAAAATATCAGAGATTGCCTGAAACTTTTTTGCACATACAAAAACTGGACCAAAGATGACAGGGCCAAAGTCATTATGTCTGACGAGTCCCCCTTTTTCGAGTTCGAGGGCGCAAAGGAGAAAGATACAAGTCAAAGTGTACCTTCCCAATGACAAATCATCCGGAAACTGTCTGCTTTTCTGCCAAAAGATCCCTAATCGTTTTCCCCCAGGGGACAGTTATGAACAAGGCACAGGTACCTGAAAACACTTCACGACCACCTCCTCCCTACAGCTCAGAAACATTTTCCCAATGGTGATTTCTACTTCCAAGATGATGGAGCACCTTTCCATTGAGCCAAACAAGTGAAGAAATGGTTAGAAGACAACAGCATAACACCACTTCCTATCGAGAATGTTTTTTTGGGGTCTGATAGGACTGAAAATGAGGAAAAGTCAACTGTACACCTGAAACTAACTGGAATCAAATGCAAAGGTTGCATGGAGGAATCTAAATGATACTCGACCTTTCAGTATCTCACTGGATCCATGCCTGAGAGGATTAAAGAAGTCTTAAAACACAATGTAATGCACTGCAAATACTAAGCACTACTATTATGCCTTCTGGTAGGCTTTTGCAATATCATTTTGCAGTTTCTAGGATTTCATGATGTTAAATAAAAGATCAAAATTCTGTCTATATAAGAAATATAATTCTAGGGTGATGCAAAACCTTTGGCCATAGCTGTATACAAATATCAATTAATTAATCTGCAATATGCTTTGAAAGTGAGCAAAAAAAGCAACCGGTTACTCATTTGAAAGTGTGTTTACGGTATTTCAAAAATCTAAAATGTTGATAAACTGAAACAAGAATTTCTGGATTAGATGCATTTCTTGATCTTCAAAAGACAAAAGAAAAAGAGATACCTTGATTTGCATAATAATTTCTGATTAAAATTTAAGGATGTAGCCAATGCATTTGCATTGCAGCAGTTAGCACAATGTCAGCATCTGTCAATCAATTTTGACAAGACAAAGTAAATTGTTCACTGAACACAGGGAAATGAGTAGCTGTTTGTAGTGAGTACTTTCTCCTTAACTTCTTTCTCCTGCTGCAGAAACATATTGAGCTCCTGAACTGCAGCCTTGTCTGTCGCAGTCTGCCCCATCAGCTGATGAAGTGCCTCTTCAAGGTTTACCCTGAAAGAAGAGACAGGGTTGTAGGCCCTGGTTTAAACCCCCAAAAAATACTCCAAAATGTCTAGAAAAGGACTGGTGAATTGGTTTTAATGGCAAGATACACTGACATGCATTATAAAGGCTGCTACAAGGAATGCAATGAGGAAAGAAAATATGAGCTGCAATGCAGCAAAAACAATAGATTGTAATAGAACAGAGCAACACTGGAGTAGTATAATTATTTTGTGATTATGTTTGTGTAACCCCCCCCCCCCCCAAGGAAAATTGTGATTAGCAGCCAAATAAATTATTACTTATTTTATTTTTTACCAGATCTTAGGTGATACAGTACTCAGGTATACATACTTGGGCCACACAAGTTCTGGCCTACCAATAAAGCCTTCACATATTTAAATACATCTGCCAGGTTACACAAACAGTTAAAAAATAACAATATGCTGTAACAAAAATCCTTAAATTTGTAATAAAGAAAGACTAGAAACTATGGCCAATTATCTGAACTGCAATTACTTTGTATCCATGTTAATAGCTAATTAAGAGGCAAGAAAGCTGTGCTGAAAAATGCACTCTCAAGTTATTATTAGGGCAGTGTGGCAAAAGTGCCGCGCCCCTGTGCTATTTATTTGTGTTGTATGTTACGTGTAGTTTGTTAATGTTGGTGTATAGTCATTGGTACATGGGATATAAATGGGTCTGTGTAACACAAGTGGTTTAAAATGTATATTTGTATTAAGGCACAAGGATTGCACAGCACTTCACATGCAGGTTAAATGTAGTAATATGTTAGCACGGGGAATGGCACTTTATTAATTCACGTGCAGTTGTACCGAGACTCAAATTGAATGATTGATTAGCAATCGAGTCTCGGTACAGTTGTATAAAAGCAGCATGTTTTCACTCACTTGGGGTTGTGTGTTCGGTGAGTGCAGAATGGGTGTGGAGAGGTGAAAGTAAAACATAAAGTAAACAATAATATCAGCTCACTGTGTTTGTCTGTGCAGTCCGTTTTGTTTGTATATTTATTTTGGCTAAAGTGTCGTGTCCTGTGTTTTGTCTGACTTTCAACCTTTTATTTTATGTTTGTTGATTTATTTTATGCTGAGCACATCCAAGCACTCAGCTTCACCAAACTCCACCTCTTTGCTGTTTATTTGTTGGTTCCTGGTTCTGGTCTGACGTCACCCACTACAGCAGTATTCGTGACAGGCCCAAAAAAATCTGTGGAAAATTTAGGCAAAATCCACAGAATTTTTTTCACTCGAAACATGTGCCGATTTCTTCTCTTTTAACCTAAATCTGCTGAAAATGTGTAAAGCTTGATTGAAATCCACATAAACTATCTATTGATATCCAAAGCAGCGACCTTGTCAAGCCATTTTAAATTCTCCCATGCGAACCACCCTTTTGCGCTAAAGTATCTATTTCCTGACAATTTGGGGTTTAAATAATAATTGATAAACCTGTTACAGTTAGTATATATCATAATCACACATTACTGTTTTTACATTATGAACATAGCTTTTTACATGTAGGTCTATATATTGAACATCTCACATACCTACAGTATGTATTCTTTGTCCTGCATATAATAAAGCCTTTTTGTATTGTGGCTTGCATAGACAGACGCAAAACACATACTATATATATATATATATATATATATATGTGTGTGTGTGTGTAGTGTGTGTGTGTGTGTGTGTGTGTGTGTGTGTGTGTGTGTGTGTGTGTGTGTGTGTGTGTGTGTGTGTGTGTGTGTGTGTGTGTGTATTAATTTAATTAATTTTCAGACAATTTTCGAGCGAGCTTATTGCAAAATATGCAGAACATAAAGTGTTTACATGTATTAACAAAATGTTAATTTAAAAATCATTCCAGAAGTGTGTTTGTTCAATAATAATAATTTATAACACTCTAAAGTGGCTTCTACAACTAAAAGAATGCATACAGGGAAGTATAAGGATTTTGAGAAGTTGCTAAATAGGTTTACATTTGTAAGGGGTCATTTGGTTTGTTAGGTTATCAATGAACTCCATATAATGTCAATTTATAGTCACAATTTATGCTCTGTCCCTCTGAAGTGATATTAAGCTGGTCTGACTGTATAATCTACAACATATATGTGTGGCAGAGGCAGGGAAAGCCCTGCCAGTGCATGTGTGTGTTGGTGAGGGGAATAATGGGTTGACAGAGAGGGGGTTAAATTTCTACCTGTCAAAACACGTGGGAACGTGGCTCCAGCCACAGGTCTGTAAATGATGTGATCAAGGGTGTTACTTAGTAAATGGTTAGAGTTAATGTTGATGAAGGTCTGTGGTCTGTGTTCCATGCTGTGCTGTACTTATGTCCATGTTTGTTTACATTCATGAGTCTTGTGTAAACCTTTTGTTTTGGCCTTGTGCCATTTTATTTGGCAATGTGTTTTTGTTACTGTTTGTTTCTGTGTTTATGTATTATTAAATATGCGTGTTAGTGCTTGAAACTGCAATTTATGTGTCTCAGTCTCCCTTCCTTTTCGAAACAACATTGCCAGTGATGCTGTCCTGTCACAATATGTTATATATTATGTTATTCATAAACCTTGGTGATTCTCTTGTGATTATGCCCTATACTCATAGCAACGGTACACTTCTGGCAACCTATACTGACATGTTCAACTTTCATATCAAAAAAGAAAATGTGGCTGAAGTGCATTTTCTTCAGCTTTCTGAAGATGAGCTTCAACAAATTCTAAATGAAAAATATACTTAAAACACAAAACAGAATTAGAAGCCACCTAGAAATACGACCGTCAAGAGCTGAACTCTTTTCTGCGGGTTCTACGCTGCCATCCATAAAAGGAACACAGACAAAGCTTAAAAGGTTCAATAAAACATATAAACTGAATATTTTGGCATTTATTGAAAACAATTCCCCCCTCATGTTGATAGTCCTGTAGGGGACAATATAACCTTAAGCCTCTTACTTTGGGCAATATTTTCTCTTGTAAGACAGCAGATCTCCCCCGCAGGGATAACAGTTTTTAACTATACGCCTCAACTCCAGTCCATATATAAATTATTGCATTTAAATTGTAATTTTAAAACGAACATAAAAGCAGTCGTATCCCATGATGTAACATAATAATCCCAAGATCTAATCAAGTATTAATCATGTATTATAACTTTTTTGTGTTTAAATTTTGTTACCTAATTTCAGCATTAGACACATGATTACATTAATAATCTCCTTCCTTTGTTCTGTTAGAGAAGTTAATGGCTAGTATTATTACATTAATGCTAGTACTTTATATCCCAATTTGGAATATGCAGAATATGAAGCTATGAAGCAACAGAAGCCAAAGTGGCTGGTACAAAATCCCTTGTACTGTAGCTAACTTTCACTTCAGTGATGTAGATGCAGTCAGGTCATATGACCTTTTACGCAAGAAATGATTAGATACCAGGAAGAGACAGTAGAAACAAATCTGGAATTCAAGTATAATAATACAAGCAAATCCAAAAGATGCATGAAAAGGATACTGCGATAATGCTGTTAATGCTAAACAGTGTGAGAAAGTGGATAATCAATACTTGTTTAGAACTTCTTTAAAATCTGGGTTTTAATCTTCTATGGCTTTGGTTTGGTTTTGCCAACTTGCAGTCCCAGTTATGTTTACTGGAGCTGCCAGCTACCAACACTACATTCTCAGTGGTAGCAGCCTTTCTCTGGGTGACTAATCTTGTCTCTCTGAGATGTCGAATGCCAGACGCATATTTATTCATTTATTTACTTATCATTAAAATATATTGAACCAGGAAACACCTCTGGAGATGGAATAGTGAAGGCCCTGAGGGGGAAAGCAGGCAGCAGGTAAACATCTGTTATTCAAATTGCGATAGTCACACTAGGATCACAAGATTTGCAAATAAAAACATTTATAAAATAAGTAAATAACAGGCAATCGACAAAGTGTTGTACGTTAAAAAAAAAAAAAAAAGTTAAGTCTGTTTAAATCTCCAATAAGGTATGAGATCCAAGCAGGTAAAAAAAAAATATGTAACACAGCCATTTTGGAACCAGAGGTTAGTTTCACAAAGCACTTTGGTGGTAGCAGTCTGTTCAATTGAGTTTAATATTATATATTTTAAAAAAATATATAACAATAATAATACTTAAAAAAAAAAATCAAAAAAACTTTGTCTTAACCATTTAGTCTAGCTGAGCGGATTTCTACAAAATTGTACTGTGCTTGAATCTTGAAACATTGTTAGGGACTCAGTGGACATAAACTCTCTGCAGATCACGGGCCTGGTCAACAGTGTTTATGCTTGCAGAAATACTTGACATAGTGGCTGAACGTCCATATGTTAATGATGCCTGTGTAGTTTACCATTTATTAAATAAGTTAAGCACTGTGGTCAGTAGGAGAATAATCAATGCACAAGGAAACAGTGTCACAAACCACATTCAATAACCTCGTGGGTTTACTATATTCCTATTTTAAATAACAAAATAAATGTTTATTACAACATGTATTACTTTCAAAACTACACATGTGACAGCCATATAACGAACAAAAGAGCATAACCCATAAGATTGATGGAATACATCGTTAGCTACACTCACCTACAATCAAGGACAACAATTTGACAATTGGACATTTATATTTTAAAACAAAAAAATACAAATAAAAATGTAAAATTATAGCCATAATACAGTCAAACTCAATTCTTCAAGATACACAAAAAGTTCCCTGAGACTCCACCTAACCTCAACAAATGCATAACAATGGTCCTTTCAATGTAGTTTACAACACATTTGCTTGTAAATTTAAGTAACATACTTACTTAAGAGTACACCTATAATACTTGGGAGTTATTCAAATATAAAAATAGCTGCTGCCTGGTTTGTTTTTTTTCCCCGCTCTTCTCTATAAGCTGAATCCAGCTCCTGATGTACAGGTGTTTTAGTTTGTTGCATCACAGATACAAAAGTATTACCAACTATTACTGCTGCTTTGTGGAATTCAGATTTTTCTTGATGTTTTCTCAGTTTTGTAACTGCTGAAACCCAGATTTTTAAAAGACTTGTGTATAACCTGACAAGTTTCTCTGCATTTTCTACTGTTTTTCTACCATAAATGCACACAATATATACAGTAGGCTCCATCAAAGACAAAATGTTTTTTTTTTTTTTCTTTGTTATCAAAAAACAATATGTTATCAAATTGTACCACAAAGTAGTACAATATAGCATACAGAACACAGTTAAGGTCTTTCTTAAGTTTTTATTAAATGTATTGTACATGTACAGCATAGTAGACTATATATCGAAAATATATTTTATTAAAATTGTAACCAATGCAAAACCAGGCATTCCTACTATATTAAGTATGCCACAGCAAAACGTTAGGTTTGTCATAACCCTGGTTCCCTGAAATAGAAATGTAACTATTACTGTATGGGTATTATGATGAAGTGTGGGGCATTGTGGTTGAGGGCAGATATTTTGGGCCACGGATTATGCGCAGTCTGTACCCGTTTTAAGGAAATGTAGTCCTGCCGGTCTGGCGCAGCAGGACTTCAATTCCCAGGAGGCCACATGACCGATGGGCAGCCATTTTAGATGGCATAATTGGAAAAGAAGTGATTGATTCAACAGCTGCCATCAATCAAACAATTGGGATCCTTTTAAAAAGGGCAGGGTCAACCTGTTGGTTGAGGAGAGTTGGAGAGTGAGCTGTGTGAAGGAAACAAGAGTATTTTTTGCAAGGTAGGAATGGAGAGACCTGGTGTTTTGGAGCTGGTAAGCGGCTTAGCTGTCCGGACTGTTAGTTAGGGAAACTTATTTGTATAGTTAGTACTCCATTAAAGAGTTAGGCTTTAGTTTGTTTAGTTTGGATGTTTTGTTGAAGCACTGTAAATAATAAACACACAGGTACCATTCTGTTTAAACTGCATTCCTGGAAGTTCACTTTCTTTTATGTTAGAGGACAGTGTAAAAGGTCTGGGGAAAAGTGACAAACACAACAAACATTTCCAGAGATGTCAAAGTATTTACCTTCAAAAGACCCGAAACCTGAATAAGATGCATCAATGCTACTCACGGAGCCTGTTACGCAGTCATGGCCGCCCCCGAGGGCACAAAAGCACAGGTACTCCCTGTGTACTGGTTTTATGGGGATGTGGAAATAGCTATCTTTGTGGTCCACTGTGGTGAACCAGTCACCTGGCCTGATTGACTGCAACAGCTAATGCATTGTCAACATTTTAAACCTCTTTTGGCACAGTTACAGGTTGACCTGTCTGAGGTCGAGGACTAGTCTTAGTCTGAAACGGCAGGAGCTGCAGCCGGATGATCCCAAGATGACTGAATTTCAAAAATAAAATCTGGATGCACTGGGGGGGAGACACAGGAGAGATGGTAGGCTCATCATCAAAGATGGACTGCCTTGTTTCGCCTGCTGTAGGCCAGGGCACATGCAAGACTGCAGTGGCCCTCTTGATCAGCAGTAGCAGCTCTGCCGACAGGGAGAGCTTAACTGCAGGAGAGGTGCTGTCGGATTCCACGTCCTAAAACGGGAAAGCCAGCACCTATTCGACCACCTCCTCAAAGGCAGCGAGGGAGAGCACATCACTGTACAAGTCACTGCCAAAACCACAGTCAGTACTCGCACGAGACTGTGGGAAGTCTGCTTGTCAGAATGAACTAAGAGCCTTCATAATGGTGATGCTAATAATGTCATGGCGTCAAGATACTGTGGGAGAGATTGCAAGCAACCACAACCGAAGCAGGTATCTCAGTCCTGTGCAGTGCTGCTGTGGCCAGCAGCTGCTCTTGCTACACATGTGCTGTAGCACCATGTTGCAGACAGGCCTGTGCGTAGTCTCTGTAAAAACAGAAAAAAACACAACAAGAAAGTTTTTCAACAAAATACAGTTATTTTAGCCAAAGCCAAAATGAGAACTAAATAATGCCAGTTGGAGCTATTGCAGCCTGGGGGAGAGCAGAAAATCAGTCGACTATGTTGCTTGATCCCTGGGAAGGAGCGACTTAAGCTGCTGGCTTCACGTGGGGCACAAGGCCACAGTGGGGCGTAAAACAAACAACAGGCACAAATAGTGCACAAATCCGCGTAATTAATAAAACTAATACAGTGATTATGTTATTATCACATATAAATTGTGTAAAACACAATAAATACTTATCTGAAATGGCTCTCCTGTAAGGTCAGTTCTTGAAAGGAAAAATGGTGTTGAGGCCTGTGAATGCAGTGATTTTGTGCCCTTGGGGATGGGCCATGACTGCATCACAGGCTCTGCGAGCAGCTTTGATATGTGTTATTCAGGTTTCGGGTCTTGCGAGGTAAATACCCATACGATAAAGGTTACATTTTGTATTTAAAAAGGAACAAGCATATTTTTTTGTATCAACACTTCTGAGTTTTAATGTTTAGGTTACTTATGAACTCCAAAAAGTCTACTTATTGTCTGTGATGGGGAGCCCCACCCTTATGTGTGTGTGTGTGTATATATATATATAAAAAAAGCCAATATTATGTATTTCATTATTGTTTGTGGCGCGGATGAAAAGTCACAGCCATTATTTGTTATTGTTTTGGTTTTAGAATTACCTCGTGAAAATGCCTGACTGTCAGATACTGATTGTTTAACTGACCGACAGTCACGCAGACTTAATAAATCCATGCAGAATGTGACTGTGACGGAGAACGAATGAATCCAAATCAACAATCTCCCTCTCGACCGGTGAGGACACTGTACAACAGGAGCTGCGGGCTTCCTACTGAATGGTTGGGCAGTTCATCCTGGGGACAGTCGGGAGCTGGCCATTCAGGAAGAGGGCGGCGTTATGGTACCTGGAGTCATCGCCCTAGTACGGTGAGCGAAGTTTCAGTCATGAATTGGAGGAGACGTGATTGAACTAGCTATCGGAGGGGGCGGGGCTTAGGGTACTTTAGGGGGACGCAACGCCGTAATCGTCTCCTTTGTTGTGGTTAATGGGAAGAGACAAGGACGGAACCTTGAATGAAGTGTGGGTTCATTGAGAAGTGTTGTGTTTGTTTTGCCAGACGGCTGATACGAAGCTGGAGCTGTAGCAAGAAGCCCGGATCTGAACGCGCACGAGCACCAGCACTCAGAGCACCGCACCTGCACCAGAGCACCCAGTTTGGAGACGTGTTTTCTGTGGTTATTATTTCGGGACTGCAACCCATTTGTTTTGTAGCTGGTAATACCCATTGCTGGGTAGAACCAGCTTTATTATTTTGAGTCCAGTTTTTGCTGGCAATACCCATTGCTGGGTAGAGCCAGCTTTATTATTTGAAACCCGGTTTAAAAGGGCATTAAAAGAAACCTGACCGGTAAACTTTGTGTTTGTCCTTTGTTGGAGCACCTCAAATCACCTATACACCGGAGCACTACAAACCACTTTGCCACAGTGACTAAGGGATAATATAGAATAATTGATTAAAAGACATGCAGTTTGGTTGCATAAAGTGAAGAGTGTGGAGTAAGGAGGTAAAATTATAAGAGAAGTGACAATTGCTACCCGTGCTGGGTCTACACCAGCACAATACTTATTTGTTATTATTTACTGTTTATTTGTTTGGTCAATGTGCCCTTTTGTTTGAGTGTTTTGTTTTGTTTAAATATTTTATTTGTTTACGATTTAATAAAGCACAGAGGGCCGTAGCATCTCAGTTTGCCCCGCCAATGCTGCATTGTGATTTCTGTTCTCTGGTCTGACATCACCCCTGCAGCCATTCAACTCACAGCCAATTTTGCTCAGTCCCTTTGAAATAATTAAAAGGGTTTGTCTGTATTTAGGAAAAGATGAAAAAAACTGAAACAAGATGCAATTTGCTATTTCTGTACTTAGATTGCTTGTTCATAAATTAATGGCAAGCTATATCTGGAATGTCAGAAGAAACTATAATCACAAAAAAAAAAAAAAAAAAAAAACACCTCAAAAAAACATTAAACTACTTAAAGTAGAGTTTAGCAAATAATTAATGCAAGTGCACATAGTACGGTCCATTCAAATATGTATAAAATCTTATGTGTTTTTGTGCACTTCAGTTTGTGTTGGACCAAGGGCAAAAGACACTCATTACCTCTAATCCTTTTAGCAATCAAGATGAAATGAAAGTAATTAAGCAAAATTGTAAACTTTATTAAACTTCATTAAAGTCAAAGTCTGAGATCATGTCTATCTATAATGGTCATTCACAGTAGGAGGAATGTTTTATAAATCGTCTTCAGGTTTTACAAAGCAACATCTTTTAATTCAATTCAGAGGTATAGTACAAATCTCTACCACAATATATATTTAATGCAGCTGATATCTTTTTTGTTGAAGACAGTTTTTACAAAGCATGCAGCTCTATGCAATCTGTTCAACCACTTACTGGTAGCAATCTAAACCAGCTGCCAGGTTCCTAAATGTGACAGGTAGTGCATCAGTAAACCAAACATTTCCTGTTTATTTTTTATTTATTTTTATTTACACTATTCTTACAAGACTGTGTATTTTCACAGGCAGCTACATATTACTCTGCAATAGGTAAATTTCACGGAAATCATGAAATCTGCACTAAAAATGCAGTCTTAATAATGTGGAATGTACCATTCATTACTACAAGTGTATATTTTGAATCAAATTTTACATTTTCACTTCTCTTCAGTTCACCTTAAATCCACAATGTCATGTGTAAAAGCCAAAAAGCTTCTTGAGTGTATAATCTTAGTTAGACCTTAGAACATTGACATTTAGATAGAAGTTAGGACACAAAAAAACATATCCGCTTTTCATTTTATATACAGAAATGTAACAATGGTTGCACTAGTCCGTGTACTTACTGTAGTAAATTACTCATGCTTTCTGTTTTGTATGATGAGCTCTGTATTCCACAGCATTGAGCCTTTTCTACTACTGGATTACTTTAAGAAAACATACATAATTGAACATAGAAAGCACACAATAAAAAGGTGGCATTCCCCCAGCAAACATGACCTTGAAGACTTCAAACTATTATTTGGCAAGTGGTACCACCAACAGCTACATATAAAAAAAATATATATATATATATGGGAAAGAAAGAACTGGATGTTTGTGGTGCTTTATTTTTATTTATTTTTTATTTTTCACCCAATTTGGAATACCCTATTATTATTATTATTTCTCTTCACCGCGGCGATTTCCCACACAGCTCAGGGACCTGAGGCTCAGTGGGAGTCCTCAGATTTCACAGGCCAATCGGCGTCTTTTTACACCCAGGAACTTGAGAGCGGATATCTGCAGGCTACCGGCCTCTGGAGGACAGACCAGCCCAGCAAATCTCTGCCCCCAAACTCACTTGATGTCTGGCCTGTAGGGGTCATCGCAGAACGGTGAGAAGAAACAGTCTAAGCCGGATCCCACAACCCCAACCCCAGGGGCGCCAAAACCAATGCGGTGCCCCCATGGAATCCCCAAGGAAGACTGGCTGCCTTGCACTTGTGGTGCTTTTTAGGGCTACACAACTTGCCAACTTGAAAAACAAACATCCCAAGAGTTAGTCTGAAAGCGAAAATGAATTCAAACTAGAAAGGTACTCTCTCATAAGCAGACCTTAAATGCAAAATGGAAATGTGTGTTATATTATACCTCTTGTTTCAAGATTTTAATCTGTACATCTGCTATCTACATCCTTAATCTGGCAAATAATACAAGGATATGCTTTAAAACGGTGCTATACGATTTAACTTACCATTTAAATCGTAACTGGAGTTGAATCCTTCCTCCAACTGGAGAGTCTATCATGCAAATAGCATGTTTTTGTAGCAGAGCTGCGACCTCCTGAGACACCACTGAGGCATCCTGTGGGTCTGTGACTGAAGTTACAGTCACTCCCCGAAAGGGAGGGGGACCATGCTTGAACTGCAGTGAGTAGCCGGTCTGAACAGTAGTAAGCATCCAGATGTCCGTGGTGCACTGACACCAATACTCAAGATGGCTCCCTGAAAAGGGGCCCTGGACCTGTGGCAGCAAACCCCTAGGGCTGCTGCACGGCTTGTGGCTTGGCCTGAGACCTCTGTGCCGGTCTAATTTTTAATTACTAAATTATTATTAGAAAATTTTGGTGACTGTCTCAATGGGTACATTTCCTGATTAAATAAACACATTTTAAATGATTTTATTTACAGTTAAGGATGATAATAATAATAATAATAATAATAATAATAATAATAATAATAATAATAATAATAATAAATAATTTATAACACATTTACATTAGATGGATGTAATAATTGTATCATTATTCAATATGCCATTAAAACCAAGATTAATCACGACTATTTTTTTTTTATCATTTGACAAATGTTAAAGCATCTGGCTCTTTGAGCTAATATATATAGCTATATATATATATATATATATATATATATATATATATATATATATATATATATATATATATATCACGATGCACGATTAAATTTAAAAAAATAAATAAATCTGTGATCAACTCTTTAGTTGATTAATCAGTCTGAGTTTCAATTATTTAATCCAAACACAATTAAACATAAAGCAGCAGTGACATCTCTAGAATGTGCCCTTCTTTTTGGAATGTAAGCATCTAAGTCTTCTCAGCAGTAGCGCTATGCCACTTATCAGGTTTCTAATATCAGTCTATCCACTTGTTATTGTACAAACACATTCTTAAATGTTGTCTATCAACAATAATTTAGTTCGCTGGCAGCAAAGACCAAAGCTTAATTACGCCGTCAAGCCATCCTTCAGTCAAACAATAAAGGCAAATGAGAAGCTCTGCTTACTTTATCACACTAATAGTCTGTGAGTTGTGAGAGAAAAGGAGTACACTACAGTTCTTCTAAAGGACGTGATATACCAACCAAGTTTATTTTGCATTTATTCTGTGAAGGGATCAGCGCTAACCCCAGAGGACAGGTGGTGCACAGTAAGAAAGAGAGAGACTCCCTCGTGTTTTTTGCAGGTCAGTTCCAAGGACCATGTTAGCAGATCTGCACCAGACCCTTAACAGGCAGCTTGGCTGCTACCAGTAATTAGCTTGGACAGCTCTGGCTTCAAGAGATGCAGCAAGGCTACATCATAATGAGCTCAGCTGGGATTAGCAGGACAGGGCAGAGAACCAAGAGAGTGGAGGCCTCCTGCATCACGTACATAGTAAGGTGATCAAACAAGGATGGCTGGCGAGGTTATCCCCTCACTGCCTCGTTCAGAAAATGAAGCACGGCAGTGTGCAAAATACATGCTAATGAAGAGTGACACCTCCAACAGATGAGAGCCACATTAATTAACACAATCCCTCGATCACATCATGCAGTTACTGTTACCATTACTAAACTTGTCACTGCCGTTGATAGGAACGGACCACTTTGTGCTGATGAAAGAAGTTTGACTTGGGTATTTTTTTATGCGACTTTGCATGACACTTTTAACACACTCAAACCATAACTGTGTGATCCTTATTTATTTTTTTATTTCATGTCTCATTTTAAAAACAAAACTATATTAATGATCTTCTGTTTGCACTTTTCTGGCTGCTAAAAGGAGAGAGGAAGCAGTGATGCTGTGAAGTTCTCTATTGTTGCTACAATGTGTCTCTCTAGAACTAGGATCTTAATACACTTTTGGGAACCAGAACTGCTTGATCAGATAAAAAATTTAAAAAAGACATTACATCAAAATAAGCTTATGTTAGATTCCTGCATATTTTAAATTAGACTGGCCTAATGATCTTCTGTTAGTACCTGCTATCAACTGCAAAAAGGAAGCAATTCTGTGAAGTTCTTAATCATGGCAGTGATGCGTAACAGGAGGGATCTGAAGGAAATGACATTGCTCTACATGCGTGAATAAAGCTGAAACATAGAGCACTTACTTCTCTGCTAGCAGCTTCTTGTGTTCCTGTTTGAAGCATGCCAGCTCATTCTTCTCCTGTTGAAGGTGCCAGGGCTCTGCACACTGGCTTCGGCCTCTGCTTTTGGTCCTGGGTAGTTATAGAAACGGGACATTGGGTTATTATAACACCCAGTTTACAGGGAAGGTTTTTTTAAGCATTTACCCCAGAATAATGTCATGTCAAGAGTTATAAAGTGCTAACAACGTGTTACACACATATTGTAATGTTTTACTAATAACAATAAAACTTAAATGGTTTGATAACATAAACTTGTTTTTTTTTTTCATTTTCATTTAAGAAATATTGCCAGATTGAGTTATTTTTTTCCAGACAGGATGCTGAATGATTGATTCTATAATCTGGTTGCTCTGAGGAAGACGCTAGTGGCATCGAAATGTTAGCACTTCTGTATGGACTACAATAACATACATGCATTAATAAAAATTATACTGCAAAACTACCAAGTGTGCGCTCACCTTTTATGCTTTTTATTTAGTGAAGTCATCGATGGTAAGCAATCTTTTCTCATATACCGCTCTGGAAAAAATTAAGAGACCACTGCAAAATTATCAGTTTCTCTGGTTTTACTTTTTATAGGTATGTGTTTGGGTAAAATGAACATTTTTGTTTTATTCTATAAACTACTGACAACATTTCTCCCAAATTCCAAATAAAAATATTGACATTTAGAGCATTTATTTGCAGAAAATGACAACTGGTCAAAATAACAAAAAAATGCAGTGTTGTCAGACCTCGAATAACACTGTGTAACAATTTTTTTTTTTTTTTTTTTTTTTGGTTCCTGGGTAGTAAGTGTTATTTCCTAATTGCTTATGCCTCAAAAGTATAGAAAATGGCTATTATTCTCCACAAACTTTGCTTTTGTGACCAGGACAGTGATATTTTGAAATTAATCTATTTTCCAGAACATTCCAGATAGATTCAGTGCTGAGTAAACTTGGAGTAACTTCTATTACTTTACAGTAATATAAATAGTAGTATAAATACAGTGGCCTTAAGCCCACCAGTTCAGTTTAGTTCCAGCTGCCTAAGTGGATACATATCTGCATTTTTCTGAGATGGCATCAAGAGGCTGCAATGGTAGCATTACTGATGGGTCTCCAAGGCAGTTTTACCAAGTTTCCCTGCTATCTTTGCCTTTGGGACAGCAGGGACACCAAGGCGCACTACCACAGGCGGGACTGGCCACAGCGGACCGAGTTCTCTGTGGGGAGAAACAACATTAAGTGGGAGCCACTGGTGGACCCCCGGAAGGTGCTGATGCCACCACTGCACATCAAATTGGGCCTTATGAAACAATTTGTCAGAGCTCTAGATAATGAGTTGGCAGCCTTCAAGTACCTTCAAGACTTCTTCCCTAAGCTGTCTGAGGCAAAGGTCAAAGCCGGTGTCTTTGTCCGACCACAGATGAAGAAGATCCTGGAGTGCAATGAATTCCCCAAGAAGCTCTAAATGATAGAAGTATCAGAAACAAAATTCTAGAACTTGAAGCTACTGCACTAACAGGTAACTATGATGTGATAGGTGTTACAGAAACGTGGTTGTCTGAGAGTGATGGGGACGAATATAATATTTGTGGGTATACACTGTATAGGAAAGACACGCAGGACAGAAGAGGAGGAGGGGTAGCGCTATACATAAGAAACAGTCTTGAAGCCCAGGTGTTAAACCTGGACAAAGAAAATAAAACCAAATCAATATGGGTCAGAATAATGGACAAAAATTCAAAGGGCATAATAATAGGAGCATGCTATAGACCGCCAGATTCAGACGGTGAGCATAATAATCTGTTATACAATGACATTAGAAATGCGTGTAGCAAAGGAGAAGCCATACTAATGGGGGATTTCAACTTCCCCCAAATAAAATGGGAAAACCCGGTGGGTAGCACGAAGGATGAAATAGAAATGGTGGAAATGACAAATGACTGCTTCCTAACACAATTTGTCAAGGCACCGACTAGAGGGGAGGCATGCCTTGATTTAGTCTTTTCAAATAACGAAGATAGAATAACTAAAATAGAGGTCAGAGAACCACAACATGGTCTCATTTTAAATGTTTTTTAAAACCTCAAAAGTAATGACTAGAGCTAAGGTTTACAATTTTAGAAAAGCAAACTATGAAGGTATGAAACAGAGACTAACAGAAGTAGATTGGAGTAAAATAGAGAAAACACCCACAGAAGAAGGATGGTTGTTCTTCAAAAATGTAGTACTAGAGGCGCAAAACAATTACATCCCTAAAGTAGACAAATCTAAATGTAAAACTAAATTGCCAAAATGGTTTAATAGATCAATTAAAAAAAAATATTCAGCGAAAAAAGGCACTTTACAGAGCATTAAAAAAGGACCAAAAAGAAAGTACACAGAAAGAGTACACGGAACTGCAAACGCAAGTCAAAAAGGAAGTTAGAAAGGCCAAGAGAGAAATAGAAATGAACATTGCTAAGGGAGCGAAAACCAATTCCAAAATGTTTTTCCAATATTACAACAGCAAGCAAACATTCAAAGAGGAGATTAAATGTTTAAGAGATACAAATGGCAAAATCGTAGATGAAGAAAAAAAAAATAGCAAATATATTAAATGATTACTTTTCACAAGTTTTTACAAAGGAAGATACTGACAACATGCCCCACATGTCATCCAGTTCCTATCCAGTTTTAAATAACTTTAGCATAACTGAGGCAGAAGTGTTAAAGGGACTAGGAGCTCTTAAAATAAACAAATCCCCTGGGCCGGATGAGATCCTCCCAGTAGTACTCAAAGAAATGAAAGAAGTAATTTACAAACCGCTAACCAAGATCATGCAGCAGTCTCTTGACACAGGGGTGGTACCGACAGACTGGAAAATGGCAAACGTAATACCGATCCACAAAAAGGGAAACAAAACTGAACCAGGTAACTACAGACCAGTAAGCCTGACTTCTATTATATGCAAACTTATGGAAACTATAATAAGATCCAAAATGGAAAATTACCTATATGGTAACAGGGTCCTGGGAGACAGTCAACATGGTTTTAGGAAAGGGAGATCGTGTCTAACTAACTTGCTTGATTTTTTTGAGGATGCAACATTCATAATGGATAATTGCAAAGCATATGACATGGTTTATTTAGATTTCTAGAAAGCTTTTGACAAAGTCCCGCACAAAAGATTAATTCTCAAACTGAAAACAGTTAGGATTCAAGGAAACACATGTACATGGATTAGGGAGTGGTTAACATGTAGAAAACAGAAAGTACTTATTAGAGGAAAAACCTCAGAATGGAGTGTGGTAACCAGTGGTGTACCACAGGGATCAGTATTAGGTCCTCTGCTATTCCTAATCTACATTAATGATTTAGATTCTGGTATAGTAAGCAAACTTGTTAAATTTGCAGACGATACAAAAGTAGGAGGAGTGGCAAACAGCAAAGGTCATTCAAAATGATCTAGACAAGATTCAGAACTGGGCAGACACATGGCAAATGACATTTAATAGAGAAAAGTATAAGGTACTGCACGCAGGAAATAAAAATGTACATTATAAATATCATATGGGAGATACTGAAATTGGAGAAGGAATCTATGAAAAAGACCTAGGAGTTTTTGTTGACTCAGAAATGTCTTCATCTAGACAATGTGGGGAAGCTATAAAAAAGGCTAACAAGATGCTCGGATACATTGTGAAAAGTGTTGAATTTAAATCAAGGGAAGTAATGTTAAAACTGTACAATGCACTAGTAAGACCTCATCTTGAATATTGTGTGCAGTTCTGGTCACCTCGCTATAAAAAAGATATTGCTGCTCTAGAAAGAATGCAAAGAAGAGCCACCAGAATTATTCTGGGCTTAAAAGGCATGTCATATGCAGACAGGCTAAAAGAATTGAATCTGTTCAGTCTTGAACAAAGAAGACTACGTGGCGACCTAATTCAAGCATTCAAAATTCTAAAAGGTATTGACAGTGTCAACCCAAGGAACTTTTTCAGCCTGAAAAAAGAAACAAGGACCAGGGGTCGCAAATGGAGTTTAGACAAAGGGGCATTCAGAACAGAAAATAGGAGGCACTTTTTTACACAGAGAATTGTGAGGGTCTGGAATCAACTCCCCAGTAATGTTGTTGAAGCTGACACCCTGGGATCCTTCAAGAAGCTGCTTGATGAGATTTTGGGATCAATAAGCTACTAACAACCAAACGAGCAAGATGGGCCAAATGGCCTCCTCTCGTTTGTAAACTTTCTTATGTTCTTATGTTCTCACTAGTATGGAGAAAGTGGCTTGGAACAGCTTTGTCGCAGTGGTTCGGGGCTTCCTGGGCAATCACAAGGCCGAAAACTTTGTGGAGCTGGTTGAGACTCTGGTGAAGAACTACGGCACAATGGGCTGTAGGATGTCCCTCAAAGTCCATATCCTTGATGCTCATCTTGATATATTCAAGGAGAACATGGGAGCATACTTGGAGGAGCAAGGCGAGCGCTTCCACCAGGATATACTGGACTTTGAACGCCGCTACCAAGGACAGTATAACGAGAACATGATGGGAGACTACATTTGGGGGATGATTCGTGAAAGTGATTTACAGTATAATCGTAAATCTCGAAAAACTACTCACTTCTAAATCTTTTGTAGTCATTTTTGTATTACTTTAGTATAAATACATGTTAATTTGGATTCATATGTTGTTTTTTTCTGACTTTATGTGAACGAAAAGACACAAATTCGCCCGTTTTCTCATTGGAAATAGGTAAATTTCAAAATATCACTGTCCTGGTCACAAAAGCAAAGTTTGTGGGGAATAATAGCCATTTTCTATATTTTTGAAGCATAAGCAATTAGGAAATAACACTTACTACCCAGGAACAAAAATTGTGTTACATAATGTAATGCAAAGAAAATAAGTTCATATTCATTTTTAAATAACACAATACTAATGTTTTAACTTAGGAAGAGTTCAGAAATCAATATTTGGTGGAATAACCCTGATTTTCAATCACAGCTTTCATGCGTCTTGGCATGCTCTCCACCAGTCTTTCACATTGATGTTGGATGACTTTATGCCACTCCTGGCGCAAAAATTCAAGCAGCTCGGCTTTGTTTGATGGCTTGTGTCCAACCCTCTTCCTCTTGATCACATTCCAGAGGTTTTCAATGGGGTTCAGGTCTGAAGATTGGGCTGGCCATGATAGGGTCTTGATCTGGTGGTCCTCCATCCACACCTTGATTGGCCTGGCTGTGTGGCATGGAGCATTGTCCTGCTGTAAAAACCAATCCTCAGAGTTGGGGAACATTGTCAGAACAGAAGGAAGCAAGTTTTCTTCCAGGACAACCTTGTACTTGGCTTGATTCATGCCAAAGCTGCCCGATTCCAGCCTTGCTGAAACACCCCCAGATAAGTCCAATTTTCAGCTATGCCCAACACCTGGTCGTCTAATGGTTAGACGAAGACCTGGAGAGGCCTACAAGTCACAGTGTCTCGCACCCACTGTGAAATGTGGTGGATGATCGGTGATGATCTGGGGGTGCTTCAGTAAGGCTGGAATCGGACAGATTTGGCATGAATCAAGCCAAGTACAAGGTTGTCCTGGAAGAAAACTTGCTTCCTTCTGCTCTGACAATGTTCCCCAACTCTGAGGATTGGTTTCTCCAGCAGGACAATGCTCCATGCCACATAGCTAGGTCAATCAAGGCCGTACCTAGACCCCAAAACCCAGACAGGCTGTCATTTACGACATCAAGGTCAGACATGTCCGACCCCGCCACTTCAGTTGGGCAGGCCACAGCGGGGGGCTCCATAACGCACACTTCCCAAAGGGAGGATTTCCGGGCCTTGATGCAGCATGCAGCTACTACCACGAATATTTCCTGGCCGGCACAGTAGAAGGGAAAGGGGACTGCTTCCTTAAACAGAAAGGGCAAGCTGCATGCAGCATGCTGGAGCAACTGGGCCGGAACACCACCCTCCACCCCAGACCAAACAATCAGGCAGAGGAAATCCCAGCAGCAAGGGAACACTGCCGGCCAGGGGTAACCAGTTCTCCAGCTGGAGACCGAGGCCGGGGCCTAAAATGGATGTGCCCCTTCCCAAGCCCAAGGGAGACTGCCCCTGATGGGCTCTGGCTGCCACCTTCCTGGTACTTCTTGGTGCCCAAGAGGGACAGCTGTTTCTGACCTATTCTGGACCTCAGGTTCCTCAACATGTTCCTCAAACAAAGGAAGTTCAACATGTTGACCGCACAGTGTATCCTCCAGTTCGTCCAGCGACTGCAACTGGTTCACATCGATCGACCTGCAAGATGCCTACTTCCATGTCCCGAGCCATCCTGAGCACACCTTTCAAGGCAACGCATACGAATTCTGCGTGCTGCCGTTTGGCCTCTCACTGGTGCAGCACACTCCTCGCGGCTACCTGCTCTCCTCTCCAACATGTTGTTGGGCCAACCATGGCAGCTCCTGCTCCGCAAGGACCTTCTGAGCCAAGCGGAGGGGTTTTTATGGCACCCAAACCCAGCCCAGCTCCAATTCTGGGTCTGGCCGTTGAACTGAGTTGTCTATCCAGATGCAGTGGTAGAGACACTACAGTCTGCTAGAGTGCCTAGCACTAGAGCCGAGTATTTATATAAATGGAAGGTTTTCTTAGACTGGTGCATTGCTGAGGGTCACAGTCCTGTGACCTACCCTATTGAGATGATCCTAACCTTCTTACAACACCTGTTTGATGCAGGAAAATCTGCACCCACTCTTAAGGTCTATCTTGCAGCAATATTGGGTGTGCCACGATAAAATTGACTCTGTGTCCTCTGGAGCACCCTTCCTGGCAATGCAATTTCTTAAAGAGGCTTCGAGGCTCTGTCCTCTGATGAAAAGTATGGTCCCTAAGCGGGATCTGGAGCTGATCCCCCATTTGAGCCCATTAGTTCAGCAGAGTTACGCCCTGTTTCCCTCAAAGTGGCTTTTTTATTAGCCATTACGTCTGCCAGAAGAGTAAGTGAGATTCATGCTACGGCCCATTCTACCAGGGACAAAGCAACTTCGTGGGCTCTCTTTCATGGCACCTCCTTGGATGAGCTTTGCAATGCTGCTACATGGACAGGTAATCGGACATTTGCGTGTTTTTACAGCCTTGATGTTGCAAACTGTGCGAGGTCTTCTCTGGGCTCTAGGGTGTTGTAGGCGGTATGCCCTTAGGCATCATGAGGGCTCTGAGGCTATCGCTGTACTGTCGGTAATCTGGAGCCACGACAGCTTTGGTACAGCTTCCCATTCAGTAATCGTTGTCATTCCACTTGAAAGGGAATGTTAGGTTATTACCATAACCCTGGTTCCCTGAAAAGAATGACAACCATTACCCTTCGAGGTCTTGACCCCAGCTGACCTTCAATTTCGAAAGAAAATGGCGATATGCTACTGTGAGGATGTCCCTTTTCAGCAGGAGCTGGGAGGGACTTCCTCCTCACAGCAGGGCCCTGATATGGCAGCTTTTTTATATATGCTCAGTGATTGGTGGTTAGAGAGGCTCTTCCTATTTTCAATATAATTACACTAAAACTTGCTGTGCAGTCCTGCATTGTATTGATATATTTATTTTAACTAAAAAATAAGTATTTTTAAATAGAAAATAAATATTTTTACAGCTATTGATAGATAAATCTCATCTGAAAATGTCCCTGTAGCTATTCAAAACAAGCGCGAAGCTCTCAAGTTCAGCGGCGCTAAGCCAAACCCACTGTTTTTAATACGACAGTCAAAATGACAGCTGCGGTAGTTCTAGGTATAACATATTATATCTCCATAAGTTTCTACAACCCTGGGTCTATTGATGGTTTGAGATGTTTATATATATATATATATATATATATATATATATATATATATATATATATATATATATATATAGGAAAAGACAAAAAAGCACAGATGCCTTGCTGCTAAATCAGTGCACTGGCTATTTTTTATGGAGGGTGTTGTTTGGATCCAGCTGATGACAGAATTGTGGCCCAGTCGTGTCTTCCCCATTTGATTTGCTGTCTAGTAGCTGCAAATTGAGCCTTCATTACGGTTTCCTGTCACAGACATGATTCCCCTTGTCTCTGGACCAGCGTCCCTTAAGTTGTTTTTTTATGTTTTCAAATTAGTTGTAGATTAGAATGTTAAGGGAAAAAGCCGGTATTGCATGGATTGATTTTAGAATACAATTCACAGTTAAGCACTTCAACATTCCAGCGGGCATCTATACAAAATAGAAGTCCACTAGATCTGGAAGCTGATTGGCTGTTCACACTCAATAGTTTTCTAATTAAGCAATAGAGCCTGTCGATGCAGGCTTTACCATGTGGTAAATGACCACGACTGGAGTTATGCATCCCGTGCCGTAGGCAAGGGCACTAACGAAAGTCAAGGTCACCTACCACAGGGTAGAGCCCGCATCGAGAGGGCTCTATCGCTATTAGAAAATGATTTATTTATTTATTTTCTCTTTAAAAAATGTGTAAATACTGGTGCATGTCAGTAGGTTTATAGAAGAGGTCAGTCTCAATTGAACCTTCTTCAAGTTTTATCATGGTATCTAAAAAATCATGTCCATCGAAGGTCCACCTTAATATTGCTGTGTATTTCATTTGCCATTTTATGAAACTGTAAAAGAGATTCTTTTCCATGTGTCCAAACCTCAAAAATATCCTCTACAAACCAAATGTATTCTAAAGGTTCTCTTTCTGATTTTTTAAGTAATCGTTCTTCCCATTTCCCCCATGTACTGTATGTACTGGCAAAATGCATTCTTAATTTAGATCCTATTGCTGTATCATAATTTTGTTTGTAATTCTTATCAACAAATATAAAATAACTGTTTTCTAAAACCATGTTGATCATGTTCAGCACTTCTGCTATTGGTATTGATTTGTCTAGTCTATCATCAAGTGCTTATTGACAAGCTCCTAAAGTTTATTTACAAGGGACACTTGGGTATCAGGATTTTACATCCATGCAAAATAAAATTGTATTCTCTAGAAGGTTGTGCTTTAGTGATGCAAGTCTTTTTAAAAATTGTGTTGTATCCTTAACATAGCTTGGTAATTTCTCGATGTGTGACCTAAGTTGGTTTTCTGCTATTTCAGCTATTATGTGTGTTTTAGGGGTTTTTTTGTGTTTTATTTTATTTTTTTTTGCTTAGGGGGTGAGATATATCATGTTTTAACTATGTACATATTTTTTTTATTAAACATGGTCTTCTTTATTTTTTTTTTACATTTTGACATAAGCAGACCTTGCACAGAAAACTGATATAGTTACCATAATTTCTCTAGTGGCAGTAATGGTAACGTACGTGAAGTCCCCCACTATTTTTAAATTAAGTGCATATTTACAGTAAATACTGCCCATGCCCTCTATAAAAATACAAAAGATTATATATATATATATAAATATATATATAATATATATATATAATATATAATATATATATATATATAATATATATATTATACTAATCCCTTATATCCATTATTATGGGAGTGTCATAATAATTGCACATACAGCAATCTGCCCATTAAAAAAAAAAAATGATAGGAATTGCATTTCAATCCCATTGCACTGAAGCCGAGCTCCAGTAAGCTACAACACTAACGAAAGCTGATTCATTCATTCAAATGCATTTAAAACCAAAACAGCATTTGCTCCAGTGCAAAGTTTGCAGCACTTTAATTAAAACAAACAATTAGCATATTAAAACAAAATACAAGCAAACAAGCCATATTTTCCCCCAAAAGGAATAAACAGCTAATGCTTAATGATTCTATAGTTCGACCCATCCCAGCCAACAGTTGAAAAATCTGCTATCACTTCGAGCACTACTTTGGTTCTTGATCAGAGAACCCAGGGGAGGCTAACAGGGAGATATATAGATGGTTCACACCCTAAAGTGCATAGTTTATGCACTGGCTTATAATGTGATGCCTTTAGACAATTTTAAATCAATAATAATCACACAGACCCATTCAATTTGAAGTTTCAGTGATTCAGAGCATTACTAGAATTCCTTTGGTTTATTAAATGCTCAAAAATGGATCGAGTGGTTACTGACCATGTCAGATCCCAGCTGATAGAATCTGGGCAGTCCAGTGCCTGTACAAACTTATCAGTGTTAATACTTCAAACAATTATGGTTATAACATATTTTGCCTTTGGGCTAGACTTGTGAAAATCTAATAAACGTCCACAGCTAAAAATCCTAAAGCATTGAATTTGTCACTCTCTAAAGCTAAAATATAATTCTTATCCGTGTAGCAATGCTTTAGTATTAGTGAGATATAAATTCAAGATTATGTTTACCTTCCAATATATGGAAGTGTTTTGTAGAATAGAAGTAATGACAAGAGCTGTCTTCGAAGGCAGAGGTTTCTTCATATGAGCAAACAGCAACCAGCTTTTTCAGAGATCTTAATAGAATGGACCAAACAACTTGTTTTAGCAGGTTGAATGATACTTGACTGTGGTTTTGCTTCAACTTTTATAGAACTGTTCCTCCGCTTCATGCATCAGAAGACGTAACTAAATCTAAACATTTGGTCTATTTTGTCATCTCTTTAATTGAATAATACATTTAAAAAGTCCAGGCAACTCCTTTAAAATTAATTGGATATGATCTCATGTTCTCTACCTCTATAATTTCTGAAATATATGATAAAATTTTCCAGCACCACAAAGTTCTTATTATTTATTAAAATACAAGAATATATAGATAGATGTTTTAATACATAACACCAGCTCTGTTTAAATTTTCCAGCCTTGGTCTAAAATATATTCTTTCTCAACAGTAAAAACATACTTTCTCAATAGACTGGTTTGACTTCATGTATAAATGTGTTTAACAAACAGCTTTTATCTCCTGCTTCCAGTAGTTCTTGACAACTTATAGATAAGAGTTTCAGAGGCCCACTTTCCAACCAGAGTTTACTTTCAATTAATAAGAAACTCTACTATAAGCACTTTCCCAAATCCATTGCACAAAGTCATGCCTTGGCTGGATTTAAGAAACACTTGGACTGGTATCTCTACAGATGAGGTCCACATCTTAATTTCAAGCAACTAAACTTGCATTAACTTTATGGATAACAAAATGAAGCAATGAGAATAAAACCATTAACTTTGTTTTCTTGTTCCGTAAAGTACCTTCCATTAGTTAATATAAAAGATTATACGCAGCGAAGGAACCTTGAATTGGAAATAGTGTCTAACCAGCAAAGTCCCACTTTGGATGCCAAAATTCCCTAATCTTCGAAGATCTAATGCTGGCTCGCTCATGCTTTTTGTTAGTAAAATATAACAGTTTATACATAGCCAAGGGACTTGAATGGGAGAAATGGCCAACCAGCAAACCAACTTTGAATGTCTAATACTACTTTACTCAGGCAAGCAGGGCTGAGGGGTAGCCCGCAGTAAATCTACTGATAAGGAATCAGACTCATGCATGTGCCTTAGTTTATTAAATCTGGTCATAGCTTTGCATTAAATTGTCTCACTTTTAAACTTAACAGTTTTCCTGTAATAAATACTGTGTTCTATTACAGTAAAACTTAAATAGTGGAGCACTTTTTTTTAGTTTCAAATGTTATTCTGTCTAAAGGTTGCTTTTTTCCTTGCAATACCTAAAAAAAGCTCTGTTTTTGGCTTACAAATTTCTTCCCAATTGTAGGACATATTCCCTGAATATTATGATAGATGAACGTGCATTAGAAATTAACTGGATTCATTAATGAAACTGTGTCTTGAGAAACAAGGCAAACTGCTGTGTCTTGAGGGGGCCTCTGGTTTGCAGACAAACTTAACTATATGACCTACTGATTAGAGGACTGGCGCCTGAACTGGATTAGGCTGAGCGGACAGTTGAATTTTGTATAGATAATTCACACAGGTAACAACAATCATTTTGATGCAAGGAAGACATAAACTAGCGATGTCTCAGTGGAAAAGGACATTAAAACATCAAAGGACTTGGAGTTTAGAAGCAAGGTACACAAGTGACCTCATGAGAGTGTCTAATCAGCAGAGTGAAAAAGACTATAAAAATTAAAGCAAAATTGAAAATTTTGCGCTCCACATCAAATGCTGAACAAGGTGCAGTCACTCTGCTAAGCAAAGCTGAACTCCGGGACTCTGCCTAAAACATAAACCAAGACAGGACTCTGCCTGGAACGGACCCAAGATGAGGAAGCAAGCTGCAAGTCAACTCCTACAAGCAACAAGACTGAGGCCCGGTGAGAAGACTGCCGTAAAACTTACAGCTACCGTTATCAGACAAACCAGTCTGGGTCTGCTGTACACCTAAAACCACAGTATCCAAAAGAAACTGGGCCTGCCTACGTAGCTAAAGATTCAGCTAAGAGGACAGTGATGATGGGCAGTGTTGTGGATCATATACCAAGGACTGGAGACTTTGTTGCAGCTGTTTGTTGATTCTATCGAGAATTGAAACCTTGCTGCCAAGTTTTGATCCAACGTGGAACTGAAAACTTTGTTGCTGAGAGGAGAGTTTTGTACTGGACACTTCAACAGATTGAGTTTCCAAATCAGATGACCCAAAGCCTAAGCTTCAAGGAACTGTTAAGTAAGTATACAGTAATTCCAGTTGCATTTTCCTTTCATGGAACTAAATTCATTCATTGTAACACATTAACATAGAATTGAACTGTTAATTACTTAGTTTGCGCACTTTGTATGTGAATAACTTTTAATGAAACTTGATGAAGTAACTAGAAGTAATCTACCACAAATTGTTGTATGAAGAACTTCTTTAGAAGTAAACTTGTCATATACTTAATCTATATACCATTAATAAGCTTAATGTGACTGTAGCAGAACGGTAGGAAAGGGTCTCCCTCTCCGCCCCTGTGTTATTTTGTATTTGTTTGTTGTGTTTATTTTGTGTATATATAGATGACAGCGAGGGCCGTGTGTTTTGTTTATGTATTATTTATTGTATGACGGTGAACCACTGTGTGCTTTCTTTATTGTTTTTGTGTTGTTTTGCAGTGTGGATGGGAAGCCCCACCCATATTAAAAACTCATGCAGAAGGTGGCCATCTCCTGAATTAATTAAGTGATTAATTTGTTGCTAATTGGGAGATGGTCACCTGCATAAATACCAGCAGCACTCTCAGTTCCGTGTGGGTGTTCGGAGGAGGAACTGGAGAGCGAGAGGAGCGAGATTTAAAATAACTAAGGATCAGTGAAGGCAATCGCTCAACCTGGCCATAGTGTTTTGTATTTGTGTTTTAGTTTCTGTTTAAATTATTTAGTTTCTGTGTTCTGTGAGCAAGTGTTTATTTTTGTTTAAACATTTTATTTATTTTTGTTAATAAAAACGGCGCACGCCGCATTTTTGTGAACTGCAGCTACCTGACCTGTGTGTGCTACCTTCTGGTCTGAGTCACTGCAACGCCATTTCCTGCCACAGTGAGACTGTTTGCATTCTCAGCTGTACTCTGTGCATTGGATGTGGGCCTGTGTGTGTGTGAGCGAGGGACTAGCAATGTCACAGCCTGCTGGTTGCTGCTGATGTTTTGGAGACAGGCGCTCTTATATTTCAATTGCCTGCTAGTCAAGCATGAGTGCAGTGAGGATTTTTGAATTGTGTTTTGTGCTTAGAGAAAAGAGATTCACTTCCTAACTTCTCAGATTTCTGTTTATTATCCAACATAGTACAGCAAAGGATTAATACTACAGAAACAAACTTAGAATCGTTTAATACATTAAAAGGTAAGGTATTGCAAATTTAAAATAACCTAGCAACTTTGTTCAACAGAGGGCACCCAATTTCTAGCTCAGTGACAGCTGTAATACTTGATTCCTATAAAGTGGGACCAAAAACTGTTCTGTCTGAGGCCCATTTTTATTTATTAGTTGATACAATAAATATATTTCTCTAACTGTGGTTTATTTCAACTGCAGCTTCCTGAACATTCACAGGGGTGGGGTCGTTAGCCTGTTTTCCCCTGAAGTCTGATACTTTCTCAAAGACTGGGTCAAACATAGACAGGGCAACTATGCAGCTCTGTTGGAAAACATGGATCGAGACTTGATTAGCAGTTTGCTACGCATGTGGACTGGCAGAGCTATACTGGTGTTCTTTTCTGAAAAGAGACTAATATTGCAGATAGCACACTGTTTGATTCAAATTGCATGTACTGCTAACCATTGATAGAGACGTTGCGTCTACAAGCTTCTTGCCCAACATTGACTGCAAGCTAACAAGATAACAATGCTGTGGACTACAATTAGCACAGGCTCTAAAGATTTCAGAGAGATCGAAAGAGATAATGCCACTGGGATCAAAGGGGTCTCAAGAAGATAACAAAAGGCAGATTTTTGGACCTTTTGTCTCCAGGAGTGTGAAGAATGCACTGAGTTCAGAGGTTGTCACACTAGACTACACACACACACACACACACACACACACACACACACACACACACACACACACACAATAAATTAAAGTACCTTTGCTATTGGTTAAGTGTCAGAGAAAGAGGAGGTGGACCATCTACACAGAAGGGTGTCATGCAAACATTGTAATGATGAGTATTCTGTTTGTCCTGTACCTGGGACCAGACTCCCTACATATTTCAATAAACCTAACAACTGATTGAAGAAAAGGACTCTGTGCATTTTCTTGAACCTACTTAATCACCAGTATTTTTTTAAGTTACTTCAGGCTCATTAAGGGAACTCTCTTCCGTTTCCTCTCTAATGTACATTACATTGGACTGCCCCCCCCCCCTTTCTGGATTCCTTTTCCCCCCTGACTAAAACACATTTAGTTGGTGGACCTCTTTTCTTGACACTATGCCTTTCTTGACGTGACTTGATTCTAGTTTTTAGTAACTGTTTCTTTACAAACAGCAGCCAATCAGTAAAGGGAAATATTTCAAACAGGTTCGTTGTTGAATCCCCTCCGCTTTGAGGGCACAAACGGTCTGCCAGAGTAGTCAGGGAGTGATCTGTCAGTGGCAGTGGCAGAGAGTCCCAATATGGAGTCAATAGTGGTCCCATTGTTTGCATGCAGTCCCTAGGTGGCAGCAGGGAGGTTTCCAGGGTCAGTTTGTTAGGCTGCCCCTGGTTGTCCACAAGATGACACCACGGTTCTCTGGACAAATGCAGGGAACTTTCATGACTCCATGAGGTCCTGTCAGGGTGCCCTCCAGGCTCAGCAAGACACTGGTGAGTCTCCCTTAAACCCTCACTGGTTTTAGCCCTGTGTGAGGTATTGTACTGTGCAACAATCCTGGTAACCCTGGGAAATCTTGTTCAAGTATGACGGAACATGGCAGATTAGCTACTACTCCCACTCTCATCAAGGTCTCTACCCCTGCTAAGTTTACTTTCACCACTGCTGTAGGATACTGTTTGACATCACGATGAATACAGGTCATCCCGGTCTGTAAACTATGATCCCATTGCTTTTCCGGAACCAACCCTGTGACAACTAAAGTTAATGGACTACCTGAATCTACTTATGCTAAAGTTATTTGACCATTTACCATTACCCCCATCAGATAGGCATTACCACAAATTGTTACCTCTGAGACACTTATGACACCACAATGGTAATTCTCCATATTACATTGCATTGGTTCATCAGTCTGGGTATAGTCTCGTGCTATGTGTAACTATTTCCTCGAAAAGCTTGGGTAAATGAGGTTTCTTCTCAGGGTTTCCCTTTTTCGTCAGCTTTGTTTTGCTGTATACCAGTATGCTGTTTTCTCTGTGGCTCCTGTCAGTGCTGTTTTGGCTAGCTCAACTACAGTCAACTGTCTCTCCACAAAGGCCATGAACTCATCAAGCATTTGTGGACTTTCTTGTGCCACCCATTTTCTCAGTTGGGAAGGACAGAGTGTAGGAACCGATCAATCACTAAATCCAAAATCTGTTGAACTTTTGATCTCTGGTTGTAGCTATCTCTTGGCCAAGTGCAGCAGTTCAAATATTTAACCTGGGCACCTTCTCTTTTTGGTAGCTCCAGGCATGAAACTGTTGGGCCTGTACTGAGGCTGTAACCCCAGATCTAGCAAGGATTTCTGCTTTCAATTGCTCAAAGTTATTTGCAGCCATGATGTACAGGTCAAAATAAGCTTTCTGAGCTTCTCGCAAAAACGGAGCAGGCAGGCCTGCCCACTGGTTTCGGGACCAGGCTTCTTTAATGATATCCTGTCAAAGGACACAAGGAAAGCCCCTACATCATCTTCAGGTGTCTGTTTTTGAAGCTGATGCATTTTTGACCCAGATGGCTTTACATAGAGATTACTATGCGTGCATGTGCATGTGCATAATCTGGTTAATTGTTTACTTTTTGCATCCAAAACTTTTAAATAGAGGCTTGAGCTGCTGTATTGAGCCTGTGTTTTTTAAATATATTAATTTCACATATCACACTTTTTTCAGTTGCCATTTTTGAAACTGTCACGCAACTTCTGGCGAGGTGGTAAATAAGTGCAAGTTATTTTTGTCATTTCAAGCGAATACGAACATCTGACTTTTGTATCCAAATACATGTCAAAAAACATTTGTTTGAATATTGGGATAGTTGTCCAGCACTAACATATATATATATATATATATATATATATAATATATATATATATATATTATATATATATATTATTTATATTTTTTTTATATTTAAAATACATGGATGTATGAGTACTTTACATGCACTCATTGAGAAGATAATATTAAACGAGCTGCTTATAGGGAATGAATTACCACGACGTCCCGAGAGGGTCAATACGCCTCTCCCAGTAACTGTCTCCTCAAAAATGAATTTGCGTGGAATTTTTACTTAAATGTTTCAGGTTAATTGTGATTAATTGAGTGTGTCCAATTAACACTAATTAACTGTCGGTATAAACACCTAATTATATAGTATATATATATATAAAATATATATCTATATATATATAATCTGATATATAACATTATATAGTATACGAGTCCTCAATGTCCTTTTACAGGAAAATAATTCCAAAGACACGGTTTCTGTGACTCTACCTTAACAAAAGTACATTGTTTTCAGTGTCTTCTCACAGAAGAGATACATATATATATATATATATATATATATATATATATATATATATATATATATATTATATATTATAATACATGGATACCCTTGTGATGCTAATATTAAAGAAGGCGAGGTTCAGCAGTACAGGTTTTTTTTTTTAAATGTAGTGTTTCAGTGCTGTACAGATGTTCTATGTCATTATCCATTAGTGCTTCAGCTTTATCTGGATGATTGCCTTTACCTTGTTTTAATTTCTTGTTCCTCTCCAGTTCCTCTCCATAATTTTTTTTAACATATTCTTATTTTGTTGCTCATCAATGAACATTTCTGTTCTGTGGATGTTGTGAAGCGATTGAAAACAAGACATGTTCTGTTTTAGTTGAAAGTGATGGTCTCAGAGATGAATGGGTCGAAGTTCAAGTATATTTTCCTCTAGAGGAATTATCACATTTTTGATGTCACCACTGTGGTATTATGCCTATTTTTTTAGAATGACTCAGAATGCAAATATAGCCTTCATCCATATATTAATATATATATATATAATAATATATATATATATAATTAAGAATATATAATTATATATATATATATATTATTTTTAAATAATTAGATTATGTAAATATAATTGACCAAGAAGTTAAAGCAAATAATTGGCCAACTATTAAAAAGGTCACTTTTTAAGCTGAACTGAATTGAATAGTATTTTTTAACCCAAAAGAAGTGTTTTGATGCCACCGATAATACTAAGCATATTTATAGACAAAATTTGTCACATGGGCTTCCAGAAATGTTGTAAAAGTGACTAGTAACCTTGGAAAGTAATTTAAAACAATGTTTGTTTTTTTTCATAATTAAGATAAATCACTGAACAATAAACAGCCGCCTGCCCAAATATGTTTTCACTACAAGTATGAACCAGCAATGTTTTGAAGAACATTTTATTAAAGGTTACTGGAGTATTTGATAATTCTGCATGTTCCTCCTCCATAGCAACCTTGTACTAGAGCTTCAATCAGAAATGACCATTTGCAAGACAAAGGATCATAGGAAGAACCAAGCCACTTCACACTTGTTTCTCCCAGCAGGACTTGCTGTTAAGTGAGAATCAACTGGAGGTGTTGAGGGATATTAGTGTGTCCTAGCACTTATTAAAAATCAGAAATTACATGGGACTTAAGGTGAATATATAGATTTTCCTCACAAAAAACCATTATTCTGACCTTAGAAGATAACATGTTAAACAGACAAGTATAGACAGGGCAGGTGTATGCTTCACTGGCCCAGGCTGCAAGACTTGACTAATCAAAAGAAAGAGCTAGTTTACTGCTGATATGACCGGGTGTGAACGAAATGCAGGCTCTGAACCCTGTTATTATTAACAAGGACAAAAAGAACAAACACAACAATGAGCAATGTGACAAGTATAGATTTACTGTTGGATATTCACAGAGGACGCCAGTTATATTGTAGCCATTAAAATTAACAAAAAAAGTCTTTTATTTTTATTTCCTTTCAAAATAGCATAAAATTCATAAAACAGTTGGTGTACTTGGTATGCTGATACCAAAACAAAAATTACCTTCACAATATATCTATTTATCAGTATAATTGTCTTAACAGAAATTGTGGACATCTCCTTTAAGTGCCCCAAGGAATATAAAGCAAAACATCACAAAAAAAAAAAAAAAAAAAAAAAAAAAATACAAAACTTGCACACATTATAATTCTATAAAAGTACATTTATTTATTTATTATTAAATGTAGTTCAAAATAAAAACTACATTCTGGTAATATTAATTAAATTGAAGATTCACCAAGGTATGAATAGGGCTTGAAGTTTTCAGCTTTTACTGTTAATAACTGAAAACACCCCTGAAAACAAATTTAGAAGATTTGATTTTAATTTTCTTAAACAGATAAATGTGTGTTTGGCAACACATTTAAAATAATGTCAGTCATGCAATACTGTCTTTCTTAGTTACCACAAACCCACCCAAACAATATAAATATCGTGCCTTCATCAGAGTACCATGATGAATGTTTAATTGTGGTATAAACATATGTTTAATTGTAGGAAAAAAATGTATGACATCGAGCACATACAGCTATGGCCAAACATTTTGCATCCCCCTATAGAATTGCAGTGACAGTGTCGCAGTTCAAGTGCTGTGCACATTTTGTTTTCAGCACTCACTGGCACACAAGCAAGGTCAATGCCAGCTAAGGTAAATGGTGGTATCCTTATCTGTTCAACAACATACTACACTGTAACTAACTATAACCAAAAAAAAAAAAAAAAAGAATCCGACAACACAGAGCAAATCTAATCAAAATAAAGATGAAGTCTGGAGCCTGCCCACTACTGGCATCTCCCCCTTTCATTACCCAACCTGCCCCTACTGGATAAGCTATCTTTCCCTGCTCTAAGTGTGTTAATATTTACAATTGCTGAGATTGCTTACTTATATATAATGTAGCATACCTCGGTTAACACAGGCAGGCACATCACACAGAGCGAGGCAATCCACACACAGGCGGAGGGCAGGCGCGAACCTAGGACCTCTCTCACTGAAGCATAGCGCCTATACCGCTGTACAAAAGAGCTGGCTCCTTTGCAAGGAGTGTATAATTACGTCACCTACCTGCCTTCCCCCGTGCAAGCTACACTCTCCCCTGCCAGCCTCAAGTCTGCCCTGAAGTTGTTCACCAGGCTACAGTCCAACGAGTGCGTTCCGGGGTACCTGCGTCCACTTCTAACACCAATGTAGCATACGGAGGCAGACGCATCACACAGAGCGAGGCAATTCAGGTGGAGGGAAGGCGTGAACCCGGGACAGGTGTAAACTGCTATATGTACATACAACATTGTAAAAATGAAGTTATTGTTTACAAAAATAACACAAAAGGCTTTTTTTTTTAACATTAGCCTACTGCATAGCACGACTTCAAAAATTGAAAACTATAATAAAATAAACATTTCAAAAGAAAATATTGTGTAACCAGGTGTAAACTGGTTATATGTAGGCCTACATACAGAACTGTAAAATCGAAATCATTATTTATTTAAAAAAAAAAAAAAAAAGATAATAACTGTTCACATTGTGTAACGGGAATGCGCATTCAGGGAAACATGCTTCAAAGTAGCCCCCATATTAGTACAGTCCACATAGATGTAACGCTTATGAACTTGTCGTGTGCATTTACCACATACTGCTCTTTCACACCGGGCACAGATATCAGACGTTTTATTTTGATTGCATTTAGTTACCTGCCATTGTTTTCTGTTGCGTCACTTGATGCGCACTGTATCCAGGTTGAGCTGCTTTTCCCTGCCGCTTTGCAGCTTTCTGATCGAAATGTTTCTGCCAAAGCTCCATGGCTAGCATCATAAGATGATATTTCCACCAAAGGCTGCCATGTCCAGCACATTGTAAAATACAGCAACTGGACACCAGTGATTGCTTTCACAGAGTACTTTTATTTTTTCGCAGATGGTGGAAACTCACTTCTCGCTTTGTTTACTGTTCCAACTAGGCTGTTTTTTTTTTGTGTTTTCTTGTTTTCCCAGCTGTTTTGCTAATTACAGTGAAATAAAAAAATTGGTAACATTGATCCCTTTTCCTGAGCACGGTTAAATCCGCCTAAGTTTCACATTGCCACCCAGTCTCTGACCAGCTGGGCGAGTTTCATCTTTGCACAGGTTGGGGTAGGGTCCGCTGCCAGCCAAAACTTGATCCCAAATTTGACAGGTTTGTTTGATGTGTATTGTGTCCAGCGGCACCGTGCTTTTGTCGGAAACAGCTGCTTGTCCATGTATTGTTTTATGTTTAGCTTGAAACAGGCAATGCTGTTTTCAGTGAAGTTGTTCCAAATTCCTGCTGCCAATGCAAATGTATCTTTAGCTGCTCTCAAATCAAAACGCAAAAATATCAAGATTTCTCGAAAAAGTCTTGTAATAGTAATATTATAAGACAGCAGACTATATGTTCACATAGACAGCCAGACAACAGTTATCCAAGGAATTGATAAGTTTACGATAGAGTTGGATAACACATATCTAGAGTTCAAGAACAATATTTTATGCAAATACTGCTGTAAACTCAGCAGAGGTAGATATAACAAACTGGCTTGTATACATATAAAAAATAGCGTATTGTAAGTTATATTGACAATAAAAGCATGTACAGTAACACGTCTTCGAAATGATTACTTTTGGTGGTTCTAGGTAGAAGCGCTTATAACTTTTTTTTTTTTTGCGATTCTGACTTTCAAACGCCCTCAGGATATTTAATACATGTATTTAGGAAAAGTCAAGAACAGACAACTGTAGATCTTTAACACAGGCAGAGTAATTAAAATTTTAAAAGTGAAAACCGTCAAAATGACTACCGCCACGGTTCTAGTGCTAATTAATTACTGGTGTTCATTGTCTTGAAACCGGTCGGGTTTTATCGATGCTAACAACTCATGTTTTGCTCATCTTAAGCACCTACACATGGTAAACACTTCAGACATGACACGCAAATAACAAAACAGTAACAACAATCCCCCATCACACCACACTAACACCAATGCTTAATAAAATGAATAAAACTAAATCTGATCCAATTCTGTATTCTTAAGCAAAATCCACAAACAACAATGTAAAGGTTATAGTGATTTATTTTCCCCATTTAGTAAATGTATCATCTGAGTAAACTATCAAATTAATAAACAAAATGCTATTGGCATTTATTTAACCCTAATGCATTTAGGGGCCCCCTCTCCATAATAAAACATTGCATGTATAAACCTAGTGATGCAGTTGATATAGTCTAGGCTTCATTTTTGCAATGTACCTCCAGAGCCCCCTTTCACCCCCAAATCAAAAACATTTTTCTGTCAAAAAGGTTTTCATAATCATTAGTCGCTCGCTAAACCAGACATGTCTGCAGACATGAGTTGCCTGAATAAATAAATGTCATAAATCTTTACAGTATAGGCCTATACACAAATCGAATGAATACCTGTAGCACAGTTTCTTTTTACTTTAGACTACTGGTAACACACAATAAAACTTTACTATAGAATCTTGAAAATAGTATCATTTTCTTTTAAAATTAAACTTTGACTTATAGCACATTTTCGTTTAAAAAGAAAAGCTTACATCGTACACAAATACACAATTAACATATATATATATATATATATATATATATATATATATATATATATATATATATATATATATATATATCCAGATTTTAGTTTATTTTTATTTGGAGGTTCCAGAGGTTTGGCAGGTTTAATTTTTGATGGTTTAAAATCAAAAATTTTAAATCAAAAAAGTTTAAAAGAAAAAAAGGGGTTGATCTGAAAAGTTTAACTGCATTGCATTTGAGTAGGATAGCTGGCACAGAAATAGTAAATTTACTCATATTTCCAATTTTATTTCTGTATGTGTGTTGGGCCCCCTCTGGCATCGGGGTCCTGGGTGCTTGCCCGGGTTGCCCTGGTGCTAACGCCAGCCCTGGCTATTATTTTGCTATTTGCTTAGCTGCTGTGATGTGATAGATCTTATAAGCTAAGCACTTTTACTGACAAGTTCCCAAATTACATCATACATACTTGAACAGAATCATTAGTAAAACATACCTTTCTCTTTTGCTTTTTGTAACGCAATGTACCCAACAACTGTTATTGTTAATTTTGAATTTCATCAAATGCAAATAATTGCAATAACGTGAGAGGCTTGTTGCTATCGTGATTTTTTTTAGGAATATCAATTTTAAAATATAGTAGCATTGCATTTGGTAAGAAAAAATTGAATGTTTCATTCAATATGGTCGCATTGTCAGCCTAGTCCCTGCTTTGTATGTCCTGAAGCATGAACACTTTCCTTTAGGGTCCTAGCCATTTCTGCCTGCTTTTTACAGTTAGATTTGTGGCTATAACTCTTTAACTATAAAGGTTACAGGTACATGGCATACATTAAATTAATGTGCAACACTTGGCTTCCATAAAAAAAGTGAAATAGTCTGAAACTCACCCTGTTCAATACAGATAACAAAAACCCCAGAAAAGGAGAGATGCTTTTTAGAAGTAAAAAACATTTATTGTTTGTAAAAAATATTTTAGCATGGCCAGCTCGAATCTGACAGTGTACAATGAAACCTAAACATGTAGGGAACATGTAACTTTTTTACACAGAGAATTGTGAGGGTCTGGAATCAACCCCCCAGTAATGTTGTTGAAGCTGACACCCTGGGATCCTTCAAGAAGTTGCTTGATGAGATTCTGGGATCAATAAGCTACTAACAACCAAACGAGCAAGATGGGCCGAATGGCCTCCTCTTGTTTGTAAACTTTCTTATGTTCTTATGTTCTTATGGAAAAAGATTAAACAAATTGGATAATAAACAAGGGAATTGTGGCCATATATACAAAAGGGACCAAAAGCAACCAAAAAAAAAACAGTTTCATTAAAAATGTGCAAAATAAAACAAAAAGAAACAAAAAAAGAAACAAATACCCATTCAAATTATTTGTCCCAGGCACCCTGATCATGTGGCGCAAGATGGGGCTGTTCACTATGGCTTGAATGGCCAACAAGGTGGCGACCATGGCAAACCTAACCCTGAACAGCTCTGGTCTCGTGCATCTGATCCACAAACACAAAAAACAAATATAGATTTATCAGAAAATAGGTCCTTGTGCCTTCGATGTCACCATTTCTCTTATTTTGTAAAGATTTTGTGTGAAATGTCTGTTTATTGCACCGAGGTAGGTCTGTCTTCAGCACAGCGATAACATTGCAAAACACTTACATTCAGGCCTATCTCCTAATATGGTCATCTACCAGAAATATACAAGTAGGACCTTGTTTGAAAGCTTATAATCTCATCTTTCCAATTATGTATGGCAAACAGGGTTGCCTCACACAGACTTAAAGAGCCAGGTGACGGGTGGGATATTTAAAATTGGGCAGACCCACAGAAACTGCCATTTGGTGGCCCCCCTGGTGAGCTTGGCAGGAGAGACTTCCCATGCCTCCCCCCACAAATGACGCCATTGAGTATCGGTTCATAATGAGTGAGAAGCGAAAAAATAGTTCTCGTTCAATTGGCTTTAAAACTCAGGTTATTTGGGATAACAAGCTTGTCAGCAGACATTTCAAAGCACATGTTTTTGCATGCAGAACAAATCGACAATGTTTGATTTCTGTGTGAAACTTTAAGTTGTCTATATTGTTTTTGTCTATACCAAGTTTGTACAGCACTATATACTGTAATTGATTAATTCACTGCAGTTCTTTCAATATTTTCATAAGGACATTTAACTCAAAATAAACTTGTAAATACTGTAATACTGTAAACATGTGAGTTGTGTAACTTATGTTAATGCCATGGCTCATGTGCACCCACGGTTAACTCGATATCTTGGATAAATCGAAACTAAATGGCATTCCAGTGGGATGTTGAGTTAACCGAAGTTGACTGTACTTAACGAAAAACTGACACTTGAAAATGTGACATTTCAAAATCTAATATTAAATACTGAACTGCTATTTTGGCTTCAGGTAGGCTTTTGTGATTTTTAAATTATGTTTGTATAGTTGTTGGTTTATTTATTTTTTTTTTTTTTTTTTTTTTTATAATTATGTCTCAGTCCTACAATTCTTGGTGATTGTCAAAATGTTTAGCCATTTGACTACAGTACATGTACAAATGTACTAAGCAGTACATTTGAGAGGCAAATCAATTAAGAAAAACATAAACTAGAACCTTTGGTACAGTATTTCAAAGAGAAACCCTTCAAAATTAGCACAGGAAATAAACTGGGCAAACGGCATCTGAAACCATATTAAAATTAAATGAATTATAGTACGTGAAGCACCGCTCCCCTCTGTAGGCTGAAATACTGAATAAAACATAATGCTTCAGACTATTAGTCGGTAATAAACCCAACTGATAAACAGTACTATAACACACCAGCAATTATATATGAAACAAACTTTAAATAAATAAATTAAATAACAGTCTGCTTTACTTTTTTGCCACTCATCATTTGACACTCATCACTAGAGGGCTTTGATAATTTCCAACAGACAAACTGGCTGTTTAATTATGTACAATATGCCTCCTGGGATCTTTGCAATTGTTCAAGGTGAAAGTTTTATGTTTGTCTCTGACTTCCCAAAATGTTTGACAACTTTTCATAATGTAAAAGTCATTGCATGCCACTTCTCATAGGAGGGTGACATGATCTACATAATCAATGTTGGCATCTTTTTAAATATTAAAACAAAAAGTGATGAACTGGCTCCTATGTCCACTTATGGAGTGTGAAGTTTAATGCTAAGCTATTGGTTCAAGCTAAATATCTTAGGATTTAAACCTTTGAGTCAGAGACCACCAAGAAAACATCACACCGGAATCACTTGCTGATGATAACAAAAAAAAAAAAAACACAGTATGCGCTGTACTTGTTGGATAAGACTTTTAGGATTAAAGCCACGGAGAAGGCAAAATTAATGTATCGACAAATGTATCCAGACAGAGATGATCCAGATCCCAAAGTAAGTGCGTGCAATTTTACTAGGAACATTTTAGTTTTAAACAAAATAAACTTATTTTCAAGCCAAAGGAATCTGAATGACTGAGCAAGCTGAACAAATGAAATAAATACGATAGCAATAAATAGCAAATTTATCTTCATCAAGACCACAGCAAAGGCAATCGCTAGGGCTATCATTTTGCTAAAGGGAATGCCAGTTGCTCCAGGGTTGCAAGCAACTTTTGACTCCCTTTTTTTCATTGTTGCTCAGTGCTGATTTAAACTTCCACCAGTGCCCAGTTTAAACTCCCTTCAAAATCCCAACATGAAGAGGAAAGTGCAATCCAGCGCAAACATAATGCACTTTGCTCTTCCGTTTGCATTTTACTGCGTTTCATCAAAACTGGGCCCATAGTGGCAGGCGCAATATGGGGAACCTCACAAAGAAGAGCTCCTCTCTTTCGAACCTTCAATCAGTTTCATCACAACTTCCACAAAATCACAATAAATTCAGCAAACATATTATGACTTGTCTGAAAGTACCAATAACACATACACGTGCTCTGTGCTGTAATCAAACGTGTCTTGTATTTGTAGCTTACAGTGATCCTTAAATATAGCTGATGTCATAGTTACAGTTGTGTGAAGATCATATTATGATCAGATCATATTACATTATAAGTACTGTATAGCTTCAGGGTTTCTTTTTTCTTTTTAAAATGCCAGAAAGTTCTGAAGCTTATTCTTAGCTATGCAGAACCTCTGCAGTTCCTCCAACTCTCTGCCATAGCTCTTTGGGGACAAAGACCTTGAACACTTCACAGGTGGAACCTGGAGAATAAAACCAGGACACGCTTGAACAAGTGTGAACAATGTATTAAGAAAAGCATGCAAAATTAAAGTACAAGTAATTGAGACTACGAATAATGAATTACAAAAATCCTGTATAGAATACCAATAGAATAACAAGCAGAATCACCACCATGCTACCACTAAAGGTTTCTCTGTGACTTGCTAATGAGTATATTCATTTGCATTTACATTGTTTCTTTCACAATAATGATGTCCCATTAGGAAAGACTAAAGGGTTATAGATTCAGAAATGCAAGAAACCTCATTACAAAGAAGGGGATCAGGGTTAGTTTAATTGCTCTTTGAGGGTCCAAGGTTACACTTGATAGGACAACTGGAAGCAGTTGGGAAAAGGTTTTTCTTTCTTTGAAATACTTAAAGACATTGTAAAATGAAGGCACAATATGTTGGAAGAATAGAACAGACAGCATTTACTGACCAGATGGTCATCAGATGTGAATTCAAAGAGACACGGATTTATTTTGATGTATGAAGCAAACAATGACAAATAAACTCATAAGAAACCCTTTAAAACTACTCTTTTATTTTAGATTGTCAAAATAACTATATATCGTGTAATCGCTGTTGGCTAAAATAGATAACGTGCTCCCCTTAACTCGCTTCTTTTCTCTGGTATACAAAAAATAGAGGGGTACCGCAAAGAAAAAGCCTAATACTTAGTAGGATCAATCATTTTTTAAACTGTGTTTATATATACTAGATTCACAGTATTAAATAAGGATAAACTGTACGCTTGTTCTAAAGTCAGACTATGCCAATATAAAATCTTATTTTTTATTGTATTTTTTCTCAAACATAAAGGCTTGATTGTTACTTTGGCTTTGTGGACATCTGTACTCGCTCCTTTCACACTCGCGTTCCTTCCCAGGTCTCAACCCGGGTTCTGGCTACCTAGGTCACAGTCCTGCATTGGTGACCCGGGATGTGGATCGACATACTTTGATCCAGGTCGAGCAAAACAAAAATGCATGGTGGGTGTTCGTAAGTGGACAAAGTAACAAACAGCCACGCCTGCGTGAAGGTACTACTTCTGCAAGGAACATTTCTATTTATTCTGTTTAGCCAAATTATTGTTGATTTAGACAAAACATGAGACAGATTGCAGCAGGGATGAAGAAAATGTTGTTCTAATCAACACTTGAGCAGACAATTCAATCCAGAGAAGTTTGGATGGGAGTGTCTGTAACAGGCTGCTTCCTGGGTATTGCTGTATTCTGTCACCCAGGTCGAACCTGCTTCTTTAAAAGGCAGTGTGAAATCGCAAAGCCGACCAGCATGGCACAGGATCGCAACCCGTGTAGAGCCTATCAGTGTGAAAGGGGCTTTACATATACATATAAAGTGCACTCAAGTATACACCACACCTTGTATATAATAAGCATCCTAAGTAAAGCGCATCGTAATTCTTCTAAAATGTAAAGGGGCACTCGTAATATTCAGGAAATAACACTACACCAAAATAAAAATTAAATGACAAATATTTTACACAAGGGTTACTGAACAATGTAATTAGTAATTAACCTGCAGATAATACTATTGGTGGTGTGAAAGAATATTTGCACTGTGCAGATTTGACATACGTTTAGTCATTCTGCAGCAAGTATAGGATTTAGCAAATGTGCAGATTGTAATGTCGGGGAAGCCTGACATTCTTTCAAGTTTTGCCTCCTTTTAGTCGGTGTAAACCCTCAGGGCAGAACATAGACCGCAGTGATGTGTCTGGTTACTGGACTGTGGGGAGGTCGTTTTGTGTGTCACCTGTCTTAATGTGTTTACTAACATTCACATTTGTTAAAAATGTGGCTTTACAAGGATTAGTGGTTATCTGCCTGAAGCTCATGAAACCAGTTCCAGATCCAGACTGCTTCATAAAGCTTCAGAATTTCTCTGCTTGAGTGATGCTCATGACTGAATTATATTATACAGAATACAGTACAAAAAATCTACATATGCTTTAAAAAAAAATCTTAAAAAGATAAATTGTAACATGACACCCTACAATATAGTCCTAATAACATTCCCTTCATTACCATGGGTTGTATTTTACACTGTATTTCTCATTGTAAACAGTACCTTGTCCAGTGTAAACAATGAAATAACAGATGTACCCAGATTTTGCTCACACAACACAAAGAATTTCACTCCAAATCTGGCTCTTTTAGTTGGTTCCCTGAAATAAAAATGTGACCAATTTACCTCCGAAAGTCCCGTAAACCTGAATAAGATATATAAAAGCTGCTCAGCCGAGTATCTGTGATGCAGTCATGTCTGCCCCCGAGGGCATAAAGGGACTGCAAGCACAGACCTCAGCGTCATTTTTCCTTCATGCCTGCTGCAATCATGGACGCAGCGACCTTTAAGGTTAGTGGTTCTTACAGGTGTAACAGGGTACACACCGCCCCTGTATATATTTTATTCTTTTGTATTATTATTATTTAAAATGTATGGTATAGTGTGTAAAAACACAATGTTTAGTTATTATTGTTTACAGCCTGGATGGGGTTAAAATCCCCCATGCAGATAAAATCGTGAGAACACGTGGTCAACAGCGAGTGACTATTGACAAACTGGCTGTTGACCACACATGTGAGAAAACCTGTGCCGAATGTGATCGAGGGATAAACCAGGTAAACCAGTTAATCCTTCGGCCACAATTAAAAACAAGCAGCTTTGGTTAAACGGGGTTAGTGTGTTCAGAGGTGGAACGTGAGTCGTGAGTAGGAGAGAAACCTAAGAGAATTAACATCATATACACAAGCAGGATGATTGTCTGTTTTGTTCCATGTCTGTATTGTCTGTTTATTTTGGCCAGCGTGCCATTTTGTTTTGTAAAGTTTTTTTTTTGTTTGTTTTGTTTAAACCTTTTGTTTATAATAAAAACGGGCGCATCAGCGCCTTCATAACCCAATACTGTCTGTGTCCATTCTCCTTCCTGGTCTGACGTCACCCTCAAGCCATCTTGCCATTGGGAACCAGGGTTATGATAATAGCCTAACGTTCCCATTAAAGTATGAAATGTAATCACTACTGAATGGGTCAGTATACCCAAACCGCTGCAAGGACAATATTGCTGAATGACCAGAATGCTACAAGGCTAAGCCGAGGCTGCCTTGTCCGTTACCATTCGGAAGCCCAGCAACAATTAGCTAGGGCTAAAGCTTTCCTCTATGCCTGTGTTGAAGGGTCGACTCGATGCTGCCCTTAACACTCTAGTTCCAAAGCTAGGGTTTTGAGGATCCATAACATTTAGCCTGTAGAACCTAGAGAAGGTATGAGGAGTAGCCCACATCGCTGCATTACAAATGTTGTTGACAGATGCACCCTGGAATAAAGCCCACGAAATTGTCATGTCCCTTCTGGAATGGACAGTGAGCTTCTCTGTAGGGGGCATACTTGGCCAGTTCATAGGCAGTCTTGACTGTGTTGTGAGGGTGGAAGGTATTTAACCCCATAGCAGGCAAATTATTTAAATTGCCTCCAACTTTTTGTCCTGACAACATAATATGCCAGGTTCTGTATAGGGCTGAGAACATGGAGCTGTCGATCCCTGTCAGACTGGAAAGACAATGGATGGAAAGCCTCCAATTCCACAGAATGGTTGACATTGGTTGACATGCCGAGATTGTCTTCGGAAAAAATGCAGGATTGGTATGAAGTGTAACGTTGTCCTGGCCTCTGTAAAAATGAAGTAATCAAGCTTTTGTAATGGAGAATGCCTGCATCTTACTCACTGCTTTGCAGAGGTGATAGCAAGCAAGGAAGCCGCTTTGAGCAATACATATTTCAGCTCAACTGAATGCATGGGCTCAAATGGAGGCTTCATGAATGTACTAAACACTACTTTTAACCTCCAGCAAGGAACAATGTCCTCGATAAGTGGCCAAAGCCGGTGAGCCCCTTTCAAAAATTGTCTTGCTCCTGGGGAGACCAAGTCAATTTAGACACCACAAGCTGAAATACCTGCTGTGTAGACCTTTAAATGTAGAGGGGGATTTCTCCTCATCAAACAGGTCCTGAAAAAATTGCAGTATTACTGCCACAGGACAGGTCGTGGGGTCAAACCCACGAGGCAGACACTACGTCTGAAAAACACCCCACTGTGGCATTCTGCAGGGTGTCAATAACCCTAATGCAAAGCCCCAGATGGTTAAATGCAGCCATTCAGGGGCCAGATGCAGCGCTACAGGCTACATGGTTCGGGTTGCCATAAGATCCCCTTTGCCTGACTAAGCAGGTCGTGGTGATTGGGCAGTCTCCATGGCTGGCCACTCAGGAACTACATCAGGGTAAAAAAAAGGGGCTACTAGGAGCACCTTGGTTCGGTCCTGCCAGTTTGTCATCTCGCGGTGTGTACTGCGTGTAGTGAGAGGAGGTTCTTGTGTGCCCAGAGCAAAAGGCTTGCGGGCAACACAATGGAGACTGGGTGACCTGAGGCTGCCCTGGTGGTTGATGTAAGCCACCACTGTTGTGTTGTCTGTACAGGTAAGCACATGTCTCCCTGAAAAAAATTCTGCAAGTCCAGGTAAACTGCCTGCAGCTCCAAAACACTGATGTGGAGACCCTGCCAAGGGGGGTTCATATTACCATGTTTCATTACTATATTTATTAAGCTAAACTTTGCTATATTGTATAATTCTTGTTTACTGAAACTTGCATTAAGCATTTAACACTACGCTAACGTTGTTTGGATTATGCATCAAACTTATCAAACTGCTATTCGGAATTCAGTTACTGTGGTGCAATAAATCATTTCTAATGAAGACTATGTACTCGTATTGCACATGTCGTGTATGGAAAAGACCAACTGTGTCTTAATTTTAGTCCCTAAATGCATATTTTAAAATTACATGAGTCATCTGAAGCGCATAGCTCAACGTAGTGCAATATTCAGCACGGCACCCATTGTCACAGAATCTTTCATATCACAAGAGACTTGCCACTCCAGAAATTTCCGGACGGTCACTGACTTTCCCGACCAATATATTGATTTTGTTTATAGACAATGCTTCCGGTTGCCACCTGCACTGAACCACTCACAATCGATTTGATAACAAAAATTTCCTCCTGGAATTATTTTCACACAAACTTTTTCAAGACTTCCATACCTAAGGCTTGATTTTTCATGCATTTTCAAGTCCTGGAAATCAGTTTGCCATTTTTCCAAACGTTTTCAAGACTTCCAATCTACATACGAACCCTGTACAAAAACAGTACCGGTACTATACCAGGATGACACCGTTGTGGTAACCTCGGTCCCGGGTCAGTACCGTACGATACCGGTAATTGCAAGCAATCTCAACTGAAGCGTGATTTTTGGTGAATGAAGGGCTGCTGACCCCAACAACAGCTGTGCTCATATTTCTGTAAAAAAAAAACAAAAAAAAACCTCAGAAAATTCAACAGAAGAAAATTCTTTCATCACAGAAAACAGTAATACAACAATTACATAAATGTCTCTTAATTAAAAATGAAAATTTAATTTAACTCCAGCCAGAGCTATGTAGCCTAGGGGGAGGGCACAAATTGCTTGATCCCAGGGAAGGTGCGACTCAAGCCGTTGGCTTTACATGGGGCATGAGGCCACTGCAGGATGTAACAAACAACAGACTGCACTGCACAATATATATGTAAATAGAAAAACTATGACAGTGTTAATGTTACGTGTAAAACACAATTTACAAAAAATTACAGTCATAAGCAACTTATCAGGCAACTCCTATCAGGTCAGATCTTGAAAGGAAAAATGGCAGTGAGATCTGTGCGCGCAGTCCTTTATACCCTCGGGTGGGCATGGCTGCACCACAGGCTCTGCTGAGCAGCTTTGGTATAGAATAGTCAGGTTTCTGGGTCTTTAGGAGGTAAACACCCATTAGGTAATGGTTACATTTCCAACTTGAAAGGGAATCCAAGTATACTGTGCACCTTATAAGTACAGTAACACACTGTAAATAGGTACTCTTTATAAGTAAAAAATTACGGAATGCAAAAAAAGATCCTATTTAACTACAGTTAAAGTGAACAGTTACTTGACAGTCTCATGGATAAGGTCTAGCATTTTTGAGAAACTGTTCAACATACAGATAAATTCAGAGAATTTAAAGTCACCTCGTATCTTCTTCCACCTCTTTGGTTGCTGTGCTCTGATCCATCACTGCTGGCAGGAGTGTGAGCTGCTAACTTCGTGTTGGCTATTTTCAGTTTCTCTGTCAATAACTTTAACTCTGCCTTCTGTGCAGCTACCAGGCATTCCAGCTCTTCAGAAGGCACATGGTGTGTTTCCTGCCAAAATAAAAAAAGAAAAGTGTTTGTTTTTACACTACAGTAATTTAAACTTGAATACTACTTACAACAGTAAAATGCTACCATTTAAGGTTAGGTAACTTTCTAGCCAGGAACTTTCCACATGGAGCAGATCTATGTCCTTTTAAAGCACCGGGGTATTGGTACAGTTCTGGCAGGCACAAATCAACCAGCTCAATTAGAGAACTTCAAAATCTATTAAATCACCACCTACAAGCAGTACAATTTAGAGTATCTTCAGAACCCATAGTGCTTATGAAAATAAACATGCTTAATTTGTATGTGGTCATAATCAATTTAGTACAGCATACCATTTCATTAATATATACAGCTGTCCTTACAAAGCTAACAGGAAATTCTCCTGTCAGGACACTGCAGTCTGATTGGCTATCATAATATTGTTAATAAAACAATGAATAATCCTCTCCCTACACCAAAACCCTAACCTTAAGGTCAGTATCCTATACTGCAGTCAATTCACATCTAAAGTAGTTGTTTGGCAGTGAATAAGCGTTTTTGTTACTTTAAAAAACCGGACCGGAGGTACTGACTTCCTCAATTGTCCTGATGGGAAAATTTTGTGGTACCTCTGTAAGCACTGCATTTATACATCAGAATAAATTAGTCACAGGTCCATCCGAACAACACGTGTTTGAACTAAGAAGATTAGTCGGACTTGGCTTGGTCATCTTGGATTCCATCTGTGAGATCTTGCAGGCTTTCTTGTCAGTTATTGATTGGGAGATTTGCCTTCATGACTGGACAGTGAACACACAAATTCCCCAAAGCTGTGAGTTTCTGAAGACTCATGTTTGTGCCACTTTTGATGGGGCCAGCTATCGCACACTTGACACTGAAATGGAATGAATACGCTCTAGTGCCTTATCATCTCTATACATTAGGACTTCCATCATTCTAAAAAAAACTGCTACTGTGCAGTCTTCAATCTGCTAACTATGCATTCTATAATAGCTTACAATTATTAAAAATCTGACAAGCAGGCTTTGCCACCTGTGTTTTTGTGGAGCCAGGCAATGAAAAAACAACAACACTGTCATCACCTCTCGATTCCTGATTGCATTATCAAAACTGCAGCCGAGTTTGGCATCTGGGTGTGACCTTGTTAACTGCTAGGGTAATTAAGTTTAACCAATTGGGAGGAGGGATGATAAATTATTAGCAAGAAGATTTTGTTCACATTTTATTAAATTGGCCTGTCAAAGGGTCGGCCAAATTATCTAGGGCCTCGTTTATTGGAGGCCAGCCATACTGCCACATCTGTTACAATTATTTATAATTTCAGCAGTTGAAAACCAACTGAGTTAGGCATCCGCCATGTAAAGTAATTTACAAATTATCTGATGAGGGAGTGTTTTAGATATTCCCTTATTTCTAGCCAGCAAAAAGCTGCACTGTAATTACAGAACACGATTAGGTTCTTTGGGGAACTTATCTTGCACTCATAGCTGTAGTAAGATGCGGCAAGAACATATGGAGGAGCTTGTGCTTGTACTCCCTGAAGCTCGTGACCCGTCTGCCGCTGAGCCCTTGAGCTGAATTTGAATGCGAGTGCCATGGCTAATGTTCTACACATGCACCATTTATGCCACAAAACAAATCTGATCACTGTTAATTATAAAGCAGCTATAATCAGCCTTTCACATCTGTGTAATGTGAAGCTCAGCAGGCTGTATTCCAACAATGCATGACTGTTAGGTCGCCAATTGCAAGCGATATTGTCTAGGTAGTAGTTACTGAAATCAAAGTAACTCCATTGACAGGAGCCTATCGCAAGGAAACCAAAGCTAGTTTTCAGCATGGCTCTTTCCTTCAAGCTTTTGACCAGAGTGCTTCAAGCATATGGCTCTAGTTCATTAATGAGCAGCAACACCTAGTGCTCTAATTTAATGAAACCACTTGAGCCATTAAAGAAAAAAATTAATCAATTTTAGCCCCCCCCCCCCTCCCCCTTCTAAGCCTTTGATTCCAGGGTGAGCATACAAAATTTTAAAAAAGTTTTATTAAAAGACTACGGAACTGTGGTTTTCAAATAATAGCAAAAGCCCACACCTTAGTTATTTGTTAATCTCGACAACTTGCTGCCCAAAATACTTAACAGCTCAATGGTGAAAAACATTAGAACACCTATACTCCACAAGGAGCAATAAGGTTAAATGATGACACCCAACATTGATATATTACAAGTATATCAGGCTGATAAGCAAAAAACAACTGCAGTTGCAATACCTGCTGAGAGTGAGATGTTTCTATTGTTTATTCCACATAAGCACAACCAACTATGCATGACCAAATTTCTGGATCTAACACAACATTGTGATGTCACAGTTCTGCAAAAAACAGGACTCAGCTGATTTGGAGTTTCATTCCTGGCAACACTAAATTACTTATTATTATTATTATTATTATTATTATTTATTATTATTATTATTATTATTATTATTATTATTAGCAGATGCCCTTACCCAGGGTGACTTACAGTTAAGAGCAAGACAGAAAGAAAGATGAACTTGGGATAACTAAACAAGCTGAGGGACAAATACTGTTGATAGAATAATAGATACTGTTTCATAGTCACTGCTACAAAGTTGAGAACTAGTCATTGTGGAATACTGTAAATACAATATTCTTAATATACTAGATATAAACCAGTGTTAGAGTTATCTTCCCATAGCAGTATGCTTGCTTGAATGGGTTATCTTTTCTATTCAAGTTTGAGACATAACCATTTAGTAGATGTTCTGTTCTTTAAATATATCAGACTCATTAGAATTTTACATTTATACTCCAGTAAAAAAATACACTTTTTTTTTTTTTAATTGCTCCAATATTTGTGTTTTATTGATAACAAATCGGTATACTTGTAGAATTATTTGTAAATAACACAAAACATTTGAATTAAAATTTAATATTTAAATAACTATATACATATTTGATACCAAGAGCAACACCTAAGACCATACTAAAACGCTTTAGCAAATGCTGAATGCTTACTGAACCAAAAGAAAGAAGACATTCTACAGAAGATGTTGATGGGATGCCAGAAGGAGAAGACTTCCTGGATAACTAACTTCTTCACGTGATTTTTGTGAAGAATCTGAATCTGAAGATGAGCCAGTGATTGTTCCAGTTTTTCAAAGAAAAGTATACCTCCAATACAATCATATAAGCACGAGTTACAAACTGACTTCAGACCAGGCCTCAGTACAGCTCAGTGCATATGTTTGCATCAGGAAAGCACAGACATTCACAGAGTCAGTTAATCATTAAACAGTTCTAGCTAATGTGATGTATTATTTTTATTTTTTAATCTGTGATCTTTTGTTGCTTTTATGCATTTTCATTTGCAAGTGAACTGTGACATTAGGGCCTTATCGAGCACTATCTTCTGCAATTTTGAATACTGACTTGGGATACTGTTTTAATTCTGCAAGCTATTGTTTTTTTATCTTTTGGTTTTGCCAAATTGCATTGCCTTTTACATTTTACACAGTTCTGTGCATGGATAACATTTAGATTTTATTTTACTAATGGGATACCATTACCATTACATATCGTTACAATATGTACCAGATTTAAAAGTGTGCACTTTATCACAGTTAACATGTTGTCTCTTAGTTTTGTCAAGTGATATTTTCAGAATCATATCGTTCTGAATTAAAATACTACTTCTGCTGAAAATATAGTACTGTGCCAACAAAACCAATACAGTACATCTAAATGGAAGACTACTTATTTTAAAACACGTCCTTTCAGATATGTATTTTTTATATTGTATCTTTGTGTTCCCTGAAAAACGGACAAGGGTCAAAATGAAATAATCAAATATGCATCACACACGTTTAACCGTCACTGAAATCAAAATTGATAGGGTCAGATATGTGAGTGCTGAGTGTATGTATATGTATATACGTTGAAGTCACAAAATCACACAGTGGAAATAGTAACTGGTTATAAATATGAAAACATCTGATAAATGTTATGCTTTTTGTGTGGTCTGTGTGTGCATATGTGTACATTTAACATTCATAGTACTGTCCATCTCTGTTTGTTTGTTTATTGTCTCCTCTTTTCACACCTGCTCAGCTCATAGCTAAGTTTGGGTGCAAAAATATTATGACATGTCATACATGTTAAAAATTGTACTGTACTTGTAACAATTGTCCCTGTCAAATAATTGCATAAATACAATTTAAAAAATAGTTAACATCAATATGAAATAAAAAGTAATTACTGCCTATACAATATACTACATTGGACCAAATTTACAAATTTGATAGGACCTGGAGCTTGATTACTGTAAATTTACCACAACAATATGAAAAAAAAAGTAATTACTGCATGTACAATTAATATACTACATTTGACCAAATTAATACATTTTAGAGACCTCAAACAAAACAAAAAAACTTTACTGGTACTTGATTAGATACATTTACCACAGTCATTAGCCTAATCTAAAAATAACACAATTTACTGCAACAAGTTTATATTGAAAACTAAGCATATCAGTAGAAGTCGTAGTTTTTTTTTTCTCCTTCCTTAAATAAAGGAAAAACACATAAAGTTTAAAACAAAATTAGTTTTAAAACTAAAAATAGTATAATTAATAAAAAGGGCAGGAACCAAGCAAAGGCCCACGGCCTGTGTTCCTCGCCTGCCCCTCCACCACTCTGCACACAGCAGAAACTGAGGCTGAAAAACAAATAATCATTAAACTAAAAACGGTTTTGTGTGTAAGAATAAAATATATAAAAACTGAAACTGAATACCTTTAAGGTAAAATTAAAATGGAAATGAAAGAAGTTTTATAAAAAATAAGAAACAATTAAATAAAGAAAAAATCCCTTGTGCACAAGTTCAGGGAGACAAAGAAAAAGACAAAAAAATGTTATTTTGTTTGTTTTTTTTATTAAAACAAAACACTTAAATAAAAAAATTGTGACTAATTGTGCACTACTACTTTAATAAATATGTAAAAAGATTTGAGAAATAAAAGGTTTAATCAACTGTTTGTAAAGGTTTTTTAATTACTACTTGAGGAGCTCTGAAAAGTGTGACCTTTCTGTAGTAGTCCTATTTAAAGACCTGTAAAAGTGGGTCTGCACCAACCGTCAAATGTCAGCTAGAAAAAAATCTGTTTAGATTGAGGGTGCTAACAAGGACAGGCCTTAACTGGTTTAAAATTAAAAAAAAAAAAAAAAAAAAAGGTTAAAGCCCACTGGTCGACAAAGGCCGTTAGTCGTAGTCATAGTTGTATTATTTTATTATTACAATAATAATTGACCTTGTGCTGATTCTTCATTAATGTCACTGTGAAGAAGTTTGTCATCCAGGAGATCTTCTTCTCCTTCTGGTATCCCATCAACATCTTCTCTAAAAATGTCTTCAATTTCTTTTGGGTCAGTAAGCATTCTGGGTCTGGTAAAGTGTTTTAGTATGCTCTCAGGTAAAAAAGCCATTATACACTGTAATCACTTCAGTGAAGAAAAAGTGAACGCTTCAGTGAAACCATGGATACTCATGACACCAAGCCATCTGGGAAAAAAACAAACAAACATTTCTATTGGTTATGACGACGAAACACATTTTGATTTGTCTGTCATCCTGGAAGTTTCTTACAGGTTTAACCTCAGTAAATATTGCGCTTATGAACATCTGAGCGATTTAGTTTGCTGTCAAGCAGCAATTTGTACTTATTTGCACTTATAGTGGGAGTAGAATTTCCCTAGAAGAATGCAAATAACTAAATAAATAAATACCGGATTTAGACTAGATGTTTTTTTCTTGATTGTCTGAAGTCTGTTGAAGGTTTTTATGTTAATATGAAAAAAAAATAACTCACTTGTCACCGCGGAGTAAACAATCACATCATCAATTAAATTCGATCGAAATTATAAGGGCTGTCTGGAAAGGTTAATGGCCCTGCTCTTGTCCACCAGTGTACTTACTACTGATGTGTTCCCTTTAGAGATGTGCTTTTGATACATTTTTATGAACGTTTAAAAGCTTTTCAATGCCAGCGTTTAAATGTTTAAACCATATTTATATACACTCTTTATATTACATTCTGATACTGACAGTCCTGGTTATTATTCAAAGTAAATAAATTCCCAAAATAAGCAAATAAAGTTTTAACATCGCACAGACTTAATTACAAAGTACATAAAAATAAAAATAAAAACAACACATATACAGCAAAGTATATATTAGAGTGTTTATATTTATGGCTGTAATTAACGTTGATAGTGGAGATATAACTATATCCCGTATACACATTGAACACATTTTCGGATGTTATAATGATTTTAAAATAGTGTGTTTTTAAAGGTTATTTAACAAAAAACAGGAACCTATTTTTTTTTTTTTTTTTTTTTTTTTTTTTTTTTTTGTAGTTTTTTTTTGTAGTTTTTTTATAAGTAACTTTGCCCAAAATTACATGGTTTAAAACATCACCATTTTAATGCAAAATTTCTAACTACAGGAAAGCAAAAAGCGAAAACTTTCACTTCTGGAAAAGGTAATTACCAGGGATAAAACAGCACAATATTTTGGAATTGTAAAGAGCACTGTGGCTGATATTAAAAAGTCTGCCTCAGAGAGTTAAAAGCTTGCGGTCTTTGATAGTTGTGGTGGGATTTATGAGATATATTGCTCCAGATGAGTACTTGAGCATTACAATTTCCAACAACTCGAATTAAATACCACTCTCCTCTGCATACTACACAAGTGTACATGAACCTCCCAAACATTACCACAAGTCCTATTTTAAATGCTAAACTAACACACAATCAAGCAGTATATTAACTAATTAATAGAACGTTTGCCTTCTTGTGTAGTTATTTAATTGTATATGGTCAAGTATTACTAAATAACAAAGTATTCAAATTCATGCATCCACACAACTTTACATTAAATTGTAAAGAGATGCCTGGCCTACCTGTTTGAAGTGTGTCTCAGAGGTCCTTTACTTTAGTGCAGTAGTTCCAACATACAAATAAAAATTGTACTAAACATAAAACAGCCGTTCGGTCCAAAAGTTTACAGAACAATTTCAAGTGAAAAAAGCGGGAATATGGGAAGATTGGGGAATGGGGTCCACAAGTCTGTGGTAATTGCAACTTTTTCTCCCTTTCAAAGTTTTGTATGAACAGCTACAGCACAATTTTCTTTAAGTTTTTCCAGCCTCAATCTTATTGTTTTAGGGTCGGCACAATATTGGGATAATCTTACATCGATTTAAAAACTGCAGCTTTCATGATTCACTCACACTGTCCTCATAGAGGGTAACGTGATCATGCCTTGTACGACCAAATCTATAGCAAATGTTATTATGGATGTTTTATTTTTATTGCCATCAGTAGCTTCATCCACAATCCAAATGGTGAAGCATTTAACTTATATTTTTGCGGTAAGGCAATTTTGTTTGGCATAATTATTTACATACCATGGTTTTCTCCTCCGGTTCCTCAAAATACTTCCAAACTTGGCTTCCTTTGTTTAGAGATTCCATTTTAAATATAGAACAAACTCAGAAAAAACGCTTGTCATTAACATTATTACCCTGCCGTGGCATTTATACCATACCGCGCCTACTACAGGCATGGATGCACACAGTGCACCAATGAAGAGCCAGATTGACCGAGAATAACCCACCCCTGTGTCAATCTTTCTGTTGCACTAATTACAAAAGCTACTTGGAAACAATTTCCAAACCACTTCCTTTTTATAATATCCACCCTTAGTGTGGAACAAGAGTATTTGGGTACATGACGGACTACTGATGATAAATTACTAAAATGAATGCATAAAAAAATATGAGTTTGGTGACATTTGTCAAGTGACTAGTTATAAGTCTAGCATGTTATTAAACATTTAACCACTACTTTAGAGTTTATACATTTAAGATTCCCATCCCTAATACCCTTGCTGGGCACACAGTAATGGTGTATAGCAGCTGCTCAACTGGCACACACTCAGCTACTAGGCACTCAGATGCCAGTGCCAAGCCAAAGCCAGCATGTTTGTTGGTTCCCAGTCAGAATGGTTTTACTGTAGCACTGCCCTTTGGCAAGTTAGGCAGGTGGCCAGCATCCCATCGGCCTCTGCAAGGGTGCTAAACATGAGGAGTAGAAGGCAGGCAGCCACTGGGGAGCTCTGAAATGACTCATTAGGGTTGATTAAGCTAGAAGAGTCTTGTTTCCCATGGAGACCAAAAGTGGTGCCAGTCCAGAACCCTCCACACCCTGTTCATTCAGGTGTTTACAAGACAAACCATGAAGAAAGACAAAGCAAATTCAATGAGGATGGAGACTGTCTTTCAGAATGTGTTCACCACACATCCCACATATTTTCCTTCAAAGCACCTTGTCTACCTCCCATGTGTACTTACACGTGTATTGCTTCCTGTAAAGGGGTATCTGTGCTGACTCTTCTGGTGCATTCATAGTGCTGCAGGAAGAGGGCAGCAGCCTTACAATATCCACCTGTCGGTCATGGCAGACATGGAGAGGTGGGAGAGAGGGTGAGTCGGCTCTCCCTCTTTTTCTCTGAGTGGCAGAGAGGTGGGCCTTGGGGGGATTGCTAGCCCTATAAAGTAACATCCTGCTGTTCCCTCAGCTCTGCCTCGAAAGAAGAAACAACAAGCTAGTGGAGCTCTGCTCCAGGACCGAGAATGGTCAGAAAAAGAAGGAAACCAAACAGAAGAAAATAAAAATATTACTAGCGGGGAAACCTTGGGCAGACCCCATACACGTACAGGAAGCAGGCTGTGGGAGTGAGCTTAGGACAGAGTCCGGGGCCGTGCGGATAGCAACAGTCGAAGTAACGCTGCCGAGTGCAGCACCTTTATTTTGTAGTTTTATTATTGTTTTTTCTTTTTCTTTCGCCTTTTGTTTTGATTATTCTTTTGAGCACCTGCGAGTGCGCCCGCACTTGGATTGTTTACCAGCATTGGTATTCCTGTGGTCCTGTCTATCATCTCTGGCGGTCGGGCCATGGACAACAGTGCCCTCTGCAGGCTAAAATAAATATTGAACGGAGAAACAAAATAAATTGAATTAACCCACATCCATTTATTCTCGACGTCAGGCACGTCAGTTCCAATTTATTTTCACAAGTGCTGTTTATTTTACATTCACTGTAAAACAGGTTCAAAAGGCATTGAATCTCGAAAAAAACACTCTATATCTACCGCCCAGCCCCACCCCTTGTCCTCTGTATTTTTCATATACCTCTTTATAGATGTGCATACTGATAGATTTTCTCCTGATCACTTGTTTTATCATCAAATTCCTCAATAATGTGATCCAAGTTATTATTTTATTACTACAACATCTCAAAAAGCTCTGCAAATGTCTATTCTTTGAGCGCTGGATGCAGACGCAGTTACCTCCTTTGTTATGTCCGTGTTATCTCTGTAATGCATGGGGCTATGAGAAATGCCCTTTTTGTTTTGGTTTCATTCGGCTCCTTTCGGTCTCACTGGGCCATTGAAATGTTTTCTCAGCTTTTTCCAGAGAAAAAACGGCTAGAGGCCTGTGCTTTATGTCTTTTTGACGATGTCGGACAGGGTCCAACATTGGACTGGAAAGGGAAAATTGTAATGTCAGACCTAGTCCGACATAGGACCGCAAATGGTTAATAAAACTGGGCACCTGTGTAGTGTTTCAAGTATACCTTTCTGTCTCCTGTGTGTCAGTGAATTACCCACCACCCTTCCACACTTCCTAATTATGGTTCCTTTGTGAGAATTCTTGCTACAGGATGTAGAATTTTAACAACAAACTACAAACTTTCCAGACACTTAAGTTTTTTTTTTTAATTTTCTTTTCTTTTCTTTTTTTTTTTTTTTTTAATTTTAATCTTCTGTCCTGGAACCAACTCCCCTGTAATGCAGTTGAATCTGACACCCTGGGATCCTTCAAGAAGCTGCTTGATGAGATTCTGGGATCAATAAGCTACTAACAACCAAACATGCAAGATGTACGGAATAGCCTCCTCTCGTTTGTAAACCTTCTTAAGTTCTTATGTTCTAAATATCAGCTTAGACCTTCTATATAATAACCTTAAAAAGACACTAGCTAGGCACTTGGAACTTTGTTGCAAACCCTTGTCAAGATAAAAAAAGGGCCAAGGGATTCTTTTTTTCTGGAATAGCAGCACTACAATCATAGTATGCTGCCTCTGTTTTAGTTGTAAATGCAGCCTTTGTTTCTATGTAAAAACACAAATTTAGCCTTTTAGTTTAATCCACTGGTGCTAAAAATAAGGATAATCATGATTTTCAAATCCATCTCTACATGATGAACTGTAGTTTTATAAGTGTAAGTTAAATTACAAATGCCAAGCATGTCAGCTCTGGATAAAAACAAAGGGTTAATTCTTTCATTTCAGAAAACAGAAAGCATGCTTTTGATACACACAGCATGGAAACAAACCACACAGTGCTGGTTTCTCCTTTCACGGAACAATGTTCAAAGCCACCTCTCGCATTTATTTAAATGAGAGCAGCGTCACCAGGCCTCCCCGGTGATGATACTTTGATCATTCCAACAATACTTCCAAACATTGCAAATTAAAATACACCTCCCTAACAACCTGTGCATTAGAATTTAACAGGTGTTCTTGAAAAGTTGTAACAGAATTTCAGATTAGTCTGGAATACACACCCCTGTCAGTGCAATTATTAATAGGGAACAGAAAGCCCAGATGAGTAGATTAAGGCAGGTAAAAAAGTTAACAAACAAGCAGTTAGGCACTCTCTAAATATGTTCTATAAACATAATTTAATATTAACCAGTTTGTGGATTAACCATTTCAGTCCCCAAAAAATATCAGATTTCATGCTGAACTTCCTTTCGTGAAGTTTGCAAACAACGATTGAAGGGCCTGTAATGGATCTACAATGGTTCCCAATGAACTGTGAGGGAATGTTATTATAAATAATGTTTGTTCTGTTGCTAGAAAGACACTCCAGGTATATATCTAGAGAGTTACGCAGGTTTCTGAAAACTGAATTGCTGAAGTCTAGCACCTACACACACACATTTTAAGAAGTGTTTACATCCCACCTGTATTACTCCTGATTGGCTAGCTGTGGGAAAAGCTTCCATTAGTTACAAAGAACACAGGAATGGCTGCCAAGAGAGCCTCTGGCAATGCACAGACTAATCGTTTAAAGTTAAGGTATTATTTACATTTTTTGTAAATTAGCAAATAAGTGATGCTGCTTTCTTAATGGACCTGACATTTAAATGCAGCAATCTAGTAAAGTTACAACAACAGCAAAAACATCAGTCACTAAGGTATTAGTGGATTAGAAAAAATTGTGGTGTGTAATTTATGTAATTATTTCTGAGTCAACTTTGTGGTCAAGCATGTATAGTACTTGTTGGGATGTCTTAAAAAAAATGCAGTTTACTGTTTAGAAGCATTTCAAGACAAACTTTCCCTGGCAATTTTTTTTTCTTTTGATTTTAGTCCTGCCAACCTTTTTGCTATTTACAATATTTACATTTTTTTTTTTTAATATATAGATTTAAACGCTATATTAAAAAAAAAAAAAAAAAAAACTTTTATACAGAAGTGATATTTGTTATTTATCGGACATGCACAATCCATCGATTTGTGAAACTATTAAAACATGAAGATTGTCAAATATATTTACAATGAAATTTTCTGTACAACATTTTAGTATTATTTTAAAACAAAACGCGGACTGTAAATCTCATGGCAATGTGTTTATGTATTCATTCATGTATGTATTTATTTTTCAGTGACAGTAGTGCAGAGAAAGAATGTTGTCCTCCAAAAAAAAAAGCCATCAGGGTATGAAACCAGGATCACCCTGCTGTAGCAGTGTTCTGGTTAGCCATCACGGGACAAGATTTTAGTTATGGAAAAATAGCTGTAAAATGCTGTACACTGTTTAAAACAATAAGCATATAACAGAAATAAATAAAAAAAAAAAATCTCTTTGCAGAATTTGATGGAGTCTACTGTAAATATTATGGTAGAAAATCAATACAAAATGCAGACAGAAGATACAAAACTGAAAGAAAATAAAGAAAAATCTGAATTCCACAAAGCAGCAGTAATAGTTGGTAATACTTTTGTATCTGTGATGTAACAAACTAAAACACCTGTACATCAGGAGCTGGATTCAGCTTATAGAGAAGAGCGTAAAAAAGAAAAAAAAATACAAAACAAAAAACAGGCAGAAGGTATTTTTATATCTGAATAACTCCCAGGCATTGCTTTTTATAATTGTACTCTTAGTATTCTACTTACATTTCTAGAAAATGTGTTCCAACTGCACTGAAAGGAACATTTCATGAAAGTATGTTATACATTTGCTAAGGTAAGGTGGGGTCACAGGGAACTTTTTGTGCCATGGGAGGGTGCTGTGGATGAGGCGTATGAGAGGAAGAAATTTTGGTATGCTCAAATAGCTGCTGAAGTGGAACAGCAAGGATAGAGAGTCCAGGTTTCCCCAGTGGAGGTTGGTTGTCGAGGACAAGTGGCACACTCTTCAACTCATTTTCTCAGAGATGTCAGGTTCAGTGTCCAAAAGGTGCATCACACAGTGAAGAACTTATCTGAAGCAGCAGAAAGGAGCAGCAACTGGCTGTGGTTGAGATGAAAAGATTCTAGCTGAGGATCTCAAGCATAATAGAAAGAAAGCAATGCTGATGTAGGGGGAAGTAAGCGGCGCTGAGTTGAGTGGGGGATGGAGTGAGGTGATGCTGGGACGCCAGAATCACTGTCGAGCCCTCTTGAGGTGTTGTGGGCTAGTCGACGAAACACCGAGGATGGAAGGTGCCTACTTAAAGACCCCAGAGATGTACCCTACTTAGCTTAGTCCAGATGGTTGTCATGCTGATGCACTGGAGAGACCGCACTGTGGTTGATCCCTGGAGCCAGCATCGCAGCCGTTGTGTGTGCTGATGCACTGGGGAGGCAAAATAAGCTGATCCCTGGAGCCAACATTACACTTCAGCCATCAACACCAGGCAGAAGGATATCGACATCATCAGATGGAAAGAAACGCAAATGGATAAAAATGCAGATGGATCGCACTACGTCTCAGTTGGTGCTTATCTTGCTGAGAGCTGAGTTCAAATCAGCATGAAGTTTTAAAATCTACTCTCAAGTAATGGAAATCATAATCTTGTGTATCTTGAAGAATTTTGTCAACCAGTCAGGCTACAAGGCTAGGTCCATCCCTTTTAATCACTAATTGATTGATTGTGTTCACTGTAAATAAAACCAAAATCCTACAAGTTATATTCTACTTTTTTATGTGTTTTTTGCAACGGGGAGGGGGCAAGTAGATTTTTAAGAAGGACGAGTACATTTTTCTAACATTTTGTCCCTTAGACAAGATGTTTTTTTTCAAAAATTGCACACCCTTGCACACTGCATTAGCTGTGATTGATTTGGGCACCAGTGTCCTTTAGGAATTCAGAAAAGCATCTGTGGTCAGTGGTTGACACCCAAATGACTTGAATGGAAGGCATCTGAATACACTGTATTGCACTCTCTGTTGAAAGAATAGCAGTACAGTAGGCTGTATCATTAGGGGTTGTACGAAATTACAGAGTGTGCTCTTTTTCAAGGCACCCTACCTTCCCTTTCAAAAGCATAAATAAAAATAATAACATGAAATAGTGCCAATATGGTGGTCTTAGATGTTCAAAGTAAAATGGAAATCATATGAAGTGAAAAGCTGCAGCTGGCATTTTATGAAACAGGGGTGCAACAGAAGATTTTCTCCAAAATGAAACCGAACCGAAATTGACATTTGCATAATTTTCCAAACCGAATAATACCAACAACAGATAATGCCAAAAACAATTTTTTAGTACAATGAAAAAGCTTTGGTAGTCTCAGCATGTAGCCGGTGGCATTTACAGGAACTCATTGCACACTTTGCTACATGTAGATAGTTCATATTAACACCCCTTAATAATTTAAATATGGTAATATAAATCTAAAGTTATGACAAGACTTACCCGATTGACTCTGACTGCCCTCTGCAGGAATAACCGCGGTTTCATACTGTAGCTGTGTGTTCAGGTTTGTTGATGAAAGGTGATGATTCTAGTACTAGCAGGCATATGCAAACCCTTGTCCTGTGTGCCCTAGTCTAAACCTTTTGTTAATAAAAGTTGCATCCTGAAAGTTTGAATTCCAATTTAAAAAATTGAGTCTGTCGCATATGTTAAATTACTCTGTGTAGACCTAATAGAAAAATTTATAATGATACTAAAAACTCACTAAAACAAACAAAAGCATTTATCTCAGCTTTGCACGCAACTCAGAGTATATTTTAACGAAAGTGAGGCAAATGAATTGCAGGATTCTGCCTGGATTCGAAATCCTTTTTCAGAGAACTTTGTAGCAAAGTTTAAAATTGCTGTGAGTCTAAAAGATAATTTGATAGAATGTCCTATAAATAGAGGAGGGCAAAATTGCAGTTTTGTCACACAGACTTAATTGGTTAATCTTTTGAAGACTGCTCTTCGAAGCTGACTGTTGATGTTGTATTCAAAGCCTCAGGTTTGGATGATTGTTCTTTTTTGTTCTGTCATATTTTAAGATACCTCTGTCTGAGGGTAAGCATAATCTTGAATTTATAAGCATGGTGCATAGGATAGGATTATTATTAGCTTTAGGGAGTTTGTTATACTGCCTGGAATGTCTATAAACTAGGATTCGAAGTAGATCTGTGCTCACTCAATCAATGTAAGCGTTAATAAACTGAAGGAGTAAAATATATACTCTGATTTGTTAAACTTTGAATAAACTGAGTCTGTGTGATTACTATTGATTGAAGGTTGTCTGGGTATGTGAAAACCTGTAAGCCAATACACAAACAATGCACTATAGGAGCTTACAGTATAAAATCTGTTTGTCCTCCTGTTGGCCTCCCCTTATTCTATTTGAGCAGTGGTTCCCAACCTGTGTTCCGTGAGTAAACTCCAGGTGGTCCGCAAACAACTCCTAAAATTTGGTTACGCGTTCTTGCAAAAAACAATTCTGCACATTCTGCTATTACAACATGTATTTCTAAGCAACACAACACAAAGCTTTCTTGATATAGCATTATAAGATATGTATGTAGCTACGTGTGAACATATGTATGTAGTCTGCATTTTTCCTTTATAAATTAATATATCTATATTACAGCTCCCTTTGATGCAATACCAAGCATCAACTTTAAAAGCGGCTATTAACTGAAACAGCTTTATTATGTGAAACGAATACTAACTAAGTAACTGTTATACAATACAAAGACGTATTTGTCTTGTCAAAATTACAGACTTCTTTTTTTTTCAGCCACCATTATTTGAAAACAAATCTACATCTAGCATTCACATAAATGCACATCTTTGTAATCTGTGCTCATTCTACTGCTTGTTTTCACTGTTCAGGAAAACAAAAACGTAATCTGGCTGTCCCAGCCTTTTCACGCCACATTAAAGTAGTGCACTGCATTAAATATAACTAATTCAGTTGGAATGACTAAATGACTAAATTTAAAAAAAAACAATAAATAAATAAAATTAAAACCATAGAGACGGAACATAAACATGCTAGGCTGCACAATGTATGAATAGCTGAATTTCTAATATTATAGAGACTGTTACTGAGAACTATGAAGTAATATTTACAGTAGAATTGCTTTTTACAAATAATAATAATTAAAAAAAAAAAGTCAGACAACAGAGACATCATAGTTGATTTGGTTACGAATCAATTTTCAAGAACAACTTTCTCAGAAAAACTGGAGATAGTGAAAAAAGGGTGGTATACACCACAAATACTTAAACTGACACAGGAAGGGAAGGAATCTACTTGCCACTTCCAGCATTTAAATTATGAAAGGTATCCATGGCTTATCGGTAGCTGACAATTAAATTGTCAGTTGGATGAGCAGAAGTGTAGGGATACAATACATCACAATGGGCAAGTTAGAAAAAGTTGTGAGGTTCTTAAAGGCTTGATTGATTCTGTTGTTAACCTTGGCAAGCAAGAACTGACATTCAGAGGGCACGATAAGGCAGCAATTCCTCAAATAGAGGTAATTATGTGGAATTAGTCTCTCTGATTTCTGACTACAACAGCATGTTAAGCAATCGCTTCTCAATAGCCACAGTATTCTTCGGTACCCCTAACAAGATTCAGAATGAATCAGAGCAGAAGTACAGGAAGCCAAGTATGAAGCTGTAATGGTAGATTAAACAACCAATGATGGAAACGCAGCTCAGCTGTCTTGTGTGTTCAGGTATATGATTGACAGTGGCCCGGTCGTGCTGTGAAAATATGTAACATTTACTAATACATATATATATATATATATATATATTCCCTTTGATTTTTTTATTTCATTTGTTTAGATTCAATTACTATTGCTATGCAGGACAGCTGATTACCTTTATAAAAAAAATGTGTGCAGATTCATCTACCGATTAATCAACTAAGGCCCATAAATTAACCATAGTGTTAATAGTGTTGTCAGTGTTGTTCATTTGAAACATAACTTTTTTTTTTTGTTTGTTTAAAATTTTTGTGTTGGTATTTACTTTGTCCTGTTATAATAAAACAAAAACAAAAAAAAACACAAATTGTCTGTCACCAGTTTTTGTTTTTTTAGCAGATAATGTAAACCGATGTTATGAATGTTATCAGATTTTCAATCAAAATCTAATATTAGATAAAAGGGACCCTGAGTGAACAAATAACACAAAAATGTGATACTTATTTCATTTATTTATTAAAGAAAGTTCTGCAACACCCAGTGCCCTGTGTTAAAAAGTAATCTTCCACTTAGACTCAATAACTGGTTACACTACCTTTAGCAGCAATAACTGCAAAAAAAACGCTTCCTGTAGTTATTGATCAGTCTCTCACAGCGCCGTGGAGAAATTTTGGCCCACTCCTTCATGCAGAACTGCTTTAACTCAGTGACATTTGTGGGTTTTTGAGCATAAACTGCTCGTTTCAAGTCCTGTCACAACATCTCAATGGGGTTTAGGTCTGGTCTTTGACTAGGCAATCCCAAAACTTTAAATTTCTTGTTCTTCAACCATTCTGATGTAGACTTGCTTGTGTGTTTCGGATCATTGTCTTGCTGCGTGACACAGCTGCGCTTCAGCTTCAGCTCACGGACGGATGGCCTGACATTCTCCTGTAGAATTCTCTGATACAGAGCAGAATTCATGGTTCCTCCAATGATGGCAAGTCGTCCAGGTCCTGATGCAGCAAAGCATCTCAAAATCATGGCTCTACCACCACCATGCTTGATCGCTGGTATGAGGTTCTTACTGTGGAAAGCAGTGTTCAGTTTTCGCCAGAAATAATGGTGCCCATGTTGGCCAAAAAGTTCCACTTGTGACTCATCTGTCCATAGAATATTGTTCCAAAACACTTGAGGATCATCCAAGTGCTTTTTGGCAAACTTCAGACAAGCCTTCATGTTTTTCTTAGTGTGCAGTGGTTTCCCCCTTGCTACTCTGCTATGAATCCCATTTTTGCCCAGTGTGTTTCTAATGGTGGTCATGAACACTGACCTTAGCCAAGCGAGAGAGGCCTGCAGATCCCTGGATCTTGTTCTAGGGTTCTTTGGGACTTCCTGGACGATTTTACGCCTTGCTCGTGGAGAGATTTTGGCAGGATGGCCACTCCTGGGAAGATTCACTACTGTCCCAAACTTTCTCCATTTGGACAATATGGCTCTGACTGTGGTTTAGTGGAGTCCCACAGCCTTAGAAATGGCTTTGTAACCCATTCCAGACTGGTAGGCATCAACAACTATTTTCCGGGGGCCTTCAGGAATTTCTTTTGATTGTGGCATGATGTGCCTCTAGAACCTGTGTGCTGACAACTTCACTCTGATGGTAAGAGCCAAAGTTAGTCAGATTTATACTGGGCAGGGCTGGCCCAAATCAGGCCTGATTCTTAACCAAAGTATTCAAACACCTGTCCTTAATTACCCATTTAATTGGGTTGAGTTAACTAGAGGGGTGTGGCAAAGTGACTGGTGAAGGGGAACAGGTGTAGCAGTGATGCAATGCAGGAGTGACAGGCAGACAACGATATCCAGTGAAAAAGTGCTTTTATTTGTAATCCAGGTCTGGTGACCATAAAATAATAAATCCCCGGCTATACACAACAATGTGTAAAGCGCGGGGATAACGAAAACGGGGCACAGTCCCGAACAAAAACAAAAACACGGTCACCAGTCCTGGGTGAGTGTAGGCGTGCTGGTGCTGAGTGAAAAACCGCAGTACTTCGTGACGATAGTGCAGTGGTGCTCCGAACAGTGCTGACCCTAGTCGACAGCTCCGGAGGTGTGCTTTAACTGTCTACAAGTGAAGAACAGACAATTAAAAGGACAAGCACAATAACACACAACACGGATTTTCCACACACACACTGAGAGCTCCTCTCTCAATCCTTCTCTATCTCCGATCGTTTAACCCAAACGAAGGAAAAGATCAGCGTTACCCTGGCCCCTATATGTAATCCCACATGATATCTAGGTAAACGGTTGCAGCTGCCTTATTACTTGCAGCTGCCCCTCGTTTACCTTTCAAATCTTACTACAGAGTCTCGCTTCTTTCCAGGCTGACCCACTTCCAGGTCCCAGAAACGAACTGTCAGGCCAGCCCTTCCAGATACTTTTCCTCTCGTTCTTTAGCGCCCTCACAGGTCGGGAGGAAGATTTATCACCAGAACTCATATTTCTGTCACAGGGGGGCAATAACTTTTTCTCACCTGAAGTTTGCATGTTTGATTACCTTGCACACCAAACAAATGAAAGAAGCACCAAACTTTGGTGTCATTTTTTTTCTCTCAGACTCCCTCTATATACTACTACAACCCTGTAACAAAGTGCCCGCCCCTGTGTATTATCTGTTATGTGTTGCGTGTGGTGTGTTTAAATGTTGGTGTATAGACATTGGTACACGGGATATAAACGGGTCTGTGTAACACGAGTGTTTAAAAATGTATATGTGTATTTAGGCACGAGGATTGCACAGCACTTCACGTGCAAGTAAAATGTAGTAATATGTGAGCACGGGGAATTGCACTTTATTAATTCACGTGCTGGGATTCAAGTGAATAATTAATTGGTAATTGAATCCCAGCACAATAGTATATATAGATGCACGTTGTCACATACTGGGGTTGGGTGTTCGGTGAGCGGAGAACGGGATTGGAGACGGAGGAAATAAGAAGAAGCAGTAGTAGTAGTAATAATAAGAGGAGAAAGTATCCGCTCACCGTGTTTGTCAGTGTCTGTCCGTGCACCGTTTTGTTAAGTTTAGTCTGTTTTTGTTTGTCTATTTATTTTGGCGTAGAGTGCCGTGTCCTGTGTTTTTCGTGTTTGTTAAACCTTTTATTTTGTATTAAACCGGCGCCAACAGGCGTCTTCATCATTTCATTTCATCCGTCCTGTGTTTTGTGTATTGCCTTACCTTTCCTGGTTCTGACGCCGCCCACTTCGGCCGTCTCTGTGACAAACCCACAAAAAGATCTGACCAAATTCAACGTGAAAAATTTGCACAAATGCAGAAAATCAGAAAGAGGACAAATACTTTTTCAAGGCACTATAGATGAGGTCTTACTATTGCATTGTACAGTTTTAACATTACTTCCGTTGATTTAAATTCAGCACTTTTCATACTATATCTGAGCATCTTGTTGGCCTTTTTTATAGCTTTCCCACACTGTGTAGATGAAGAGATTTCTGAGTCAACATAAACTCCTAGGTGTTTTTCATAGATTCCTTCTTCAATTTCAGTATCTCCCATACGATATTTATAATGCACATTTTTATTGCCTGTGTGCAGTACCTTACACTTTTCTTTGTTAAATGTCATTTGCCATGTGTCTGCCCAGTTCTGAATCTTGTCTAGATATTTTTTAATGACCTTTGCTGCTGCAACCGTGTTTGCCACTGCTCCTATTCTTGTGTCATCTGCAAATTTAACATGTTTGCTTACTATACCAGAATCTAAGTTATTAATGTAGATTAGGAATAGCAGAGTACCTAATACTGATCCCTGTGGTACACCACTGGTTACCACACCCCATTCTGAGGTTTTTCCTCTAATCAGTACTTTCTGTTGTCTACATGTTAACCACTCCCTAATCCATGTGCATGCATTTCCTTGAATCCCTACTGTGTTCAGTTTGAGAATTAATCTTGTATGCATGACTTTGTCTAAAGCTTTCTGTAAACGTAATAAACCATGTCATATGCTTTGCAATTATCTATTGTTGATGTTGCATCCTCAAAAAAATTAAGCAGGTTAGTTAGACACGATCTCCATTTCCTAAAACCATGCTGACTGTCTCCAGAGATACTTTTACCATATAGGTATTTTTCCATTTTGGATCTTATTATAGTTTCCAGTTTACATATAATATAAGTCAGGCTTATTGGTCTGTAGTTACCTGGTTCGGTTTTGTTTCCCTTTTTGTGGATCGGTATTACATTTGCAATTCTCAAGTCTGCTGGTACAACCCCTGTGTCAAGAGACTGTTGCATGATCTTGGTTAGTGGTTTGTAAATAACTTCTTTAATTTCTTTGAGTACTATTGGGAGGATCTCATCCGGCCCAGGGGATTTGTTTATTTAAAGAGCTCCTAAAGTTATTTAAAAGTGAATAGGAACAGGTTGACATGTGGGGCATGTTGTCCATATGCTCCTTTGTAAAAACTTGTGAAAAGTAATAATTTAATATATTTGCTATTTTTTTCTTCGTCTATGATTTTGCCATTTGTATCTTAAACATTTAACGTTGCACTCGCACTCCTCCCAACCCACCCACGTCACGTGATCTCAGCGTCCCACGTGACCACGCAACGTCAGTATATGAACAGGGATTAAAATCTTAAATCTCTTGGTTCTCCTCTCTCATTGCTAGGCAACATCTCCTCTGCCCAGCCTCCTACACTTGGACATGACCTTGCTGGAAGAAATGATTACAAATAAACATCTCGACGTACCTGCCGTTTGGCTCCAAAACAATTCTTACCTCTTCCAGATGCTTGGCAATAGTCTATCTTGCTGGGAGCTGAGAGAAGACAAGAGCCTGCTGCACCTTTGCTTGTAGCTGGCTGGTCTGTTGCTCCTTCTGGTGTAATTGGGTTGTCAAGGAAATATGGCTTTGATGTAGCTGGGTCTCACTAGACTGTAATGCTTCATAACACATGTTCAATACGTTGTACAGCTGCAAGGACACAAATGTTCAGTGTTGTGTAATTGCAAAAATATCTCAGCCCTTGCCACAACTTATAGTTGCGACTTTGAATCCTTTGAGATTGTACCTTAGCATTACACAAGGGTTTTATTTTCTCTCATACTTTGATCTTAATCCAAAATTAACCACAACAGCTGAAAGTTATTTACAAGTGAAATGGCACCATCAGCAAGGCTGTGAAAAGAAAGTATCGGAATATTTCTCTGTTGACCTTTTTTTAACACGGGTCACTGTACAGGAGTAGAAAAGTATTTACAGGTGACAAATCAAAAGAGACACAGGAATGAGAGAGCATTTACCTTTTGATATGATATTGTCTCTGTTGTGTGGACATCTTTGCAGCACCTTTTGCATTTCCAGATTGAGGCCTTCCAATTGCTGAATCAGTTCAGCCTGCTGTACTCTGCTTATAAAGATTCTGAATCTATAGTAACTCCTTCCTATCAGACACAGAAGTGATTACAGCCATGAGTGAAAGAAAGCATCGGTAGTGCAGTGATTCAGAGTACTGAAAAACAATGATAAACTATAAAGCTGGAAGATTCAGAACTTATTTTTAATTATAAAAAATATATAATCTTCTTTAAAGTCTAATAAGAATGTTTAATGTATGTACTCATACATTGCCTTGAAACCATAATATTTGTGTAATCAATACGTTATATCACATCACATTTTTTGCCATTTTATTAGCACAAGGATCTCTATAGAAAAGGTTCAGTAATGTTTTTCAATAATTTCAGCAATCATTCAATTATCTTACATCCATGACTTGGGCATTGGTCAGAGAAGCCACCAAGAGGCCAGTGACAGCTCTAAAAGACCTATAGCATTCTATGGCTGAGATGGGAGAAACTGTCCATGTGTCAACAATAGCTGAGGTACTCCACAAATCTGGCCTGTAAGGAAGAGTGGCAAGAAAGAAGCCATTTCTGAAAAAAAGCCCATGTAAAATCCTGCTTGGAATTTGCAAAAAGGTATGTGGGAGAAGATTCTGTGGTCTGATGAAACAAAAATTTAACTATTTGGCCTAAATGCAAAGCATTGTGTCTGGTGCAAACTCAACACAGCACATCACCCAGGTAACACCATCCCTACTGTGAAGCATGGTGGTGGCAGCATCATGCTATGGGGATGCTTTTCATCGGCAGGGACTGGGAAGCTTGTCAGGGTAGAGGGCAAAATGAATGTAACTAAATATAGGCAAATCCTTGAGGAAAACCTGCTTCAGTCTGCAAAAGACCTAAGACTGGGTCGGAGATTCACCTTTCAAAAGGACAATGACCCCAAGCACACAGCCAAAGCGACGCTGGAGTGGCTTAAAAATAAGAAAGTGAATGTCCTAGAGTGGACCAGTCAAAGCCCTGACTTGAATCCGATTGAGTAACTGTGGCAAGACTTGAAGATTGTAGTTCACCAACGATCCCCATCCAATTTGATAGAGCTTGAACAATTTTGCCAAGACTCACAGCTGTAATTGCTGCCAAAGGTGATTCTACCAAGTATTGACCAAGACATTTCATTTTTTAAATTTTTCATTAACTGTTGTTTCACAATAAAAAATCTCTTGCCTCTTCAAAGTGTTGAGTAGGTTGTGTAAATCAAATGAAAAAAAATCCAATTTTCAAGATTTCAGGCTGTAACACAACAAACTGTGAAAATGTCCAAGGAGGGCAAATACTTACTATAGGCACTGTAACTTTACGAACACTTCAGGTTAAACTTATAGCATATCAATAAACGCTAAGCACCCTTCTAAAAGATTAAACACTTAAAATGTTTAAAATTCACATCCCTTTTTACTAAATGGCAATGTAATTAACTAACTGTTTAATTCAACTGAGGAATGACCTTATAACTTCCCTTTGTACAACTCCACCTTGTGGATTTCCCTATCGCTCCCCTGACCTTCAATAACTTCAATAAATAGATAGTAAAGGAAACAGACATTTGAGGTATGTGACTTTTTGTAATGGCATCCAAGTAGAATGGGTACTAATTGTGGGAAATAACTTAATCTGTTATTCATAGTTCTGAAGGTTCAATGCACAATATACAGGGTTTGGAATTAAAATTTAAAAAATGGGCAGTTTTCATATGGAGACCATCAAAAATGTTTTGTCAGCAATGGGATCAATATAATAATACTAATAATGATAAAACAGATCAACCATTAAACACTAGCGGTACAAGTCATACATAGTTTGTCACTTTGTAATAATTGGTTATACAGTAGCCTAATATCATTTTACTAAGGAACATTGTATGAGTGAGTATATGATTAAAATTGATGGTCAGCAAATAACAAGCTATTTTCCTGATGGTAATTTAATTTCAATATGCTCCATTGTTCTAAATAATGATAGCTCTGGCATACAATTCCTGCATGCTTTAGGTGCAGTGTAAGGTCAGTTATTGATAAAAAAAAAAAATCACCAGTCAAATTTTCTTTTTTAATAAAAATATTTTCTTATCTTCTGGCATAATTATTTTTTTTTGTCTATCATGGCCCACATTTTTAAAATGTTGGTTCTCATGTCGACCTGCAGACAACCTATTTGAATTCTTGACAACAGGCTTTATATTTATATCACTCAGTATGGGTATAATACTATACGTACCCCCATATTACTAAATTAAAGATTAGTTCCACATTATTAATTTTACCTTTGGAAGCTGATATATATATATATATATATATATATATATATATATATATATATATATATATAGTAGCGGTTTCAGGGGTTGTGTTATGGATGGACCTTATGTGCCTGCGAGGTTTCTTTGTTTTTTGGCTGCCAGGACCACGGACAGCAATGTGAAGTATTCCACAGAGGCAGGACCACGGACAGGTAGGTGTGGCAGCAGAACAGCCACACCTGTCTCCAGTTGTAATCAGAGCCAAACTGCAGACAGGTGATACTAATCAGTTGTTCTATTTAACCGCACCCTGGATTTGTTTCTTTGTCTTTTTTTGACCCTGGCAGGTGAAGGAGTAGGAGGTGTTTGCAGTGAGAACATGGACTGTGGAGAAGGAGGTTTTACAGAGATAATTACAACAAGGATTGAACACTCAACCAATCAGACTGCTGGTCTACCCATCGTGGCTACTCGGTATCTGCAGAAAATGACACCTGATGATGACGTTTGAGGCTTTCCTAAAGACATTTGAGCACACTGCAGAATGAGAGGTATGGCCAAAGATAAAGTGGGCGGGAATACTGGCTCCATTTCTTTGTGGGAAAGCACAAAAAGCGTGGTCTGATCTGGAGGCAACAGAAGCCAATGATTATGACAAACTGAAGAAGGAAATATTAACACGGTTGGGAGTCACTGTTACTTTGAGGGCACAGCGATTCCATACTTGGACGTATCAACCCAAGAAAGCACCCAGGTCACAGGTGTTTGACCTTGTCCACCTAGCAAAAAAATGGCTGAAGCCTGCAACCCTCAGTACTGGTGCCATCGTGGAAAGAATAGTCGTTGACCACTTTATCCAAAGCTTACCTTACGAGTTAAAGAAGGTTTTCAGCCAGGGTAGTCCCACCACAGCAGACGGAGTGGTGGACCTCGTTGAGAGATGTCGAGCAACTGACAAACTGCTCAAACCCAGCCTTCTGAACAGAACCACTCATGAAAAGAGAGGCCACAGAGAAGGAGGAAGAAAAACATCCCAACCTCAGCCACCCCAGGTTTGGAAAAAAAGAAACCAAAGGGCAGATGGGGAACATTTGCCCCAGGAACATGTTTCCCCACCTGAAGCAAAGATGAGGAATCGACGGTTTGGTGATACCGACACCCGAGAGTGCTACAGCTGTGGTGAAATAGGACACATCGCATGGAACTGTCCCAAGAAGGAGGAACCTATGCAGGTTGACATTTCCAATCTACACCACTGCCATGTCATTTCTGCCCCTGCCCAAGCCCACCACCACCCACCACACCTCAGTCGGGTACAAGTACAAGGGAAAGAAGTAGATGCTCTTCTAGACTCCGGGAGCATGGTCTCCCTCCTCATGCCTTCATTAATAACCCAGCTTCAGATTTCTGCAACCCCAACCATGGACATCACCTGTGTACACGGGGACACCAAATCGTATTCAACTGCAGATGTAGAGGTTAACACCACCAGCGGGCAATTCAGAGGTAACCTAGGATTGATTGAAACCCTACCATATCCCGTGATACTGGGCCTTGACTGTCCATATTTTTAAGAATTGTGGAAAGGACAACAGGACAAAGGAGACGGTGGGGGCAGTAATATGGCATGCCAGATACCATTTACATTTTCCAGTGAAAAGAAAATGAAAACGCTACCAAAGAACTCCCTGTCCTATGAAAGGAAAATTAACAAATTGGTACTTACCTGCCCAACTCCCTTATCCAACACATGTGTTCTGCTGGGAGAGGAAGGGGAAGAAGACAATGAAGAGACAGAAAACCCAGTCGGGATAAATGGGCCCGAAATGGTGGAAGAGGAGGAGCCAGAAGAGCAGGACGAGGAGGCTGGAAATTCCTATGCCAATGAGATTTTTCCTCCTGCATTAACACAGTATAGGTGAAAGTTTGGTACTGCTCAGCTGGAAGACCCCACACTACAGAACACAAGACAGAATGTCAAGGTAATAGATGGTATACCTATAGATTCTGCTAATGCACTCACTTTTCCTCATTTTTCCCTGAGAAATAATCTCTTATACCAGGTCACGAAGTCCAATGACGTCACAATGGAGCAGCTGTTGGTTCCAACCCCATTTCGACGAACAGTGCTGAACCTGGCCCATAGCCATTTGTTGGGGGGGCATTTGCGGAGAGAGAAAACACAAGAACGGGTGTTACAACGTTTCTTCTGGCCGGGAGTGTATGCGGATGTGGTAAGATTGTCAGGGGTGTCCTGACTGTCAGAGAACCTCACCACTTCCTGTTTTAAGAAATCCCTTAATCCCATTGCCAGTGATAGACACGACATTCGATAGAATTGCTATGGATATAATTGGACTATTACCACGGTCTGCGAAAGGTTTTCAATATATACTTGTTGTGGTAGATTATGCCACCAGGTATCCCGAGGCCATTCCCCTGCGTAGTGCCAACACCAAGAGCATCGCCAGAGAGCTGCTACAGATGTTCTCCCGGGTAGGTTTACCCAAAGAAATCCTGACGGACCAAGGCACGATGTTTATGTCTAAGGTAATGAAAGATTTATGTAAATTGCTTCAAATCAAACAACTGTGCACTTCTGTATATCACCCCCAGACCGACGGCCTAGTCGAGAGATTTAATAGAACCCTGAAATCTATGCTCAGACGGACTATGGAGCGGGATGGGCGAAATTGGAATCAGCTGCTGCCATTTTTGATGTTTGCCATAAGAGAGGTACCCCAGGCATCCACTGGTTTCTCACCATTTGAGCTATTGTTTTCCCACATGCCCAGGGAATTATTAGATGTGACTAAGGAGAACTGGGAGCAACAGCCCAGCCCCCACAACACTGTCATAGAACACATAGAAGAAATCACAGAACAAATAAACAGTGTAATGCCCATTGTGAAGGAACATTTACAGCAGGCCCAAGAAGCGCAGAGTCGAGTGTATAATCGTCCCGCTCAAACCCAAGAGTTCGCCCCAGGGGATCGGGTTATGGTGTTAGTACCTACGACGGAATGTAAATTCCTGGCCACATGGCGGGGACCCTATGAGGTGTTGCAGAAAATAGGACCCATGAACTACCTCATCCGTCAGCCAGGAAGACAAAAGCCAGAGCAGGTGTATCATGTTAACTTGTTAAAGTGGGTAAGCCAAGAATCACTGTGGTGTAAAGAAAACATACAGAACTCAGTGTTTTCAACCACTTTCTCTTCTTCAGAGAACCTGCTGGAAGAAATTTCCATCAGAGATGTATTGCCTTCCCAGACCCAGGAGCTACGTGAGTTGGTTATGAAAAATAAAGATGTGTTTTCTTCCTTACCAGGACACCCCCATCACATCCAACATGACATCATCACGCCTCCTGGGATACGGGTCCATCAAAAACCTTATCGGGCACCAGAGGTGAAGAGATTGGCAATAAAAGAAGTGAGGAAGATGTTGGAACTGGGAATCATTGAAGAATCACATAGTGCGTGGTCCAGTTCGATAGTCCTGGTGTCGAAACCAGATGGATCAGTCTGATTCTGTAATGACTTCCGTAAGTTGAATGCAATTTCTGAATTTGATGCTTATCCCATGCCGAAAATAGATGATGATAGAAAGACTGGGAGATGCACGATTTATTAGTACACTTGACCTAACCAAGGGGTATTGACAGGTTCCTTTGACCGCTGCAGCTTGTGAGAAGACTACGTTCTCTACTCCAGACGGCCTGTTCACATATGTGTGACTGCCCTTTGGACTTCATGGAGCCCCCACCACGTTTCATAGGCTGATGGACCGCATTCTGCGCCCACATCAATCCTATGCTGCAGAATATTTGGACGGTGTGATAATCCACAGCCACACATGGGAGGAGCACCTAATCTGATTAACAGTGGTCATCGATGCCCTTTGGCAAGCAGGACTAGCGGCCAACCCAAAGAAATGCACGCTGGAGGTAAGTGAAGCAAAGTATCTGGGATATTCCATAGGGTGAGGGTTGATCAAACCACAGGAGAAGAAGGTCACTGTGATCCAGAATTGGCCTCGACCAATAAATAAGACAGGTATGTGCTTTCCTGGAAATAACCGGTTATTACAGAAGTTTCATCCAGGATTATGCGATCATTTCAGGACCTCTGTGTGACCTGACCCGGAATGCCCAACCTGCCATGGTATAGTGGAACCCTGCGGCCGAAGAGGCATTTCAAAAACTGAAAACTGCCTTATGCACGGCCCCTGTGTTGTATTCATCGGATTTCTCGAAGCCTCTGATTGTACAGACAGATGCATCGGACACTGGAATTGGAGCTGTACTCTTGCAAGAAGTTAATGGAGAGGAACATCCTGTGCTGTACATTAGCCGTAAGTTGATTCCCCATGAAAATAAATATGCAACAATTGAAAAAGAGTGTTTGGTGATTAAATGGGCTCTGGAGTCCTTGAAATATTATGTTCTGGGCCGCAAGTTTGTATTGATGACAGATCATGCTCCCCTTACCTGGATGAAGCAGAATAAGGACACTAACACCCGGATCACCCGTTTGTTCCTCAGCCTTCAGCCCTTCCACTATCGGATCGTCCACCGTTCTGGTTCTAAACATGGTAATGCTGATGCCATGTCTCGTATGCATGCCATGTTTTCCTCGACCGCTCTGACCACAGGGTCAACGCTGGGGGGGAAGGTATGTAGCGGTTTCAGGGGTTGTGTTAGATGGCCGTTATGTGCCTGCGAAGTTTCTTTGTTTTTTGGCTGCCAGGACCACGGACAGCAATGTGAAGTATTCCACAGAGGCAGGATCACAGACAGCTAGGTGTGGCAGCAGAACAGCCACACCTGTCTCCAGTTGTAATCAGAGCCAAACTGCAGACAGGTGATACTAATCAGTTGTTCTATTTAACCGCACCCTGGATTTGTTTCTTTGTCTTTTTTGACCCTGGCAGGTGAAGGAGTAGGAGGTGTTTGCAGTGAGAACGTGGACTGTGGAAAAGGAGGTTTTACAGAGATAATTACAACAAGGATTGAACACTCAACGGCTAACTAGGACTGGACTGGAGAACTCGAACGGTACTTGGACCCACCTTCTGTATGAAAACGACCCTTGGTAACAAACCCTGGCTTGGAAAGACAACGCTTGAAGGACCTCCCACTGGCGGCGGATTATCTACTTTGTTTGTTTTGGATTTTTATTTTTCAAGAACGCTGTCAAAGTCTAAAAATAATAAATTGGTTTTAAACCTTTACTAGGACTTGTGTTGTGTGTCTTTATGTGTAAACCCCGCCTTACAAAGAACTCGCCCCAGAAAACGCTACAATATATATATATATATATATATATATATATATATATATATATATATAAGTATTCAGACCCCTGACCAATTCTCTCATATTACTGAATTACAAATGGTACATTGAAATTTCGTTCTGTTCGATATTTTATTTTAAAATACTTAAACTCAAAATCAATTATTGTAAGGTAACATTGGTTTTATGTTGGGAAATATTTTTAAGAAATAAAAAAATGAAATATCTTGCTTGCATAAGTATTCAACACCCACACATTAATATTTGGTAGAGCCACCTTTCGCTGCAATAACAGCTTTAAGTCTTTTGGGGTAAGTATGTACCAGCTTTGCACACAGTGTCAGAGTGACTTTGGCCCATTCTTCTTGGCAGATTTGCTCCAGGTTGTTCAGGTTGGTTGGACGACGCTTGTGGACAGCAATTTTCAAATAGTGCCACAGATTCTCAATGGGATTGAGATCAGGACTTTGACTGGGCCACTGTAGGACATTCACCTTTTTGTTCTTGAGCCACTCCAATGTTGCTTTGGCCTTGTGCTTGGGATCATTGTCCTGCTGAAAGGTAAATTTCCTCCCAAGCTTCAGTTTTTTAGTGGACTGAAGCAGATTCTCTTGCAGTATTTTCCTGTATTTTGCTCTATCCATTCTTCCTTCAATTGTAACAAAATGCCCAGTCCCTGCTGATGAGAAGCATCCCCACAGCATGATGCTGCCACCACCATACTTCACTGTAAGGATGGTGTGTCTTGAGGCATGGGTATTGTTAGGTTTGCACCACACATAGCACTTTGAGTTTTGGCCATAAAACTTTATCTTGGTCTCATCTGACCACAAAACCTTTTCCCACATCGCAGCTGGGTCACTCTCATGCTTTCTGGCAAACTCCAGATGTGCTTTCAGATGGTACTTTTTGAGTAACGGCTTCTTTCTTGCCACCCTCCCATACAGGCCAGTGTTATGCAGAGCTCTTGATATGGTTGACTGGTGCACCATTACTCCACTCCTAGCCACTGAACTCTGTAGCTCCTTCAAAGTGATTGTTGGCCTCTCTGTGGCTTCTCTCACAAGTCTCCTTGTTTGAGCGCTGAGTTTTGAGGGACGGCCTTTTCTTGGCAGTGCCTGGGTGGTGTGATGCAGCTTCCTCTTCCTGATTATTGATCCAACTGTGCTCACTGGGATATCCAAACACTTGGATATTATTTTGTACCCTTTCCCTAATCTATGCATTTGTATTACTTTATCTCTAACTTCTGTAGAATGCTCTTTGGTCTTCATTTTCCTTCAGATTCACAGCCTTACCAATGATCCTTCAACAGTGGGGTTTTTATCCAGAAAATGTGACAGCAACTTTAATGGTTCACAGGTGGAGGCCAATGGTAAAGTAATTGTGTCCTCGTTAGGGCAATTTCTTTCATCGGTGCAAACTGGGAGCTTCCACATCACAGGGGTTGAATACTTATGCAAGCATATTTCGTTTTTTTATTTTTCTAAAAAATATTTCCCAACATAAAACCAATGTCACCTTACAATAATTGATTCTGCGTTTCAGTGTTTAAAAATAAAATATCAAACAGAACGAAATTTCAATGTACCATTTGTAATTCGGTAATATGAGAGAATTGGTCAGGGGTCTGAATACTTTTGCAAGGCACTGTATGTATATATATATATATATATATATATATATATATATATATATATATATATATATATATATATATATTATTTGCCCAGTGCAGTGTTTGAAGCCAGAAGATGTGCTTTAATTCTTTTATTTTATAATTAGGGCAACACTTATAGTTTTGGAGATGGCCCTAAGGAATTCAAAGCAATAGGGAATGTACTGGTAGGGGAAATCTTGAGTTATTGGGATTGTACTGTTTTTAGGTTGGCCATTTGTGCAAGAACTGAAATTAGTATGTATGCGTTTATCTGATTTGACACTATATGTAGCATTTACTGTAGGCAGTGACTGGGAGAAGGTATCACATGGAAAAGAACCTTGTTATTTAGTAATCTGAAAAGATACTATTTTGCTCATGACTCATAAAATATCCATATTTTAAAGAGCTCTGGCAATATCCGAAAGAACTGGTTTAGAGAGGTAATGATTTAGATTAGTGTAATCTTCTCCTTTGTGTATAAGGATCAAGCACAAATACTTCTGTGTGGCTGGCAGTGCAATATTTAAAACAAAAGGCAAATGATTTAAACATTTGCAATGAGTTGTATAATAATCCGTGAAGCTAATTTAATCCTGAACTGTGGTATAGATAGGCCTCAACAGCACTCTGAAACATGTGATGAAGTGCTTCATGGAAATAAACACCATTGTTTTTCATTGTAGCGCAAGACAATTAAAAATATCCAAAAGAATATGTAATTTAATTAAACATTCCAGAATCACATTCCAAAGGATAACACTTTTGTGAGATCTAATACAGATAAATAGTTTACATCAGACAGTTTCAATTGTAAAAGTTAGAATAGTTCTTTCCTTATGTATCAGCTAGTTTAGCCATTACAATTATTTTTCATATGTGAATTGTATTTTTTTTTCAAGTTGGGTTCTAAAAAATTAAGTCATGAAAACGTAGTGCTTTATAGACATTTGTTGATACAATGGAATTCACTGTAATTGAATTTAAAATACAAGTACAGTGAAACCTGCTTAATATCACTATCACTTTTGAAAACATAAAGCTTATAATTCAAAAGTATGTTTCTGTACAGTATTGAAATGTTCCAACTATAAAAAGTAGAACAATATAGCATTCAGAACGCTGCCATGTGTATGCAACTTTCTAATGTATTTAATTTAAGCAAAACGGGCATAAATGCTTTTTTGTCAGGCTTGTTGGTGAGCTCGATTTCTGGTCATTTATTACCTTTAATGTAAAAAAAGATGAGTTTGGGAAGCTGCAAATAAAATTTAAAAAAATAAAGCAATGTGATTCTATTTTTTTTAACACAGGTGTTAGAAGAGGACATTAGGGAAACCAGGCAACAAGTAGAAGACCTCCATAAAAAAAAAATTAATGAACTATCTTCTCAACTTCCTACCAAACACACTGAGCTGCCAAGCAGATACTGATGTAACTAAAGTATATTTTTGTGATGTTTCTATAATAAAAGGAACTGTAGTGGATATAACTTGATAAACCCCCACAGTCTTCATGGTACATTCAGCTTATTAAATAATTAATAACGTTCTCTATGTTATTGAAGTCATACACCCAACTAGACTTTAGACAATAGTTAATTTCCACTATACGATAGTCCCTCTCTTTCACAATATAATTGTCACTATAGTAGCACAATTGCTTTTTTTTTTTTTTTTTTTTTTTTTTTTTTTTTAAATGTACAAGTACTTTATGCATAAAACAGAAAACTAACCTAATACAATAACACTTTGGAGAAGCTCAATCTACTGAGTCTTTAGGTAACATGATAGGTTTATTATTTGAAACAAATAAATTACATATTGCTCTCTAACTCTATGTCAAGTTTAACAAGGATGGTGATGGTAAGAAATAAAAAAAATAAAAGGCTGACTATCCCTACCTTCTCCCATTCCTTCTTTCATAGGACTTGATGCAATACAATGAGATATACATTGGTTTACATGCAGGATATATAGTATAGTATGTTCACTTTTTTCAGTATTGACTTCATGGCAACTTATGAACACCCTCTTAGGAAAATTCATATATAGTGGGTCATACTTGGAGTTACTGCACTGTTGAAAGTGTGACTTACAATGTCCAATATATTGTTGGGCTTTGAATATCCAGCTTTATTCAAATGACATGCAGTTAGGTTGTATATTAAACAAAAAAGTGTAAAGAACAAATTGATTTTTAATCTTCATGGATGCCATAAAGCTTTCATTTAAGTGAAGTCTGACAGGACAGCGTAGGTCTGCAAAGACCTAGGTTAAAGGTTTAACGTGTTCCAATTTGAGCTTCTCTGTTGACATGTAAATCTTTCCTCTAATAAAGTCATTGGATTAGCTCTGCATACTTGATGTGCTACTGAGAATAAAAAAGGCACAGGGCAGGATTTGGTGAAGAACAGCTAAAGTCAACTAAAATGTTTAGAGATTCAGAGCCTTGGCTTTAACAAAATAGTTCCTATACTTAATAATAAGAGTAAAGTTAGCAGGGAAATAGGATGTCACTCATACATTATAGGATCGTGGCCATAAAACCAGACATATACACTTTGAATGACTGTTTACTTTTAATTGAAGTAACACTGATACATTGCATCACTGGGTGCAGCAGCAGGCTAATGCAATATATTCTCATGCTTTTCAATTCATTAAATTAGTTTGTTGGTCTCAACCTAGCCCTGAACTAAATTAGGATTATTATCAACACTTATCCTTGTTATTGCAGATTTTATCTCAATTTGTGTGGTAAAAAAAACTATTAAAATACCACCTTTCATTATCAGGATATGTTTTTTTTGGTTTTTTTGGACTGAACACAATATCAATTTCAATTTCAACCTCAGGATTAATTATTTCTCATTTATTTTTTAATTTAAAAAAAGCATTTATTTTTAACCTTCCCAGAACATATGTGAGAAGAAAAGAAAGGAAAAGTGCTGGAAACCCTTTAGCTCTCCTGCCCAGGAAGTCCCTTCATTTTACACTTTCTTCTTTCGTTTTGCCTGTACTTTTGACTCAATGCCAGATTTCTCCTCTTTCCAATGGGCTGCCTGCTTCTGCACTTTCTCCAGGTCACTTAGCAGGTCAGAGCAGCGTGTGTTTAATCCTTTCCTTTCCTCCTCCACATTCCTCACAACAAGTCGGCGTTCGTATTCTTTCTTCTTGGTTTGCACCTTAACATCCTGTAGGAGAGTCGGGTTGAGAATGAATATGTATATATAGAGCTGTGCAGGCTTACCTTCGCAGCAGCAATTTGCATATCTGATAGGCAAGGTCATATGTGTACTTCCATTGGTCTTCTCTCATGCAGGTAGAAGGGCCATATTTTAACTATAATGACAGCTATAATGAGAACCCATTTTTAAAAGCCCATTAATTGATCAAGCATCCTTCAATGCTGTCCCCAGCTATTTGAGACTCACAAATACCTCCCAGACCTTGTCTTTATCAATTAATAATGTAAGTCCCATCAGAGTTGAATTAGGAGAAGCCACATCATCACATGCATACTTTCTTTGCTACATTTCTATCATTAACTATTCATCTCAAAGTTATCATGCTTAGATTATTGGCTTTTAAGCTGCTTTCACAAAGCCTGAAGAACAGCAATGAAACCACAAGGTTTCGTAAAGTGATTTCGAGGCCTCAGGCAATTTTCCCTATGAGACTTGTCATTTCTGTTGTCACAATGGCTGAATGCCGATTTAAGGACTACTTGAAAGCCATAATTGGAAATATGTACAAACCTTAAGTTCATGATTTTTATCCTCCAATTGTTGCTTCAAATTAGCCAGCTCTTTCTTCATTAAACCGTTTTCTTCATCTACTGCTATCTTTCGCTGAACATGGTTGTTTATTTCCTGCTGCTGGTCTGTCACTTATTGATTGATGACAAAAGACAATGTTAGGTTATTATCATAACCCTGGTTCCGTGAAATAGAAAAATAGCCATTACTGCATAAGTATTTATCCTTTAATACCGTCTAAACTATAAAGGTATAACAAAGCTGCACATAATGCTTGTGACGTAGATGCCCACCCCCAAGGACATAAACTACTACTGACACAAGTATCATCCTCATTTTTCCCTCAAGACTGCTGCTATCATGGATGGAGTGACCTGGAAAGTTAATGGTTACATTTCTATTTCAGGGAACCAGGGTAATAACCTAACGTCCCTATCAAATACAAAATGTAACCATTACCTCATGGGTAGATATACCAAAGCTGTTGCAGGCAATATTGCAGACTATTGTCTGTGTGACATTCTGTGGTGATTGGGTTGTTAATACCGTTCCAGAACATTCTTAACCAGATCTATTTCAAAGATTGTTGATTAAAGGCACAGGCCAAACGTAGTGTTAACTCTTTGAAGCTTTCCTTCCAAAATGCTAATCTGATTGTCTAATCTCCTAAGGTGTCATAAAACTTACCAAGCCAAGCTACAGTGGCTATGCAGTTGTACCATTATTGTGTTAAAAGTTAGTTAAAAGGCTATAAGAATCATTTTAATTACATAACTTGTAGACACAAGTTTAATAGTTATTTTAAGTTTCCCACTAAACCTGAAGGGTTTATTGTGTTTTAAATGAATATTATAAACTAATCAGTATTTTTGAATAGTATCCTTTGATTGTATTATGATGTGTTTTATTTACTTGTAATTGTAGTTGTGTATAATGAAACTGAAATGTATATGCTTCTCTAATTAATGTAAATAAAGTTATATTGAATAGGAGGTTTAAATGATAAATGTAAAATCCTTTGATAACGAAATAGGTGGATACATTCCGTTTCTAACACACCCTTTTTGTGTGGCACCCAACTATCTATCAAATACTGTGAACCAATGGAAGGACCGACAAGGACTTGTTTACAGCAAGATGATTTCCAATATATGAGAGTAGATGTTAAAATTCATGCTGATTTGAACTTGGCTCTCGCCAAGATAAGCACCAACTAAGACGTAGTTTTCAGGTAAAGTAATGTGATCCATCTGCATCTCCATCCATTTGCTTTTCTTTCCATCTGATGATGTCAATACAGTGGCTCTCAAAAGTATTCACCCCCCTTGGACTTTTCCACATTTTATTGTGTTACAACATGGAATCAACATGGAATCAAAATGGATCAATTATTTTCAGTTTTGTATTTGTAATTAATTTAGAACAATTTGTAGATTTTATTTTTCACTTTAACATTATGGACTTTTTTTTGTGTTGGTCAGTGGCAAAAACTCCTAATTAAATACTTTTTTTATCCACTGTATGCCACTGTATCCTTCTGCCTGGTGTTGATGGCTGAAGTGTATTGATGGCTCCAGGGATCAGCTTAGTTTGCCTCCCGAGCACATCAGCACACACAACGGCTGCGATGCTGGCTCCGGGGATCAACGTGCAGTCTCCCCAGCGCATCAGCATGACAACCGTCTGGATTGAGCTAAGTAGGGTACATCTCTGGGTTCTTTAAGTGGGCACCTTCTGTCCTCAGTATTTCGTCGACTAGCCCACGACACCTGAAGAGGGCTCAACAGTGATTCTGGCGTCCCAGCATCATCCCCCTCCATCACCCACTCAACTCAGGTCAGCTTACTTACCAGTGTATATGCGTTGCTTTTATTCTATTTTGCTTGAGATCTCCAGCCAGAATCTTTCTGTCTCAATTACAGCAAGTTGCTGCTCCTTTCTACTGCTTCAGATAAGTTAACTGTGTGATGCAACTCTTGGCCACTGAACCCAACATCTCTGAGAAACCTGGTTGTAGAGTGTGCCGCAAATCCTCGACAATCCACCTCCACTGGGTAAACCCGGACTCTCCATCCTCGCTGTTCCGCTTCAGCAGGTAGTTGAGCATACCAAGGGATCACCTATACATTGTGTTATTTAAACTCAAAATAAGGATTTTCGATCTCTGTGGGTTCTCTCTTTCTCTCTTCAATCTTATCACTCTCAACTCATCAAAATCCAAAGTTCTTCAATGAAGATGCAATGATGTAATCTTCAAAGGCAAGGCAAGCTGTCCCGGAGAAGATGGACTCACTCCAGAATGACGAAAGCGTTTGCCTACAGCCTTCACAGAGATGCTGCACTGTGCTGCTGCACAACTAACTTCTACAGAGAGGATGACCGTGTTAAGAAGACTTTGTTTTAAACATTGCACAAACAGAATAAGTATCAAACTTATATTGTGTGTTTACAAATAACTGAACTGAAGCAATGCTTTTGATATCATCACAATACGTAATGTGCAGCTATTCGACTAGATGCTGAACATTGTACATGCCTACTTAGCCACCTGGAAGCTAGCGTATGTATATGTAATGCGTGACTGAGCCGAACAATGCGTGATGAACTATTAAAGACTGCTTCACTAATGCAGAACTCTATGACCAGAGAGCACATCAAGTATTCAGTTATGAACATTTAACAATGCATTACCTTTCCTTGAATGTTTTATTTTGTTTCTTCTTTATACATATGTTTTTAGCTATGAAGCGTAACCTTTATTCTTCTTCCTTTGAAAATATGAATAAATGTAATAATAATTTGGATTGTTAGGTTTCTTTTTGTCTTATAACAAATACACATTTATGACTGATTTGAAAAACTTAAACATACGTAATATTAATTGATATTCACTTTTCATCATGAATCAAGGGATAATTAAGCCAGAATCGCTAGTTTTTATTGAGGTATTGTGTTTATTATGGTTAGTAATTACATTATGAGCTATAATGGATATTTTCTTTAATGGTAATTAACGAGGACACAATTGTGACATAAATCCTAGATATACAACGTAAATATGCATGACAAAGAAAGCTGATGAAAAGCCTCAAGTTCCACCGTCTGGTTAATGTGGAATGCCAAAATGGTTTTCGGCAAAAAAGTAGGATTAGTGTGAAGTGTAACTTTCGCCCTGGCATTTGCAAAAATTAAGTAGGCTTTTGCAATCGAAAAAGCTTGCATCTCACCCACCCGCTTAGCCGATGTAACCGCAAGCAAGAAAGCCACTTTCATAGATAAATATTTTAGCTCTGTTGAATGCAAGGGCTCAGAGGGCGTTTCAAGCATCACATGGGGTGTCCAGCCAGGGACAATGTCCTCCATAGGCAGCCGAAGAGCTCCTTTCCAAAATTGCCTCACCGGAAATGGACTCCTGTGGAGACTGAATCTCTGTGGTCGAAAAGCTGCCTCAGAAGTTGCCTCGGCAAGCATCTATTGCCAGTGGGTACCCGACTCCCGTTATTGAGAACCAAAGGGGATAATGGGTCAATTCTTGGGAGGCAAACAGGTCCACCTGTGCTCTCCCAAACTGTTGCCATTTCTGGGTGAAGCCTCCATTCTGAGGTACTGGGGACTCCACTTGAAAGGAGGTCCGCTGCCTAATTTGTCACCCCGAGCAGATGTACTGCCCGCAGTGAGAGGAGGTGATGATATGCCCACAGCTACTCTATGGAGACTGGGGGACCTGAGACCACCCTGGTGGTTTATGTAAGCTACCAGAGTAGTGTTGTCCATCTGGACAAGCACATGTTTCCCTTGAATCTCCTGTAAAAAATTCTGCAAGGCTAGAAACACTGCTTGCAGTTCCAAAATGTTTATATGGAGATCCTGCCACGTGGGTCTCCATACTCCATGTGCTCCCTTGCCGTCCCACACGGTGCCCCAGCTGAGGCTGGACGCATCTGTGGTGAACACCTCCCTTCTGATAACACCTCAGCCGAGGTGAGCAGGCTGTGTCCACCAAGATAGTGCCTGCAGACAGTGCTAAGACTGTCAGCAGACAGACGTGGTTCAATGCGGGCTGAAAAACCCTGCTGTTGAACCAGCCTTGGAGAAGGTGCATGCACAGAAGACCCAAAGCAAGGGTCTGGGAAGCTGCTGCCATCAAGCCCAGGAACCGTTGAAACTTCACCACTGTGAGCTTTCTGTTCAGCTGAAAAAAGCCTCAGACAAGCGGCTACTCTCTGCACTCTGTCTCGACAGAGTGGACAGCATGGTCATGAAATCCAATAAATAGGAGACTGTCTGTGAAGGTGTGAGCTGGCACTTTGCATAGTTCACTGACAGACCTAGCCAAAGCAGGTGGTCTGTGAAAAGTTTAGTGTGAACCCCTGTCTGCACTGCAGATTGAGCACAAATGAGCCTATCAACTAGGTAATTGAGCACCCTGATGCCCCTGAGTCTCAATGGGGCCAAAATAGCCTCAAATCACTTTGAAAAGGCATGGGAGGGGCCAAATGGCAAAACCTGACTCTTGTATGCTGTCTCTTGGAAAGCGAACCTGAGGTACCTCCTGTGCCCTGATTTTATCGGGATGTGAAAATAAGCGTCTTTTAAGTCCACCATAGTGAACCAATTGCCTGGCCTTATTGACTGCAACAGCTGCTGCATAGTTAACATTTTGAACCTCCATCGACTCAGATATGTCTGTGATCGAGGATTGGTCTGGAGCCACCATTGCGCTTGAGCACCAGGAAGTACCTGTACTAAAAAAAAAATGCTCAAGCATTTTGAAAAGTAACTGAAAACACTAATTTCATACAGTATATCAAAAACGAAAGACCTAAAAAAAAAGACTTACATAAAACTCGAAAATAGCTAGAAATAAGCACCGAAAAATACAATTAACAAAACCTGAAAAACAGAAGCCCTAATTGTAGTACAATGTACAATACACAGTGTCAATGGTACGGTGTGGTGCACTGTACGGTATAGCACCCAATGCACGTTACACACGGTATGGTGCAACGGTATAGCGTAAGGGTACACTACCGATACAGTAACCTCGTTCACTTAAAAACAGTGGTAGATCAGTGGCCTACAATTACTGAGGAAGCAATATGCAGGGATGCCCACTTGAATAGCTTCACAACACAACCCTAAGACTGGAGGAAGTCTGCTGTCAAGCCGTGACAGTCTTCGCAATGGTACTGCAAGCAGAGACCAGAGCAGCAACAAAACACTGCAGGAAGGACGGCGAGCAGTCAGACCCGAAGCAGAGCTGAGCCCAGCAACTGCTAGTGAATTGGTAGGGTAACCTTGTTCCTTGTACAAAGTACCGGTGGGAATGAGAGCAAGTCTGGGACCTACAGTTACCACAGGAGAGATATAAGGATGCCCACCTATAATGCTTTTTGGCTAACCAACAGCTTGAAACCCGAGGAAAGCCTAATGCTAGAGCCCTACAGTCGTCACACTAAATCTGCAAGCAGATCTTAACGTTACAATGAGACACTGTGGGAAAACAGATGCAAACTGATTGACCCAGTGCGGGCGTCTCGATCTAACACAGGGCAGCTGGGCCCAGCAGCCATGTTAGTATTTCTGTGGAAAAAGACAGAAAGTACAACAGAGAGAAAAAGTGGTTTGTTAACAGCAAACAAAAATTTTTTTATAAAAAATATTGTTATTTTAATAATATATAAAAAAAAATTACATAAAATGTAAAACCGAAGCTAGCAGCTTAAGAGAGAGCACGAGTAGCCAACTTAAGACGTTTGATCCTGGGGAAGGGGCAGCAGAGCTGCTGGCTTCATGTGGGGCACAAGGCCACGGAAGGACTAACGAAACAACCATGGCTGAGTGTCACAGATCTAGTGAATTAAATTTTACTAAAACAACTTCTACTTGTGTCAGTGGTCGTTTTATGCCCTTGGGGGGGGTATGACTACGTCACAAGCACTATGTGCAGCTTTGATATATCTTCTCAGGTTAGACGGTATTAAAGGACAATACCCACAGAGATAATGCTTACATTTATGTACTTGATAGAGAACCATTACAGAAATGACATTTTATGACGCTGACTGAAAGGACTGAAGGACTATAGCAAATATATATATATATATATATATATATATATATATATTTATTTTTTTTTTTTTTTTTTACAGTGGTTTTTTTTTTTTTTTACAGTGGTAACAAAGGATTCCTGACCTGACATTTAGATTGCTTCATCTTAAAGCAGGGTTTCCCAACCCAGCTCCAAATACTTGTTTTTCAGCTCTTAAACAGTTGCAGATTTCAAATTAGCTATAACATTTTAAAGTAACTTTTTAGGTGCTGGGAACAATTAAAATGGTAGAATTAAGCAAATTATTAGTTCAATTAAGGATCTAGTTAAGTAACTGAGAGCTCAGTTGGAATAGCATCCAGCTCCACTGGTTACAGAATAATAACTCTTAGTAATATAGTATATAAAGGTAATAGTTACAAGTAAATATAGCCTTGACCCCCATATGTGTTGAGAATAGTTCAGACACTGCACCCTAACCCCTGTCTCTCTTTTAGCAACAATAATGATGGTGATTTTGTGAGGTCCACATTTGCCCAGTAAATTCAACAAAATTAATTTTAGTCACAATAGCACTCAGCAGGAATCAATATCCAGAGTCCTACTCAAGATTTCAACAGTGCTGAAACCAAAGGATTAAGATGCTCAGAAAAAACAGGGACACTTCATATTTTCTGTTCAATCTTGAAGAACTTAAAACATGTACAGTGGTGTTAATAAATATTACCATTACAAAATATAATAGTAAAGCAATTAGTAATCATACCCATTCAGTATGTGCATTACAATTTGATATGATGTTTGTCACAGCTTCTTGGCATCTAGTCCTAGACCACAGTACATACATGCTTTTAAGTACAAGTCAGGGAGATGCCTGTTGCCTCCTTCTTTACAGATCAGTTTCAACTGCTCAGTACTTGAAGACTGTTTACATTACACTAACCTCTTCAACCCAATGCACCAATGATCAAAAGTGGAGAAACTTTAGGTTATGGACCAAGAATATTGATGCTTCTACCTCAGTGTTTACACATTTAATGAAAAAGATATTTACTGCATGGCACTCAGTGGAAAATTGGAAATAGATGGTGTCCAACATCTAGGCACCACTATAAAATACATCTGATTATTCCTTACCCATCTACAGCTGAAATTAAAATGTGGTCTTCACAGATTCAAGAATTATTTCCCAAATCCAACACGATTTAAACATTTCCATTTTGGTAAGCTAGCCTGTACAAGAATTAGATCATCCATAATATATTGGAAATAATTACATTTATAACAATGTAAAATGTGTTTCTCAAACTGCATACTGGGTATTGCTTTATGTGGCTGCCAAACACAGCTGCTACTGGGTACCTTAAATTAAATATACAGTACATTGAAGTAATGTCTTAGTGGTCTTGGCACTGATATGAACTGCTTTCTGAAACTGATATTATAAAAATAACACAGTGCTCTGGGGTCTAATTAATTGCCATGTTGGGGAAAACACTTCCACAATCTTCCAGATAGTGGATTTACTCTTTTCTCCATTCAAAATGTAAAAAGGGCTTTATAGAGATTTATACTCCAAGTGAATTTGTTTTTCAAATGTTGATAATGTGGTAGGCAAGAAAAAATGTTAACCCCAGAAGAGTTAAATTGGTTAAAAAAAAAAAAAAAAAAAAAAAGGTTTAAAAGAAGCTAAGAGGTCTAGGACAGAAAGATTAGCATAAAAATATTCCCTGCACAGTTCAAAAAGCTAATTATGTTATGAAAAATGGAAAGAAAAATATACTTGTCAAAAGTTAGTGAAAAAGGCAGCAGAGATATAGCATTCTAAAAATACTATGGACCATCACAACTCTGAACGTAATAAGCTTGGTAACACTCGGTAAGACTCAGTAACAGTCAAAGAATTAAAGAAGGTACAGGCTTTGTTACTGGCTATGATACAGGTGGTGGCTGGAGACGTCAATGCCATAAAAAAACTAGCATAGAAACTGTACAAAATAACATTTTTGATCTGTGCAAGAAAGGTAACAGCAGAGGACCGCATATCAAGTGTCGAAATACAAAATGGAGGCCATAGAAAATACAGTCACAGTGACAGAGAAACAGCTGAAACAGCTATGGGACAAGTTGAAAGTCAAAATATAAGGATTATCGATGTACCTGAGAGTGCAGAGGAGGGAAATAAAAAACACATTGGCCTTCATACTGAAAATGTTAAAAGACTCACTAACATAGAGGCAACAAGCAGGACAAACACCACAATCTCTGATTACAAGATTTCTGAGATTTTGCGATAAACCAAAAATAATGTGGATGTCCAGGGAGAAGGGAAACTTCCAGTGGTGAGGACACAGAATCATGATCTTTCGTGGGAGCTTGCAGAAAAAAAGAGAAAGTTTGATGAAGCACAGAAGCTTTGCAGAGAAAGGAACTTTAAATATGCTACTCTGTAAGTAGCAATATTAAAGATCACAACAGAAAAAGAGACTATAATTGACAGATGCAGAGTAAACCAAAAAATATGTCAAGAACAGGTCAATTTGGGGACAGGTTGGAGATACCACTGAAATGGCACATCGCAGAAACACACGAGTGCTCTCTTTAGAGCCTTCAAAAAGAATAAAAAAGAGAAACGTCACAAATAAAAATATATTAACACTGTTTAAAAGAAAAGTGAAATTGACTGTTTTTTGTTTTCCTCTGGAAAAAAAATTCTAAAATGGCTTAAATAACTTTTTTTGGAAACCTAGTTCTGCTAGTGGATGTGCTTTGCAATTGCAAGTTAAAAAAACAAAGTTTTATACTAGTAGAATACAAAAAAATAGAAAAAAGGAGAACAAACAACATTTAAGACTTCAAAGGAAGGCAAAGTGTCTAGGTTTTTCTTATTCTTACTTGAATGTTTGTCTATAAGTACAGCTCCCAGGCTTTGGAGGAGAACTAGAAGAAAAAAATGAGATATTTTAAGTCACATTAAGTTCAAGTTAAAATGTTGTTGAAATTTTGATAGGCTATTTCTGCTATATGCCAATAAGAAAGCATGTAGTTACAGGGCAGAGCCATAGCTACCTGGAGAAAACATTAAGAACAATAATAACACAGTGTAACAATTATTATTATTCTTTTTTTTTTTTTTGGTTCCTGGGTAGTAAGTGTTATTTCCTAATTGCTTATGCCTCAGAAGTATAGAAAATGGCTATTATTCCCCACAAACTTTGCTTTTGTGACCAGGACAGTGATATTTCAAAATATCACTATTTCCAATGGGAAAACAGGCAACTTTGTGTCTTTTCGTTCACATAAAGTCAGAAAAAAACAACATATGAATCCAAATTAACATGTATTTATACTAAAGTAATACAAAAATGACTACAAAAGATTTAGAAGTGAGTAGTTTTTCGAGATTTACGATTATACTGTATTTATTTAGTGACAACGGGAAGAGTATTGATATTATTGGCAACAGTAAACAACCATCATTTATTTCTGGCAAACCTATATGTGCCAAATGTAGTGGACCAAGGGTTCTTTGCTAATGCAGGGAAACTTATTTTGGAGTTGGGAGACCTGCTTGTAGTTATAGGTGGAGATTTTAACCAGGCCCATGACTTGTTTCTAGACAAATAGGAACAGGGAAGACTCTCTATCTCGTGAATTTTACAAGTGGCTCTGGGACATTCTTAACCCAGTCCAGTGTGAGATTTACAATGAAGTATAGGATAGAGCAGTGGTACGCAACTCAGGTCATGGAGAGCCAGTGTCCCTCTTGATTTTTGTCCTAACCATACCCTGAGTTAGTTAATTGGACCAATTAAGCTTCTAATAAGGTCCAATTAAAACTTGCAGAGACACCGGCCCTCCAGGACCAAGTTGCACACCACTGGGATAGAGGGATATTAACCTTTAGCATGAACAGTGCAATAATAACACTTATACCAAAACCCAGAAGAGACATTATGGAATGCAAAAGCTACTGAATGTAGATTATACAATTTTAACCAAGGTTATTTCTACAAGACTAAATAAAATTATACATAGTTGGTTAAACTAGACCAAGTACACTTTGTCACAGGGAGAAAGCCTCAATCTATGAAGATTAGTACATTTGATATGGGAGGTCAGGGACTTGGATGACCCAGTAGCAGTAATGTCCTTGGGCGCAAAAAAGGCGTTCACAGGGTTGAATGGGGGTATCTCCATGACACTCTGGACGCCTTTGGATTTGTTCCTCGCTTTCAAACTTTGATAAAGGGGCTTTATGGTAACCCATCTGCAGTATTTTTAAGAAATTGACTGTTCTGCCCAGTTTTCTCACTGGGTAGGCGCAAAAGGCAGGGCTGCCCTTTATCCCATCTCTTATTTATACTGGCCTTAGAGCCTTTAGCGAAAGTCATTACATCTTGCAAAACCATAAGGGGCATTTCCCAAGAACACAAAATAATGCTATATGTGGATGATGTATTGATGGTTGACTCAGCCCCCCACAGGTCGGATCTATTTTTGCTTAGCTTAGAGGAATCGTGTTCTGTGATATCTGGATACTAGATAAATTGTTCGTAAAAATCGAACCCCTGCAGGACTCTAGTTGAGACAGCATCCTATGAAAGACTGATATACAAAATACAAAACAGAATGCACGTGTTTGAAGATGTGGGTGTGGAATCACTTTTTATGCGGGGTGCACAGGGTACAGAGAGCACACACAGAACCTAGACACGATATAGGTTTTATTACTAGGTACTTATTCTCTTGTACCACTCCAACCAGTTCAAGTTGAATATGTGACTCGCTACCAGTAAACCTAAGAGATAGATTTAATGGTACCGTCGTTCTGGGGGTGGGAGGGTGAAGGTGTTTATTTTTTCTTTTATTGCTGTGGGGTGGATTGGAGGGGGGACCATACATGTGGAAAATGTACAGTTTGTATATTTGCAAATGTTCCATTTGATGTATATCAGTATAACAATAAAAAAGATGACTACAAAAAAAACATGAATAAATGACTAGAACTATTAGAAATAATGAGTGCCCTCATCGAGAGATTCTCACATGCTTGATGTGGAAGTGGGTGCACTGCTGGTAAACTCATTGGTACTGCATTAGGATGAAAAATTACTACCAGGAATGAATCATTAAAGTTCAGCTACTAAGTGGCTATATACAACATTCTTTATTTATTGCATCTTAATTATGTGATTGCATTTTTTTCATTTTGAAAAACAAAATAGTGATTTCGCATAACCAGCAGTTCCCTAGTCAAAATAACTACTCCAGGGGTGTGCAAATTAAAAAGAAAAAATGCCCAAGGGACAAAATGCTAGAAAAATCTACTTAGAATTTCACTTTTAGGATTTTGCTTTATTACAGAATGAACACAATCAATTACTGATTAATAATAATTTTTGCTTCAGGAAATCAAGTGAAGAAAACATAATTCAGTCCAAACAAAACTGAACCCAACACAAAATTAATAATTAAAGCTTTGAACTATGTCAGACATTTAGGTAGGAGATCACTAATTACACTTATGGAGACATTTGTGAAGAAAAATGAATTTGAGTACTTTTTAAAACATATTTTTTACATTCAAACTAGGTAATCGTAGGGTATATTTAATCATAGAGTGAAAAGTTATTCTCTTAATAATCTTCAGATTCTTAGCTGTTTAGAAAGGTATGACACGGTATATTTTCGTTGGATATTTGTTCCGAAAGTCACGTTATGTCAGTCAGACCTCAAACAGGTTGAATGTTCACCGGAGCGTTAAAGGATTGGTTTCTAAATCACATTACCCAGAAAAATGGCAATGATGCTTGTATATTACTTTTTGGTTTTCTATATGACCATTGGATAAAGAGAAATAATCTTGTTTTGTGGGCGTTTCAGGGGGAGACTGAGGGTACTCAGTGGAGAGTCATATCAGAATTCAGAGGCAGCAGTTTAGTAAGAGTACAATGCTATGGAGTAATTTCAAAGTTGTAGTAAAAATAATTAAGTCAATCTATAGCTTTACAAACCAACTGCCAACCACCCGATTTAAGTAGCTTTAAAAAAAAATTGCTAAACTGTTACATATAAAATATTTAAAAGGTTTTTGTAATTTTTATTATGTTAAATATTCTTCTAGACCTGGCGGTCAAACTTTACTGAGCTCCTACTGCAGACAAAGCCAATTTAATACACTGAACAAAAATATAAAAATAATTTACTGATTTACAGTTCATATAAGGAAATCAATCAATTGAAATAAATTCATTTGGCCCTAATCTATGGATTTCACATGACTGGGAATACAGAGAAGCATCTGTTGGTCACAGATACCTTAAAAAAAAGGTAGGGGCATGGATCAGAAAACCAGTCAGTATCTGGTGTGACCACCATTTGCCTCATCCAGCGCGACACATCTCCTTCGCATAGAGTTGATCAGGCTGTTGATTGTGGCCTATGGAATGTTGTCCCACTTCTCTTCAATGGCTGTGCAGAGTTGCTGGATATTGGTGGGAACTGGAACACGCTGTCGTACACATCGATCCAGAGCATCCCAAACATGCTCAATGGGTGAGTATGCAGGCCATGGGAAAAAAAAAAATTCAGCTTCCAGGAATTGTGTACAGATCCTTGCAACATGGGGCCATGCATTACCGTGCTGAAACATGAGGTGATGGCGGTGGATGACTGGCATGACAATGGGTCTCAGGATCTTGTCACGGTACCTCTGTGCATTCAAATTGCCATCGATAAAATGCAATTATGTTCGTTGTCCGTAGCTTATGCCTGCCCATACCATAATCCCACCACCACCATGGGGCACTCTGTTCACAACATTGACATCAGCAAACCGCTCTCCCATACAACACCATACACGTTGTCTGCCGTCTGCCCAGTACAGTTGAAACAGGGATTTATCCGTGAAGAGCCATTTCTACAGCATACCAGTGGCCACCAAAGGTACGAAGCCGAACTGCAATCAGATCAAGACCCTGGTGAGGACGAGAAGCATGCAGATGAGCTTTCCTGAAACGGTTTCTGACAGTTTGTGCAGAAATTCTTTGATTGTCAAACCCACAGTTTCATCAGCTGTCCAGGTGGCTGGTCTCAGACAATCCCACAGGTGAAGAAGCCGGATGTGGAGGTCCTGGGCTGGCGTGGTTACACATGGTCAGCGGTTGTGAGGCAGGTTGGACGTACTGCCAAATTGTGTAAAACGATATTGGAGGTGGCTTATGGTAGAGAATTGAACTTTCAATTCCCATTCAACAGCTCTGGTGGACATTCCTGCAGTCAGCATGCCAATTGCACACTCCCTCTGTGGCATTGTGTTGTGTGACAAAACTGCACATTTTAGAGTGACCTTTTATTGTCCCCAGCACAAGGTGCACCTGTGTAATGGTCATGCTGTTTAATCAGCTTCTTGATATGCCACACCTGTCAGGTGGATGGATTATCTTGGCAAAGGAGAAATGCTCACTAACAGGGATGTAAACAAATTTGTGCACAAAATTTGAGAGAAATAAGCTTTTGGTGCGTATGGAGAATTGCTGAGATCTTTTATTTCAGCTCATGAAACAAATGGACCAACACTTTACATGTTGCGTTTATATTTTTGTTCAGTGTAGTTTTATTGAATTAATTTAAATACGTTTGTTACTGTTTTGAATTAAACAGGATATGTGGATAAGACTATATTTTTGCTTTGAGGTTTAGTTACACATTTAATTTTATTTATTTTTTACAATTTTCAATTGTGTGAAGTACTTGTACGACAGGAATAGTATAACGGTAAAACTTGATGTCGCTCACACAAATCTTGTTGTCCTGGGAATCGGGCGATGTGATTTGCACACTCCTATACTCTGTATTGTTGCTTTGCCGTACTGAGGTATTATTTAAAAAAATAATAAAAAGAACTACTTTCTTTTTTAAAACTGTTTTTAACTGGTGGCAATACTATTACACAACTGAATATAAAAAAAACACACACACACACCAAACTCATCTTAATTTTGATTTAAAAAAAAATAAATATTGGTTAAACCTTTTACTTCTGGATAGCCCTACAGTTGAATTTAGTTTCTTTTGTAGAACTCCCACATACTGTGTAAAAATGGAAAAAAGACTGCACAAAACACTAGGTTCAGAATCAGCAGCAATAATATCATTGCACACTATTTTTTTGGTTCTTGACTAGGAGATGCAACAATTAATCAATTAGCTATAGCCACTGATTTTTTTACGAGTCTCAATTAAACACTGCACACGCATGTTTTCATTTGTATTTGTTGGCTTTCGTAAATAGATATGTCTTAGCTTTCTGTTTAGTTTTCTCAATGCACATGTGTGGCAAAGTGCCCGCCCCTGTGTGTATTTTGTGTTGTATGTTGTGTGTTAATGTTGGTGTATAGTCATTGGTACACGAGATATAAACGGGTCTGTGTAACCAGAGTGTTTAAAATGTATATTTGTATTTAGGCAAGAGGATTGCACAGCACTTCACGTGCAAGTCAAATGTAATAATATGTGAGCATGGAATTGCACTTTATTAATCCACATGCAGTTGTACCGCGACTCCAATTGAATCTCGGTACAGCTGCATAAAAGCTGCATGTTTTCACTCACTCAAGACTTGTGTGTTCGGTGAGTGGAGAACGGGACTGGAGATGGAGGTAATAATACTAATAATAATAATAGTAATAATAAGTAAAATATCAGCTCACCGTGTTTGTTTAGTGTTAGTCAGTTTTTTTTGTCTGTTTATTTTGGCTACCAGTGCCGTGTCCTGTGTCTTGATTGTCAATTGCAACCTTTTATTTTCTGTCTGTCTGTGCACTATTAAATGCTGAGCGAGACCATTCGCTCAGCTCCACCAAACTCTACCTCTCCGTCTTTTATTCCCTGGTTCCTGTTTGTGGTCTGGCGAACCCCACTCCAGCCATCTTTGTGACAACATGTTATACTACTATGTATAATCACATGCACAAGCATGTTGGCAGTTGTATCTGAAGGCTTTTGTGAAGAGTTCACACATTTATTTTGCACCTTGTTTTGGAAGAATAAAATATTCTCAATGCATTGATTATGATGATTACAGCCTATACAATAACCAATTAGTAAAGTGGTTTTTGATTGCACCTCTATCATCAACTTGCTTTGTTTTACTTTAATTAGGGAATCTGTTTATCTGTTTTCAAATAAAACACTGCGGGGTAGATGTACTAAAGTATTGCATCTGTCGCATTCGTTGCAAACCACATGCAAACCAGTCGGAAACGTAGCATGAAATGTACTAAACAAATGCAACGCTGTTAGCATTATTTTAATGACTGCTTTGCAGCTGCAGTTCTTATTTGTGCTTTAGCCTTAAATGAAAATGTAATTCAAAAACAGGATGGAGATGCAAATGAGGGATCAAAAATATTGTAATGAGATGTACTAAAGCTGCGGGCAATTGGGACACTTACACTTGCATCAATTTGTTAAGAACTTTTGAAAACATGTTTTAAACAGCCACAATTGTTGCTGGCATTTCCCAGTCCGCTTTTTCTTGTGTGTTGCCAGTTGTGCTCAATGCATTTTTTAGATGAAAACACCCAAGTACCTAATTTTCACTAAAGTCAGGGTGTACTTACAAGTCTTGAAAAAAACCATTTCTATGACATTTCTGGTTTTCCCAGGATGTTGGGAACAATAAACGGTACACATGTGCCACTAACGCCACCAGCTCATTCTGAGCATCTGAATAGGATGCTAATCAACTTCCAGATCTAGCATTCTCTATTTTGCATAGATGCTTAACTGTGAATTTAATTTTAAATCAATCCGTGCATAAATACTGGCTTTTTCACTTAACATTCTAATCAACAACTAATCTGATAATATAAAAAGCTACTTAAACATAATTTCTGACACTGGTCTAGAAACAAGCGAAATCATGTCTGTGACAGGACATTGTAATGAAGGCTCAATCCGCAGCTACTGGACAGCAAATCAACAGGAAAGACATGATTGGTCTACAATTATGTCATCAGCTGGATCCAAACAACACTTTGAAACACTTTAAAACCAGCCAGTCAAACTGCCAAACCTGTTTCAGTTCTTTCCGTACCAGCCAATCCACTCCCTGCCAGCTTGAATTATACCCCGCCTCCAACAACAAGTTTCAAGTCCAACTCAGTACTAGACAGACTATTCAACAGTTGTACATATCCAGATAAATTATAATATGAAAGAGTGAGACCCCAATAAATATATATGTTAGCCAAATAATAATAATTTTAATAATACTAATGTTTTCTCTACGTGTAAGTCATTTTTATATTCTAATTATGTTCGGGACTATTTTCCTCAGCGGAAGGTTACCCAGTGAAATATCAAAAGTTCAAGTAAATATAGATTTTAAAGTTTTTTTTTTTATTAAAGGGAAAATAAAGAAATAGATAGTTTTCTAATAGTGATAGAGCACTATTATTATTTTTTTTAATTTGTCTCCCTTGTCTGAACTTCTACTGACAAAATCCTACTCCTAGGTGACTTCAACATTCATATTGACTTGTCTTTCTCCCCCCTAGTGTCCAACTTCAACACGATTCTAGACTTGGACTCTCTCAATCTGTCAACGTCCCCATTCACACTCGATGACCCACCCTGGATCTGCTCATCACCAGGGGTCTTGATATATCTAATCTCTCCATCTCAGATATCTCTCTCTCTCTCTGACCATTTCTTAATCACTACTAATATTAATCTCCCTGCTCCTTTCTCCGCTACTGATACTGTTATCTCATTCTGTCCCAAGAATCTGCTAAATCATCTGAAACTCTCAGAATGTGTCTCTGCATCCCCTCTAACTGGTACTCTCCAGTCCTCAATTGATGATGTTCTCTTTAAGACCATTGACCAAATCCTTCATCCTCCTCTCTTACCTGTCATGATTTCTCCTTGTTCTTTCAGAAGAAAATCGACAACATCTATTCTACGCTCTCCCACCACAAACCCAGTTTACTACTTGCCCACCTTGACGCTCCTCCGGTTGCCCCTCCTGCCCTTTCCTCCTTCTCCCCTCCGTTGCTCATGTTTCCGGCTTACTGCTGAAATCAATTAGTTCCACATACTCCCTGGACCCCTGGCTGACTAACCTTGTCTGTCTCTGTGCTTCTGATCTTGCTCCCTCCATTATGTATACCACCTGTCCCTGGACTTTGGCTTGGTTCCTGCTGCCCTTAAGTTTGCCCAAGTTATGCTGGTACTAAAAAACCCTCCCTTGACCAGGCTGACTTATCTAATTTCCGTCCCATCTCCAATCTCCCTTTTCTCTCAAAATCTCTTGAAAGGGCTGTAGCCAGGCAGCTGATGAAACATCTCACAGATAACAATCTGCTTGAATCTCTACAGTCTGGTTTCCGGCTGCATCACAGTACTGAAACTGTTCTGCTCCAGATTGTGAATGATCTCCTGCTCATTGTTGTTGTTGGTGCTCCCTCTGTGCTTGTCCTCCTTGACCTAACAGTCAAAGGCTTGTATTAGATCTTACCTGCGGCAGCTCTTGTATTGTGCTGTCTTTGACTTGCAGAATCTCCAATACTTTGTTGTCTTTGGCCTCTGCCTTTTGTTTCTCTCTGTAAATAATAATATAATAAAAAAATCCAATCCAATTAAATTAAATTAAATTAATAAAAAGCATGAGTCCCAGCTCATTGAAGCAACTGTAATCAGAGTTTCCTCATTGCCTTATGATTAATGTAATTTCATACGCTGAAGATCTTACAAGATTGGCAGACATGTATATAAAAAAAGAGCATCTGGCAAGTGACAGAAAATTAACTTGTCAGGCAGAAGTAACAACTTGATTCAGCAACAGGAAAATATGTTGTTCTGGGCAATGATTTCCAGTAAAAGGAAACTATATACTGTATAACAGATTTAACAATGTGTGTTTAACAAAGAAGGAAAAGCACAGAGCAATAGCACTGTTTAGCAATTGCTTTATTTACATGAAAATCGGGATAAGTAGGGTCGTGCTTCCTAAGAGCTAATCCCTAAAGAAGCAAAAAAGCAATTAAGGATCATTCAATCTTTGAGGAAATAGCACTTACTCCAGACAAGAGTGAACAATGAGAAAAATAGAATATCATGTTCAGAATTATTAACCCTATATGGAGAAATAATATTTTCAGGAAACACAATAAGCCATATTTATCAAGGCCTTTACACCATCAGACAGTTTGCAGCACTTCTGGGGAAAGTAAAACAAAACTGGTAAAGCTGCTAAACTAGAAACAGCTTAGGTAATTAACAACTTACACTGCACCTGGATAAGGCATTGTGAATGGAAGAGAATGAATCTAAACTGTAAATCTACCTCCTGATCAGGAAGGGTGCCAAGTGAGGTTGGTGGTACTCCTTCACTGGAATGGGTCGACTCAGTGGTAGGACAGAACGGGATTAATCCAGTGTTAACTCCAGTGTTAATCAACAAATCAGTATGTAGCATTGATTTGGGCATTTTCAAGTGGTTGTTGTGCCTATTTCGTCATTAAATAATTGTTCTAATCTGATTTCAGAAATTATGTTGATTTATGAAATGTTAATATCTTAATGAGTAATGCTTCTTTTTTTGTTTGAATGGGAATTTAAAAGCAAATTCGTATTGTCATAATATATCAGAAGTTAATTTTCACTTGGAAAAAGAGGGTTTTAATTAAGGTATATAACTCCTTGAAACCTTGAAACAGACATTTAACAGACTGTGTCTGTGACGTCGATGTATATATATATATATATATATATATATATATATATATATATATATATATATATAGATATATAGAGAGAGAGAGAGAGAGAGAGTGTACATGACCAGAGTTAATTTCTTACAGACTCAATAATTCAATATTTATAGTTATGAAAATATTTTAGCCTTTTGTATAAATGTCGTTATGAATGAGATTTATTCACTTATTTTAATCATTTGTAACATTACGGAACATTTGTTGTATTGACTACCAAGAAATTATTAATGCAACTGTATTTGAATTCTGCATATGTACATTATATGACAGCTGACATCTACTGTAGATTTTATTAGAATTCTAAAATTGAAATCTTGGTATAGAAAACAGCATTTAAGATATTACAATAAAGTTTCCTTAGGTGATTGTGGATTTGCAATGTGTCCTTGGCTTTTAACAGCTGTCTTATCCACACAAGTACGTAAAACAGGCGTCAAGGATGCAGTGATGACATGATTTTGCCTAAATGTATTTTGCAATGTTGTCAGACTTCCCCCACAATTTATGTACAATGTACATTTTCACCTTCACACATTCGCATGCATATAAAATGTTCTTATAATACCGTAAGTGTTCGGTGGCTAATTCTGATCATGTTGAGTTTATTTATCGCAGAGGCTAGCAAAGAGTAAGAGAGAAAATGCATGATTAGAGGACTTCAGCAAACAATTATAAACAAATTGTGTATTGGGTTCGGGAGTTCTATTGTAATTTTATTGGCTTCATCGACTCAACTTCAAAGCATTAACGGATTTACTTAATTAACACATTTCGTTTGAAAATCACTTACTACTAAAGCACTCATTACTACACCACGAGTTCGATACAATAACACTGTTTTTTGAAAATCCCGCCCGTGGTGTCTTCGTGGGATCCTGTGGACTGGAGGATGGACCCCAACATGATAACAGTGATGCTGGAAGCCCTGGACCAGCGGAGGGACGTAGAGGAAAGAAGCCTGGGAAGTGCAGCGGCAGGAGGAGATGCCACAGTGGTACGCCACCCTCAACAAAAGAATGGGGCGCTGTGCATGCCTTGCCCACTGGGGGACCAGGCAGTGGTGATGTTGGGGGTACCATTTTTGGTACAACCCAAACCAAACTGTAAGAAAATGCCATTGGAGGATGATCCTGAAACGTACCTCGTCATGTATTAGCGAGTGGCAATGGTGGCGAGATGGCCTCGGGAATGGAAGGACACCCAACTTGCCCCCTGCTTGATCGGGGAGGCACAGGCGGCCTACCGAGCCATGGCAATGAGGCCTCCTTGGATTATGACCTGGTCAAGCAGGCGATTCTCCAACAGCTGAATATCACCAGGGAGATTTATCGCTGCCGGTTCAGAGAGTACCAACACCCCCCTGGAGTCAGGTCCCTAGTGGTGGGGCAACTCCTCCAGGACCAGCTGACTTGGTGGCTCTGCCCAACCCAACGAACTGTTACTGAAGTGGTTGAACTGGTGGCCATTGAGCAGTTCAACCACGTGGTGGGAGCAGAAACGCAAGCTTTGGTCAGTTGCCATAACCCCACCACACAGCTGCCCCAGGTGTTTTAAAACTCCATACCTTCGATCCCATCTACCTCTCACTCCTTCTGACCCAGGGCCCCTCCTCCAGTTCTGAAGACCCCCCCGAAGGTCACCCATCACCCCCAGACCTGCACACTCTTGAACCCCAATGGACGACCTCCCTTGTCCCAGCTGGGTTAGAAGAGGGATCTCCACCGCACTGGCATCCTTCATCCTGATCTGCTACTGGTGCCATGAGTCTGGCCATGTCGCCAGGAACTGCCCTCCAGCCATGGAGTGTGACGTGGCCTCCTGATTCCCGACACCAGATGCAGGTATGTCACAGGGAAATGGTTGGGAGGGACCTTACATTGTTAATATAAGGGTCAGTGAAGTGAGTACCCACGCATTAGTGGACTTAGGACTGTTTATTGTTTCAGCCCATTGGTGGTAGAGGGGATAATTATTGAAATAAAAGAAGGACCGCTTGTAATTATACCAAACAGGCATCCTTGAATTTTATTAGAGCATTTTACAGCACTGGTGAATCACCGTGGTGTTCATCAGTCACACATGCATAGATGGCTGCTGCGCAAGTGCTGTAAAATGGTCTAATAAAATCTATTTCTAAAATCACTGGAGGATATAGGCTGATCAACCCCCAAGTTAAAAAAACAACAACAAAAAAAAAAACATTTAAACTAATTCCCCTAATCTAGATTTACTTATTTCACACATGCTATACTTTCAGTTTTACCTCAGTTTTGATTTATTCACTGTTTTAAGTTACAGAGGAAAAACATATTTTTACAATCTTCAAAGTAGACAATTCAAAAGTCTTGAAATGTTCAGTTAATAGTTTAGAGTTTAAATGATACACAATTGTTAAACATTGGGAATTGTGTCTGTACACTGAACTGTTATCCAAAAACTATTTCTTTATGATTCTTATAAATTCATTTTTAACAGAAATGTATACACCAAACAGATGTGTGTTGCTTTCTTACTGCTCATGCCTGGGGTATTTATGTTCTGCTACACACCTTCATACAGGCCTGTGGATTTGGGATTCTGATTTATCTTAAGAAATGGATCATTGCCCATTTACTTTTTTAACATTATAAGCCCCTGTGATCTTGAGACTAGTTGTACAGTATTAATCTAAATTGGGGTATGTTTCAGTAACAAAATAAACCTCCACAAAGATGAAGATCTATGAATCAGAAAGCTCAGTTTCTGGTTAGCTAATTAGAACAACTCAGGTGTACTAATGATGTGAACTATATATATTACAGACAGTTCTTCAGAATGACAAATTGCCTCAGGAAACACTGTCTACACACCAGTGAGCTCCAAGTGTCACTGCACTTTCTAAAATAGTTTTTTCACATACTAGTCACATTTTGACCAGCAAATATAATACACAAGAACTCTTTCCTGTGTTTAAGAGACAATAAAAACTCAATGAATAACTACTTATTTACTACTTAAAAAGTCTATTTTTTGGGGGGGGTCCTCCTTCATAATGGGGAGCTTCATGCACCAATTGTGGCATTTCAGACATATTTTATACTCTACAGAGTGAACATTATAACTGCTTTGTTTTTAAAACTCATCATAACCAAAATGTCATCACACACTCTGAATCTCCTATAGATGTTTCAAATTGCATTTGGCTATAATCCAACAAACGCTTGATTTTATACAAGTATTGTTTTACCTTTTAGGCATGGTGTGATTATCACATTCTATGTCATCATTGTATCCTTATAGCGACTGGCCACTGGTAGCAAGCTTGAGTGTGTTAATAGTGTAGGTAACAAGTTCAGGTGCATCTAGTTCAGTTGTTAAACTGGAATGGAGTCTTATTGAAATGTTTGATTTCATGCAGATCAAACAAACCTATAAATGTTCAATTTATGGCTCTTATGCTTTTTAAATAGATTTACACTTTCTTTTGCAATGCCTTACTTTTTGGGGAAATTCCAGTATTCAAACAAATCCAATTTATGTTAAGTGGTCACCTGCAAGTAAATCCTAGACATTTTTTTTGTTTTTTATTTTTTTAAATTTAAAGATACACTTAAAGATGTATTAACCTCCTATAAAGATTGTAACCTCCTCTCAAAAACCTTTTACTTTTACTGTGTTTGTACAGAACCTTTTTCATACTAAAGCACAGTAATGGAGTGAAAAGAAGTTAAAAAAAAGAGAACTTAACTCTATTCTTTTGAATGCTATTTACTGCTTCCCCTAGTGCAAATAACAGAAGTATGTCAATCACCGCTGGTACATGATTACACTTATCGTACTGTAATTAAGATGACATCAAACTGAAATTTGCCTCACATTCCCTCATGTACTGTAATCATTTCCAACATACCTTTTGGAGTGCTCAAAAAAAATAAATATCAGCAATTCAAGCCAGTTTTATTTGTTTCTCCCAATGACTTTTAAACAATGTTTGTCTCTTCTGAATAAAGTGTTAACTTACACCTTGCAATGCAGACTGTGTCCTGAGCAGCCATCCAGTTGACACAAGACCAGCTAAATTCCCACAGGCCAAGCACTCTTTCAGACTTGACTGCAGTTACTGCAATTATCATGTCAATACTCTATGCTCTGATATGCTGATACACATGCATTGAAGGTGCATGTTACCTTGTCTCTCAAGAGCACCGCTTGCTTCTTTATTTTCCTATGTAACAAGCTGGGCATTGTCAAATAGATCTGGGGTATGTTGATCAGGTGTCAACATGATATCAATCCAAGACAAACTAGAAAGGGATTTTATGAGCAAAACCAAAGCGTCCCAGGGGCATAATCAAAGGGGAATGTCATTTCAAGTAGAATAGCTTGTTAACATAAAGACAAATGGGGATGTGAAAAATTCCTGCATCACTGATCTGGCCAGAGGTTAAAGCAATACAAGGGTTAATTTTAACTGTTCAACACCAGTAATGGAACAACAAACCAAGAAAAATCAAGGAAAAGAGCCAAACATTAAGACAAATACTAAAATAAATACAGCAGAAACTGATAAAGTCACATGACTTTAATATGGCAGCAATTTAACCCTGCAAATAAGAAGTCACTACCTCAACCGGTTTCTGAGGTATGAAGCTTTGACATTGTGACAATGGAAGCTTTGTAAAATACTGTGAAGCCATATATGTTATGCGTTTTTTGTGGCAAGATGGCGAGTGGTGTGACGTCAGGCAGGACAGAAAGTAAACAAAAACAAGGCAGCAAAGGTAGGGAAGGGGAATGAGATGCTATTGCGCTTGGCTTTTAATAATAAATCAAATAATACACAAAACAAAAGGGCTTGTGGCCAAAATAAACCAATAAACAAATATTGTGTGGTACAGTGGTAGCAGTTGCTTCTCTTCTATTCTCCAGCTCCACACAGTACTCCTGTCTCTGGCTCAAAAATGCCTCGATCAGCCTGGAGCGGGTTCTTTTAATCTGTGGCTGGAGCCTTAATTCATTATCAATAAAACAATTACCTTGTTGAGGCTCCAGCCACAGTCTCAAAACAAAAATTGAAACACGGCTTTTTCGCCATCATAAATACAAATATACAAAAAATACAAATAATAATACAGGGACAGTGAACCCCATCACAAATTCCACTAACAATACATACTTCTTATTGCAAGTGTATTGATATTGGGTACGATTCCTAAGAAATTATTTTGACCGTGAGAGGACATACTCTATTTAACGAACTTACTAGTACTTTTAGCTCACTATAGTTGAAAATGAGCAAGTGAAAAGAGGTCTGACTCATGTCACAAAAAATGTATTTTGTCCTGGGTTAAAATTTAGGTTTGACAGCATCCATAAATCAAGCTGTTATTGAAACAGAGCAAAGCAAAACTGGAGCTAAGACCCTGTCCACATAATGCCTTTAAACTGTATTAGCTGCCTTTAAACTGGTTTAAAAGTGCTAAATATGGTTAGTGTCTACACTATGCAGCGTTTAATACCGTACTCAAGATCCGAATTCAAGACCACCTCAGGGGGTAGTCTTGAGTCCGGTTATAAATTAGAGAGCATCAGGTAGTATGGTTTATCTGTAGTGTGAACACTGTAATACCAAACTTTTGTGTATCCTCCAAAATGCTCTTTGATATGTTTGGCTAAATACTCTGACCAGGCACCTGAAAGACTGGCTATCAGTGTACACTCTGCACTAGGTATTAATTGTTATGATAGTGGGGAAAATAACAAAAGCACAACATTAAATTAGGCGACTGCACAAATGAAATGCAAGTTAAAAGCAGGATCAGGGATGAAAATTCATGTCATTTCTCAGCTCTGTTTGAAATAAAATGAAGGGTACCAGAATTAGGCTCAGGCAAGATATGAATGTAAAAAAAAAAAAAAAAAAAGATCGATCTAATTCACAGCTTTTTTTCTGAATGAATTTAAGAAATGTTGCTTTTTTTTAAATACTTGTTTTATTTATTTTTAGCAATATGGACCTCTACTAATATGGGCCATAACACATATTTTAAAATAAAATACAGTGCATGGTTTGATACGATCATATTACTTTCCACTGTTCATTGAGCTGCTAGGAACTGAAACTGAACTATTTTAATAATGTTTGTATGCATTAAGCCAGATTAATCATGAAACAGTACTTCAGTGTGGATGCTTTGAGCTGGTCTAATTAGAACAGGTTTGAGTACGGTTCTCGAGATCGGTTATGTACTGTGGACGGGGCCTAAACGTGGACCATACAACAGCACCACTGGTGAGATTCGCACTAAAATCAGCCAAGCAGCCAAAAACAGGAACTCAAATGCAGCTAGAAAGTTCTCCCAAGAACCGAAAATGTAATTAAACTAAAGTACAGTACAACATTATATAAAAAAAAAAGTACTACCGGTCACTGAAGGAATGGGGGGATCCGGACAAAGTTACAACATTGGAGCACGGCAATAGGGCTCTGCCCCCCGGAAGCTGGGTAAAATGGATGCAATTGTACAGCAAGATCTTAAACCAGTGTTTCTCAATCTGTGGTCCACCGGCTCCCTTCAGGTGGTCTATGGAAAGGTTACATAATTCTGGAAAGGAAGTGGCAGCATAGTTTATAGATTGAAGGAAAAAATGCACAAATTGAGAATATCTCTGTTTAAAAAAGGTCTAAACTCTGTCATAGTTTTGGAGTGTCTAAAATGTGTTCTTTACTAGGGTTAGCCACCTATTCTACTTTAGGATGTTTAAAGGTAATTCCATCTATGGCTATTACATGGCTATAAACCATCTATAATCCTTCATTAACATTCTCTAACATAGTTATTAAGCATCAATAAGCAGCACCTTAATATAAAGTGTTACCCAGCTGGTAAAGTAAGGGATAGCACAAGGCATGCGTTGTGTTGCATTAACATACAGCTGTAGTTAGGTTGGAGGCATGAAGCTAAGCAAAGCCATATGTTAAATGAAACACAATACACAAGCCCTGGAGTGTTATCCTGCTTATAAAACTGTTACATTAAAAAAGTGTTGTTTTTTTTTTGTTTGTTTTTTTTTTAAACATACCATTTTAATATATATCTGTTGGCTTTAAAGAAAAATAGTCCCTCAAGCAAGGTTCTTTAAACTGGAGATTTTCAGAATTTCCATTGATTGTAATTAATTAAAATGAATGAAGCCTCCATGCTGGTCTCAATTGCTCCATAACAGAGCTGACATAACCCATAATGTTAGCCTTGTTGGTGACTGTGACCAGGATGACACTAGCGGTGACGTCAGACCCAGAAGAACACAGAAACCAAAACACGCTTTTGCTGGCGGGTGAAAACTGAGCCGTGGCACTCAATATATTTATTAAATGATTAACAGAAAATAAAAGGTGTAAACAAAACCAAACACAAACAAAGAGGTGTGTTGGCCACACAAATAAACAAGTATCATGCTGGTTTTTCACCAGTGCATATAGCAATTGTTTACACTTACTACTACTACTTTATTTTCCACAGACTTGTGTCTCTCCTCTAGTACCCACCCTCCTAATGAGCCCGGAGTGCGTCTTTTTATAGTCTGTGGCTGGAGCCTTAATTACCTAATCTGATACAATAATTATCTTAAGGCTCCAGCCACATTTCCAAGAGGGTATTAGGGAAGGGGTTTTAACTCGATCCCCACTGACTACACAATATAAAGACCGGCTTTTCGCTGGTCTCAAAACAGTAAATAAGATGGACGTTGCTCGACCGCCCGCACATAAACAATATAATAATAACAAAATAATCAAAGGGGTGGGACACTCCACTACAGTGACCAAGCATTTAAAAATGCCAGTCATGTATTTTTTTTGATAATGAAAAGATACGGAAAAGGAGGCAAAGACAAAGTTCAATATCTACACATTACTAGCACTGAGCTGGAGAAGCCAATTCAAAAATACATGATTGGCATTTTTTAATGTTTGGTCACTAACAGGACTATAAGACCGGCTTTTGGAGTGCTCTTGACCGGGGGGGGGGGGGGGGGGGGGGGGCATCACGATCAGTCCCTGTTAACTGAACATGGTGGGGTTATAGATATGGATAAAGCCTTGTGAAATTACTGGTATTTTATATCATTTTTTTTTTTTTTTTTTTCACAAATTTTGTTTTATTGTTCAATTGTGTTTTATTTGTTTTATTACAGCTACACATTAATAAAACAATTCAAATAGATGTATAGTATTGTGGCAGAGCAAAGCTCTGCCCTTAGGGATGGGGTTAATTTCCCCTGCCTGCCTGGGTTTATTATGTTCAGGTGGCTGGGGTTGATTAGTTGATTAGGTTGATTAACGATCAATCAGCGCCCAGCCACCTGATATAAAAGGAGGCCTCAGCTTCTCATTTGGGGAGAGGGAGCTGAGGAAGCAGGTTGGGTTTTTTTGGTTGTGTAGAAAACTTGAATCCAGTGAAGGCATTGCCCAGCCTGGAAACTTTATTTTTGTGAGTTTTGTTTTTGCTTTATTTGTGTTTAAGTATTCTGTTATTTTGCCCTTGTGCACTTTATTTTTGTTTATTTATAATAAAATAGTTATTTTTTTTGAACTGCAGTCTGTCTCTGGGCCTCTATCCACTCGCCAGCCTGCCACATTTGGTGTCAGAGAAGTGGGATAGCGCCACCTAGAGGCCCAGAGACAGACTGCAGTTCAAAAAAATAACTATTCCCAAATGAGAAGCTGAGGCCTCCTTTTATATCAGGTGGCTGGGCGCTGATTGATCGTTAATCAACCTAATCAACTAATCAACCCCAGCCACCTGAACATAATAAACCCAGGCAGGTAGGGGAAGTTAACCCCATCCCTGCCAATTTTAAAGGGCAGAGCAAGACCTAACAACATACTTTTTTTTAAAAAAATACTTTGTAATAGGAATTACGTTAAAATACATACAACAGTAAAAATTAATAACTGTAAACCCAGGTCTGGAGCGGGTCTTTTTTATTGAATGGTCTAAAAGAGTAATCGCCGTCATTGTCATTGCATGTCGGGGGGTGAGAAAAGTTAAATTACGGATAGATGTCCTTATGACGGGTACACAATAAGATAAATATATATATATATATATATATATATATATATATATATATATATATATATATATATATATATATATATATATATATATATATACACACACTGCCCTACTATTGTGGGGATGTCATAATAATTGCACATACAGCAATCTACCCATTAAAAAAAAAGATAGAAACTGTATTTCAATCCCATTGCACCGGTACACAAGCTTGGGGTTTCTCGATAAACACTAAGCAAAGCAGATTCATTAATTCATTCATTCATTCATTCATTCATTCAAATTCATTCGAAACCAAAATTTGCTCCAGTGCAATGTTGTACCACTTGTAATAAAACAAAGAATTAGCATACTAATGCAAAATACTGTACAAGCTATATTTTCCCCAAAAGCAATACACAGCTAACGCTTAATGACGCTATCTTTCGACTCCCGTTCCAGCCGACAGTTGCAAAATCTGCACATCATTATTTTGTCACCGTCAGTTGCATACATCCCCTCATGCTCAAATTCTTTACAGCGTTGTTTAATTGCTATGTGCGGTCTAGGTATTTTATAAACAAACGTCGTTTCACTTACATTACAATTTGAATTCCCAAATGACTCGCTCTAAATTATACATCTGCGCAAGTGCTAGACAGAGCTTTGCTTTTCCCTTCACACAGTGTCTATGGTAACAGCTGAGCCTTGACAACTATAATTGCAAGTATTTACTTTTTTTTATAAATTATTTTTCATTTTATTTCGTTTTATATTTTCATTTTGTTTTATATGTTGCATTTAGTTTTATTTCGTATTTGCAAAAAACACAGGTCTCTAGATAGAGACGATAAATGGGGAGAGTCATTGCTGCTGCATAAGGGCACAAAACTGCTCGGAAATATTATAAAGAACACGATACAGAATAGCACTATTAAAAGTTTATTGTCAGCAGTTCTAAAACTGGTACTGTTTTGGATCTAATACAGCTCTAGTATTTAAAAATCTATTTGTTTGTAAACCAAAAATGTCTTTAGTGTCAATAATTCTCTACACTAACCTGTTACCACAAATAACGTAGTTCAAACACAGTCCAACAGTGGCAGGTGATAAAACAAAACCCCAAAAAACACAAAATGCAAGAAACAAAAATCTATACAGAAATATCCCAACCAAGTCCCGCTGCAACAAAGTCCCAAACAGAAAAAAACAAAAACTGCAAACCCGTTCCTTTGTTCCTGCAGTCAACCTTAGACTGCTCCCAAGTGTTCTCCATGCTGATGTGCTTTCCAATACTGCTGTCTCCTCACAATTCTTCCAGACACGTTGTGTGCTTCTTCCCAAAACACTCCTCTCCCTTCCTGGTCCCTGTTCTCCCTTTTTATCGTCAGCCCATGTTTTGTCGACTAGCCTACGACACCTCAAGAGGGCTCGATAGAGATTCTGGCGTCCCGGCATTACCCCCTCCGTCCCCCAACAATTCATTGAAATACCTTTTTAACTCCTATGTAGGACTTTAAAAAAAAAAAAAAAAGTCTTACATAGGAGATATAAAGTCCTGTGTAGTTTCTCCTTTGTGAGACAAATGTGTTCTTGATATAACAAGCTGAATAAGTTTAGCTTAGGGAGCGAAGCATTATAAGGGAAATATACTAGATATGTTATAATGGTATTTTAAATTACTTAAAATTTTAGATTTAAAGCTGGATGGGGAATTGTGCACCTTTAATACATGTTTAGAATTTAAAAAGTTAATCACAAAGAAATAATACTTTTATTTCTCAGAAATAAACAGCAGGTGACATTGTTTCACCAATTTAATCTAAATGCTAAGCAGACTGGTCTTGAGAATGAGACCTACCCAAAAATATACTGTCCTCTAAAAATATCAATAACGTGTATGGCAGAAATATATATCTGACAGCCTCAGCTAGAAGTTAATTTGTGGCTCCATTGTCACACTTATCCAAATGCCCCTTTTGTAATTGCGAATGTGCAGTGATAACATTTGCTAGAACCTTTTTTTTTTTTAATTTTAGACAAAAACAAACACAGGAGCACAGAAAATGAATAACAAATGTATTACTGAACTTGCATAATGAAATCAATACTAGAGCTCATATTCACCTTGGCACAAACACCCTTAGCAAAAATAGAATAATAAAATTCAAGTCCTAGGGGTGCTGTCAAAGAGTTCATAAAATTACAATAAGATTAACAGGTTCACTAAATACATCATAATAATCTGATAGCCACCACCTTAGTCTTTGCAAATAAACTTTTGTGAAGCTCTGCGGATGATATTTACAGAAACTACTCTTCCAGATAATTGTGAGTAGAGTGCCCATCTCCCTCAAAGGCCATTGGTGTAACCGTTCAGTGACTCAACAGCACACTAACCATAGTGGGCTACAAATTAATTTACCAGATTTACCAAAGCCAGATTGTCATACTCCCTTTTAACACGAGTAAGATGTTCCTGGAGCCTTTTTCAATAGAAAACCCACATTCATGGCATGATGGTGTTCCAGCTTTAATGCCCCCCCATTAGGGGCTACATTTTACTATGAAGAATATATGCAAGGGTGTAGGGTGTGTTTTATATTCATTTGTTACCACCTTCATCTCCTAGAAGACAAAACTTTATATTAATAAGCAGTGTAAATAACTACACTGACTACAAATAGAAACTGCAATAGACAATTATTGCAAGAAAAATATAAAATTACATTACATTTTGAGGAAGTATAGTATTTTGAGGAAGTATAGAATTTTTTTTTTTTTTTTTCATAGTGATTTATTTAAAAAAGACAATACAGTTTTTACCAAGTGTATGTGAGAACAGAAATTACTAACAGCACGGGTGCATAATTTAGAATAGGATAGTCTAGAACAGTGGTTCACAAACAATGTTGTTCTCGGACCACCTGAATTTATTTTTTGATCTCGGCGGACTATACAATAACAGTATGGGTGACTGATTGAGAACCATTGGTCTAGAAAAGAAGCATACAGAGAGAAACATAGCGGTCACTGTAGTTTAGCGACCAAACTGGTAGAACTGAAATAAAGTTCTTATTATTTTGGATTTGACAGCAGATGCAGTTGATTTTGTATACAACTTCTTAATGCAACCCGATACAAGACCTGAACCAGACGTTTTCAAGACAGCTGCCACAAACAGAGCTCCAGACACAACACAGTTCACTAATCTCAAGACCTTCCCAACACCTTCTTTGCAGGCGGCTGGCTGAATGAACCATGTCTGTAAACAATGTGTGCAATTGTAAATAAGACCAAGTCTCTTCAACTAATTTATGTAAAATAACAGAAAAAGTGTGACTTGGGAGTCTAATAAATATGGCAGTAGTTATAACCACTTGTCTATGTTTTCTTTTTAAGAGCTTCAATAGCATGCAGTGGTTTAATGAACAGCATGAGTCACAATAGTATCTAGGCCTGGCGCTGCATCTTTCAATACATGGACTGGAAACGCCAAAGGGGAATTCAGATGCTAACCACCGGTCAGGGCCTTTTGTCACATGCACCATTGCATCACAGCTGATCTGTCAACAAGCCAATAACACACCTCAAGGCATCCCGACCACCACTCAGTACATTTACATGCTGGCTAATATTCCATTATTATTCCCAATACTATAAGAATATGTATTCCAGTCAAGTATTCTGCATATGATATATGGAATATGACTCTATCTTGTGGAATATTAGTTCATGTAAACACCATATTCCAAATGCTTGCCATTCTCTATTACTGTGCATGTGTGAAACAATTGTCTTTGTCGTCAGGGATTTAAAAAAACTTGTGATTGGCATTTGTTAACCTGACTCCATACAGTTAGGGACCCAATGTCCCACAAATTCGTACATCTGGGGCACACAGCATTTGTGTGTCACTGCTGGCTGGAAGAAAGTATTATAACAAAGGTTCTCAACCCCGGTCCTGGGGACCCCATGTCTTCTGGTTTTCATTCCAGCTAAGCTCTCAATCACGTGACTAAACCCTGAATTTAACTAATAATTTGCTTAATTAGACCTTTTTTTTTTTTTAATGGTTCTCATCTCCAAAAAAGATACATATTTAAAATGTTATAACTAACTTGAAATCCACAACTGTTTAAGAGCTGAAAAACAAGTGAAGATGTCTAATTAAGTAAATTATTAGTACAATTAAGGGTTCAGGTAGGTAATTGAGAGCTCAATTGGAATGAAAACCAGACCAAAGTTGACAATCCCTGTATTATAAGTATGTAAATGCAGTAAGTACATTTAAATCTTTGTAATTAAAGGAACTGAAGACTGTTTATAACAGCTATTAGTATTATATTTTTTTGCTGTTAGGTTACAACTTACAGGTTAAAAGAAAAGTTTACGCTGAGCTTAAATGCTGTTAATTAATTGCAAATAAATTGCATGCGTTACTGGAGCTGACAGGTTGATTCTGCAACACAAAACAGAAATATAGCATGCATACCGAAATTAATGGAGGAAAAAATGCTAACTCCCTTCTAACACTTGTGAGTGATACTATATTCATAGTGTCCGGTCGAGGTAGTCTCCCTTGCTTTGTATTTTTGACCAATAGAAAGTTAGGAAGCAGTTGCCAGCTTATTGGTAGGAATAAAGTTGCAATGCCACTGAGTTGGTCTGTAGTGCATACTTATTATGATTAATACAGTTAGGACACAACATAAAAATACTCCTGTTAAACCAGTCTTTCTTTGTAATCCTGTCACTGTACAAGTGTGTGGTATTCTGGGTATTTATGTCTGCATGTAAATGTTGAAAAATAGTGGAATATTAAACTCCACTTGCATGTAAACGGCTTATTTAGAATATGTATTTGACATACTGAAGTATTCTGAATATGTTGTGAATGTAAACATACTGAACTGCGATCAACTTTCTGGTTTATCACCACTGATTATTGAATTGCACTTTGAGAAGGATTCCTTTAAACACACAGTTGTGCAGTTTTGTTTTGTTTCTTAATGACAACTGTGTTTATCTGTGTACCTTTCAACTGCACTACTTTTGTTTTCTTTGAAGTGTTTGATTTATGTTGTTTGACTTGTTGCTTTTTATGTTTTCAGTTTATTTCTTTATTTATGAATCTGCTATTTTCATAGCTGTCACTGTTATTCATGTTATTCTGTCCTTATCATTTTCAATAGTGTATTTTCTGAGTATATTTCACCTTGTTTTGACAGTCTTTTTTAAGTATGTTGCATGGTATGTATTTCTATTGTTTGTTTGTGCACTCTTTTTTTTTATAAAAGATTAATAATTGCTGTGTGTTGTAAACAGTATGCTAATTTCTCTACAGGTTTGGAACTGTTTTATCTTTCTTTTTTTTTTGTTCAAGAAATATAACAATGCTATAAATCTTCTCAGTATGAAATAGATAAGGAGCATATATGTGTCCCCATTTCCCCTTTATAAATGTTCTAAGCCTGGGTCCTTTAATATAACCTGTGTAACTTTTTGAGGAAAGATTTAGCTCTGTATCGTTCGCATGTACCCGAATTTAATTACATCGAGGTGAAATATCATAGGGTGTATTCAACTGAGCTAAAGAGATTTAGAGCTTAACAGATCTAAATACCTATGCTGTACCAAAGTCATGAAAATCAAAAATCTGACAGTGCATAGGAATCTCCTTAGTGTGTTATGTTTGGGAAAAAAAAAAATACTAGAGGGTCCCTTTTTTCAATTGTCGATTGTGCGAAGGCTATAAATTGACACAATACATGTCATAATACGTCACATACACATGACCTTTCCTAAGGCCTACATTAAGAGCTACCAGTATTTTATACAGGGATATGTATTTCTTTCTTAAGTTACATTTTTGTGCAGTAAAAAAATGATAATAATAATAATAAGAAGAATAATAATAATAATAGTTTAAAAAAGGTATAACTGTACTTTAGTGGTTTAAAAAAAGATATACACAGATATATAGTTAGTGATAGGGGGCTATAATGCCCAAAGTCACTGTCTGAAAAAATGAACTAGGAGAGACATTTCATTTTCCACTATGGCGGAGTCTGCAGTACATAGTTAATATATGAATCAGTTAAGAAAATAAGTGAGATAAAGTTGGATACTAAATACGACTTTATATAGTTTGTTTAAATATAGCTGATACAGCATAAGTAAGTAAATAAATAAATAAATAAACAGAAAATGTTTATACCATATAGCTATCAAAGGTTTTTTTTTTTTTTGGTTTGTTTGTTTTTTTGCGTACAGCTCTCCATCTGGTTTGCTGCATAATCCAGTTTATATCCCACCTATCATATTTGTTTTCATCGAGTTGAATTTGTTTGAATTTCAGAAAATCATAAAACAGTGACAGTGGCATTTTAATCACCTTTGTAGTGTTTGGAGCATCTTTCTTTTGTAGTCACAGAATCAGAGTTCAGCCATTTTCTCTTTTTGTGAGGAGTGGAGATGAAAGATATTCCTTTGAAAAGGGGCGTGGCTTACAATGTGAACCAATCACATGACAAATGGAGACTATTGCCCGGTAGTGTAAGGATGTCAGGGCAATAGTTCATTCTATACTGAGATTCAATCTATGCTGATAGTAAGGCTGGTATTCAGCCTTACTAATCAGCCACTGGATTAAACTACACCCTGTCCACTGTGGCCATTGTCCTTTTCTTTGTATTTTACACCAAACCTGAGGGTTGTATTGAAAACTAATTTTTCATTAGTTAAAAAGGCCAGGCGTACTTGTGAATTATAATGAAATAACATTATATATATATTATTCCACTTCAGTGGGATAACACAAGTGGAATAACATAAGTGAAATAACGTTCGTACCAGGACTAGTTTCAAATGTGTCTTTGCTGCTTACATTCCAATCCAGTGGTGTACTGCTGAAATTCAGGAGTGAGCTGGGCTTCGGTAGTTCAAACAATACTGCCACTATCTTTTATAATAACTTTAAAATGTCTGAAGTCATTTCAGTATTTGTAGTTGGTTTTATATTGTTGTTTTGATTTGGACCCTGATCTCCTCAAGAATAGTTTTGTCAAGAAATGCCAGTCACTGATCTGCCTGTGTCTGACATCTAAACAGCCTGTAGCCCCTTCACTAACACCGGTAATGGCAGGAATTAACAGAGAGGAATTAACATTGATAGACTGAGCTCAGGGTTCTGTCTAAAAAGACAGGTGCAAAGAGGCTATAAACAGGTTTTGAAATTATCAAAGTTGACAATGAAAGTTAAGATCCACCAGGTAAAATAATCCCTGAATTAACTGATTTTGTGTACAAAATTTACAAATTGTATTACTATTTATATTAAAAATATACTTATGGTACAAACAGAATATTGAATGATCATGGTGTAAAGTTTTTATTTGACTTAGGACGATGTCCGTACATACTGGGACATCCTCCTACAAAGAATAAAAACTATATGCCACAAATGATACATATATAAACAATGACTGTGGTGCAAAAGTCTTAGACATGTTGCATTTTTCTACTCTGATGAATTATGAGCATCAACAATTTATTCAAAGCCTCCACTAGTGTTTTCTACTATTATAAAAACCTTGCCTTGCATAAAGAAGGAAACACTGAGTAAAAGCTTGCATCACTTGATTTTCAAGGTGTGGCATCTGAAGCATAATCAACAAGTACAAAATGCTTTTAAGACCACTTCTTTGACTTAGACTTAAAATTTAAGCCCCAAATAAATAATACCTGTTGCACAAACATGTCTTAATTTGAGTCTGGTCTTAAATTTAAGTCATTTTTTAAGCATCCCCCTCACCAGGTTTAAATGGGAAAAAAAGTATCTCTTGCTATAAAAGCCAATATGGCAGCATTACCAATAAAGTTTGCTGAATTTTTTGATTAAAGGGCATTTTGTATGGGAAGAGTACTTAAGGACAGATACAATCCCTTAGAGAATTTAAATAACATTGCAGTTTTTGAAAGACTGTGTTTCCACAACGAGGAGGTATCAACTTTAGAGGAAATGTTAAAAGATGAATTGGAGCCTGCAGCTAACAGAAGCCACAGCATCCCTGCAGTCATTCCAGTGTGTGACAATTTGTTTCTATGGCACTGGAAGTTTTTTAAATGTTACTGGAGACTTCACAGGGATTCACAAATTGTCAGCCAGCAGGATTGTCCACTGCATATCTCAGTCGCTGAAAATAAAACTGAGCTACTTCATTACATTTCCAACAGACCCTTCTAAACTGCAGCAAAAAGGAAGATTTTATGAGCTCGCTGGATTTCCAAATATTTGTGGGTGTGGTTGATGGCACACATATTAAAATCCAGGCTCCACATCAGAATGAGACTATATATATGTCAACAGAAAGGGTTACCATTCAATTAATGTACAAATAATTTCAGATCCTAACCTCCTTATCAACAACATTGTAGCGCAGTGGCCAGGCAGCACCCACGACTCAAGAATATTGTTCAACAGTTCAATCCACTCTGCATTTGACACCAGAATTGTGCGGGTTTCCTTCTGGGGATAGTGGTTATCCCTTAAAACTATGGCTTATGACAACCTATCTCAACCCTCAAAGTCCTGCACAGGCCAATTACAATTAGGCTCATTAGAAAACATGGAACACAGTGTGTGGCTATGACAAAACTGTTCCTACTTTGTTACAGACTATGAAATCTTAGAGAGCCTGCAGATTTCCCCCTCCAATGACTCAGTAGCACAGGACACATGTTCATGCAATGCAGAAGCAGGGAGTGCAACAAGAACTGTGCTCACTAATAATTTTTTCCAATAGGAACAAAATGATTTTATTAAAATATAAACATTCACAATAAAACAACTCCTAATAATAATAATAATAATAATAATAATAATAATAATAATAATAATAATAATAATAATAATATTTCCCTTTTGCAATTGCAGCACTTCAATAAAAATGTATTTTTCTTTTTTTCTTTTTTTGGTGGGAATTGGGGCTGTCATCTTTAGAATCTGTACACAAATAAATCAATACATTTTTTTTTTTTTTTTTAATTTGTTTTTTGTATGTAGAAATCTTGTGATTGGTTTATTTTGTAAATGGGTGCCGAGCACCCTGAAACATAAAGCCTATATTTAGCCTATAGTTTATCTGCTGTTTATAAAAAAGGGGACGCGTAGGCAAAATGTATTTCAAAAACTTTACCAATCAAGAAATATTCAAAGTGTTGTTTTTTTTTGTTTGTTTGTTTTTTACCAATACACTGTGTTATTTGTTTTTAGTTGTACATTTTATCAATTCAGTCAAAATGAGCAATTCCAATTCAATTCTTGGGATATGTGTTCTTTGTCTTGTACACAAACTTACTTAGCACAGTGTAGATCTCGAAGGAGTGTGCTGCAGTTCCACTGAGTTGTTAGGATGCCATGACAATGTATATACAATTTCACTGCACAGTTCTATAAGAAAAAAAAATTGCAGTTTATTCATTTATTCATGTATTTATTGTATGTATTTACCTAAACAAGATTAATACTGTGTTGAAATTGACCAGATTTTTTTTTAACAAAGTGGCATTCTGAATATAGGAATACTACTCCTACGACTACTAATCACTTTACTGACTCGGACGCCACTTGCCCTTTCTGCGGTCAGTCTGAGTCGGTAGCCCACATTTATTTTATTTGCGCCAGGCTGCAGCCGTTCTTCCTGCTACTCAAGAACCTTCTGCTGCAGTTCTGGCTGCATTTCTCCCCCACCCTCCTCATCTTCGGGCACCCTGTTCGTGGCTCCAACAAAAAGAGAGACCTCCTCGTGAATCTGCTCCTGGCTCTTACTAAACTGGCCATTTACAAGACCAGGAAGCGTAAGATGAGCGGGGAAGGTCTCTTTGACTGCGGGGCCATGTTCAAGGCCCTCATCAGATCAAGGATTCATTTAGAGCACGCCCACGCGGAGTCTGCTGGCGACATGGCATCGTTTGTCGACTAGTGGACTCTAGGGGGTGTGCGCTGTACCACCTCCGCTTTAATTATAAACATTTAATTTACAGTCCTTTTACTGGTTTTTTCGTTAAAATTAGTTAACCCCAGTCCTTGTCAGCACCCCCTTTTTGTATAAGGGGTGCTGAACTGAATTTCTGTCCGCCTGCAGTTGGGCAGCCGGGTCACCTGATTGCCACTGGGTGTGCGGTGTAGTCCCCCTACTGGTGTTAAATAGGACTATGACTACTTATGTAATACTACATTTTTAATTAAACAGTATTATTAATATGTAGACACTAACTAACTTATCTTTAATGTACCTGCTGCTACTATCACCATGGCATCCTTTATTCCTGTCTCTGCACCTCTTTTCAATTCTACTGAAAATGTTTCCCCATATAGCAATTTTTTTTTTTTTGATGACACCCTTAATCTCCCCAATGTTTATTTATTTATTTTTTAAATAATTACTTCTTCTACAATTGTCAATTTTTCTTCTTCACTAAAATTCAATTTCTTCACTTTGCTGCCAGCCATTTCATTATTTTTTTTCAAACAGACAAAAATAAGACCGGTCTTCGTTGCTTAGCGACATTAGCTTAAGACCAGTTTTAGGTAAGCCTTTAGTTAAGACTTTTTTTGTTAACACAAGTTTTGCTAGGGGTGTGCCTACATTTGTCTGGATGTTTGACTAGATAACATCAAAGAGAAAAGAAACAATGCTTGAGACGGCTGTAAGACTAAGAGGCCTTGAACATAAATAGTGATCTTTCCAATGTAAACAAAAAAAATAAATAAATAAGGGTATGGCTTTACTTCACTTCAGTGCTCTAGAGTATGACATATGAATTATTCAATAGATAATTTTGGTCAAACTAATGAATACATCTTATTAGATGTTTTTGAGTTTAAAAATATTATTTAATATTTTGTTTTTCTTGAGCTTTCTGAGAAAGAGTTGATGCTAATTTATGTTACTTTTGCAGTTTCCATTTGCCAAACGTGAAAACTATTTAAATCCAGACTTGTTTAGTCACATCAGCAGCAGATCAATTTCAGTTGTGAAGTTGTCAGCCCCAGTTAACGTTCGGTTACGGATGTAACCACGGTTCCCTGAAAGAGAAGATGAACAACAACAATAATTTTGGGATATGCCTGCCACAGGTCAGGTATTTACTGAGCATTTTATGTCACAGCTGACGATAGGCCCCTCCAGGGAGTGACGTCCTTGGTCCCACCTACCGAGGGAATAAGTAGTCACTCTGCGGAGATCACATTTTATATTGCATGGAACTTGTGAATGCTTGTGATGTAACCTTACAAGGTTTGCTGGTCGTCTTCTCTTTCCGTAACATAACGTTCCCTTTCAATTGGAAGGTGACCAACAACAATACTTTTGGGAAAGTATATCAAAACCGTCGCGAAGGAGCGTGAGCAGAAACAGCAGACGAGGGACGTCTCACTACTGGTAAACTAATGTTTGTGGTGTGAGCGTGCAACCTCAAGGACCCTTGTGCCTAATGAAGGCATAGAGGAGTCTACCACATTAAGTCAGTAGAACCTGGTGAATGTATGCAGAGTAGCCCAGCTAGCCACAGTACAAATATCAGTCAATGAAGCTCTTCTAAAGAGGGTCCATGACGTAGCCACTCCTCTGGTACAGCGCATGGCCACCCGTCCAGGTGGAGCTAGGCCGGCATTAGTATATGCAGTCAAAACTGTGTCCACAATCCAGTGTGACAGTCGCTGCTTCGAGCAGGTTTGACCCAGGGTCCTTTAACCATGAACGACAAAGATCTGGTCAGACTGATGCAGTGCTCTCCTCCTATCCACATAACTTCTCAATGCCCGAACCGGGCAGAGGGAATTTAATCTCTGATCCTTCTCTGAAGAAAAGGAGGGGGATTAAGAAAGCTGTAACCACCTTAGGGAGGAAAGTGAAGCACCAGGGCACGGATAGTCTAAGCACCAAGGCACTGAGGCTCTAAGGCACTGTGGGCACCAAGCACTGAGGGTGTAAACACCAACGGTATTGGGACAGGCACCTAGCGTTGAAGCATCAAAGCACGGAGCGTCTAAGCACCAAGGGCACCGAAGCACTGAGGCACCGAGGGTGCTGGGCAAGGGTGTCTAACCTGGACTGTGTGCAGTAACACAACCAGGGCAGCGTATAGCTTGCAATGGAGTGGAGCACAGCCTACAGACAGAGGACCCAGGCGATGGCTAGCAGGCGATGGTGAGCAGGCGACCCCAGGCGAAGCAGAACCGGTAATCCCAGGCAAAACAGAGATGGCTACCCCAGGCAAAGCAGAGATGGTGACTCCAGGCGAAGCAGAGCCGGTGACACCAGGCAAAGCAGAACAGGGCAGGAACAGTCCCTCTGTAGGTGACAGCAGGTGCAGACCCTCGGGAGGCAATGGTAGGAGGAGATCCCCTGGCTAATAAGGCAGCAGTGGGAGCTCCACTTCTTTCCCTGATGAAGGAATCAGGAACAGTCATTGTGCAGGGGTTGGAGTTGGCCACTCTGGCCATGGCTCCACCATGCTCTCCTCAACAGCCACTGCATAGTGGAGGCAGTGGCAGCTCCAGCTCCTCTCCTCCTGGTGGAGACCAAGGTGGCTCCTGCTCCTCTCCTCCTAGCTCCGGACTCTCTGACAGCCACAGCTCCAGCGGTGTACTCAGGAGTGGAGCCCCTAGGCCATGAAGGTGGCAGCAACAGCTCCACTTCTCCCTCATGCTCTGTAGCTACATAAAGGCTGCTGCTGGAGTTAACACCACCTCAAGTGGCGACATCCCCTGGTGGTGTTGTGGAGGCATCCCCAGGCGGTATAGTGGAGGCAACCCCGGGCGGTGACGTGCAGGCATCCCTGGGCGGTGACATGCAGGCATCCCTGGGCTATGGCGAACCAGCATCCCCAGGTGATGGTGAACCGGCATCCCTGGGCGATGCTGGTTCGACAGCCCTAGGCGTTACAGGCTCGGCAGCCCTAGGTGTTGAAGGTGTGGCATAGGGGCACCCTGACCATTCGTGTCCCTCTTCCTCACATTGCCTGCATCAGCCCAGTGGAACTTCTGAGCATTCCCTCCAGTGGTGATCCTCCTTCCCGCACCAGGGGAACAGGTTATCTGGATTCTCTGGCCGCTGTTGCTTTTGCTGCTGGGGCAGTGGGAGCAGCAGTTTACCTCCCTCTGCTGGTAGTGGAGACCGAGGCAACCCCTGCTCCTCCTTCTCCTGATGGACAGGGCAGTGGGCCAAGTAGTGCCAACTTCTGCAGATGGGGCATAGCTGTGGTGGCTGTCCAAGAGGGTTCCAGGGACAGTTCTTTCTGCAGCTGCTCGTTCCCATTTTTGTATTTTTTTTTTTCTCAAAACATTTTGCAAAATTTAGGAAAACTAATACAATATATACATTTTTAATAAAACACAAAAGGGCCCACTGGCCAAATGGAAGCATTCGCTCTCTCTTTCTCAATACTGTTGTTTTTCTCCTATGACCGCTAAGCTCTCTCCAAGTAATGAGCCCGGAGTGGGTCTTTTATATCTGTGGCTGGAGCCTTAATTACCTATTAAACAATTACCTTATTAAGGCTCCAGCCACATTTCCACAAGCTTTTCCCAGGTGGCGATTCAACCCCATCCACATATTACAAGACGCTTTTCGCCAGTCTCAAAATAATAAATAATAATAACGGACGGCTTTTGTCCGTCCACACACAGATACAGTATAATAATACTATAAATTACAATAACGACAACAACACAAATAAAGTGAAATGTATACATAAATAACTAAATAGGCACAAGGGGAGAGCTCCCTGTCACATGACATAATAATAGGGGCATGCTATAGACCACCAAATTCAAACACTGAGCAAAATAATCTGTTATACAATGACATTATACACACATGTAGCAAAGGAGAAGCCATACTAATATAAAATGGGAAAACAACAGATGACAAGGAGGATACAGACAACATGACCCACATGACAACCTGTTCTTAGTAAGTTTTTAAAAACTTTAGCATAACAGAGGCAGAAGTGTTAAAGGGACTAAGAGCTCTTAAAATAAACAAATCCCCTGGCCGGAAGAGCTACTCCCAATAGTATTCAGAAATTAACCTTTTGCAGTCCTGTGTCGGACCAGGTCCGACATTACAATTTTCCCTTTCTTGTCCAATGTCGGATCCTGTCCAACATCATCAAAAAGACGTAAAGCACAGGTCTCTAGTTGTTTTATCTCCGGAAAAACCTGAGAAAACCTTTCAATGGCTGAGTGAGAGCTTTATGAGCTGAATGAAACCAGAAAAAAGGCATATCTCAGAGCTCCATCCACTATAGAGATAACACAGACATAACAAAGGAGGTAGCTACTTCTGCATCTAGCGCTCAAAGAATATCACAGCTCACGAGAGGATTTATCAGTATGCACGTCTATAAAGAGGCATGTAAAAAATACAGCGAACAAGGGGTGGGGCTTGGCTGGAGATACAGTACTGAGTGTTCTTTTGTGATTAAATGCATTTTAAACCTGTTTTACTCTGAAAAAAATATTTTAAACAGCGCGTGTAAAATAAACAGCGTGTGAAAATAAATTGGACCTGACGCGCCTGACAAGTGCTGAATAAATTGACTGCAAAGAGTTAAAGAAGTTATTTATAAAGTTATTTACATTAACCAAGATCATGCAACAGTCTCTTGACACAAAGGTTGCACCGACACACTGGAGAATTGCAAATGTAATACCAATCCACAAAAAGGGAGACAAAACCAAATCAGGTAACTACAGACTAACAATAAGCCTGACTTCTATTATATGTAAATTTATGGAAACTGTAATAAGATCCAAAATGGAAAATTACCTATATGGTAACAGGGTCCTGGGAGACAGTCAGTATGGTTTTAGGAAAGGGAGATCGTGTCTAACTAACCTGCCTGATTTTTGTGAGGATGCAACATCGACAATGGATAATTGCAAAGCATATGACATGGTTTATTTAGATTTCCAGAAAGCTTCTGATAAAGTCCTGCATAAAAGATTAATTCTCAAACGGAATGCAGTAGGGATTCAAGGAAATGCATGCACATAGATTAGGGAGTGGTTAACATATAGAAAACAGAAAGTACTGATTAGAGAAGAAACCTCAAAATGGAGCGAGGTAACCAGTGGAGTACCACAGGGATCAGTATTAGGTCCTCTGCTATTCCTAATCTACATTAATGACTTAGATTCTGGTATAGTAAAGCAATAAAAATGTGCATTATAAATACCATATGGGAGATACTGAAATTGAAGAAGGAATCTATGAAAAAGATCTAGACGTTTATTTTGACTCAGAAATTATTTCATCTAGACAATGTGGGGAAGCTATAAAAAGAGGCCAACAAAATGCTTGGATATATAGTAAAAAGCGCAGAATTTAAATTAAGGGAAGTATTCCTAAAATTTTACAATGCATTAGTGAGGACTTATCTTGAATATTGGCTCAATTCCAGTCACCTCGCTACAAAAAGGATATTGCTGCTGTAGAAAGAGTGCAAAGAAGAGTGACCAGAATTATTCCGGGTTTAAAAGGCATGTCTTATGAAGACAGGCTAAAGAAATTGAAACTATTCAGTCTTGAACAAAGAAGACTACGCTGTGATCTGATTCAAGCATTCAAAATTCTAAAACATATGACAGTGTCGACAAATGGGTCACAAATGGGCATTCAGAACAGAAAATAAGAGGTCCTTTTTTACACAGAGAATTGTAGGAATCTGGAACGAACTCCCCAGTAATATTGAAGCTGACCCCCAACCAAATGAGTAAGATGGGCTGACTTCCAGCAATGAATTGCAGACAATAAATTGCAGGGGAACTTGTGTGAAACCTCTTTTACACAGAATCACAGCAATAGAATGGGTTAGTTATACTTACCTTACCTGATGTGAGAAGCAAAAAAGAATGTGATCTCTGCAGAGTGACTATTTATTCCCTTGGTAGGCGGGACCGAGGATGTCACTCCCTGGAGGGGCCTATCGGCAGCTGTGACATAAAATGCTCAGTAAATACCTGAAGTGTGGCAGGGAAGGGAACGAATGATCATCCAATCAAGCAGGACGCAAGAGGGGGATTTTAAATCTCAGACTACAGAACAAAAAATGCTATGCTGAATATGCTGTGAATATATTATACTGGAAACTTTGGAGGTTGGAGAAATAATTTATAAATAGCAATTATACAAAAATGTGACACATACAGGCGATCTTTCACTTTTGTGTTATGTCCAGCTGTAGATTGGATTGAAGATTGTAATCTGCAGATGGAACTGACTGTAGCCAGTGTAATATTGGAATGGGATGAGATTGAGTTTTACACTGGTTTCATGGTGCAGGTCGAAATATAGCTTTATTCAATTCAGACACAGCTGTTTGGAAACAGTAATACTCAGGACGACAACTAAATCAGATCACCAGTAATAACACAGACTACAATTTGTGTACATAACTTCACAGCATGTGGTTGTAGGAGAAAAAGCTAAATATAAATAAATGCATTCAAGTAAGTTACACTCCTTGTTTGTTGTTAGATGTTACATATGTAATGCAGCTATCCTCCTCTTTTTGTCTTGTAACAAACAATTTAACTAAAATGTATTTCTACAGATCCGGGGTGTACCAAATATTTTTAATGAAGCTTTGAGAAATAAATATTAGATATGGTTAATAATTAGCAGTCATAAAAGTATTTCTACTGTTCCAGGTGGTTGAGATTTTTCTCTGTTGTCTCTCCTAGTTTATTCTCAATGAATAACATTTGTTTGGGGGGGGGGGTCCTTGAAATGATTATATCATGCAATACATGGCACTCTCCCCATACACTTCTTAAAATTATTACAATTCAGTATCGGGGAAACAGAATGTTAGGTTACTTACCGTAACCTTGGTTTCCTGAAAGAGAAGACGACCACCAAAAACATAACATATGGGATAAGCCTGCCTATTGATAGATATTTTCTGAGCTTTCTATACTGTACGAGAGCTGTCGACAGGCCTCTTCCTGGGATGACGCTCTCAGTCCCGCCTACCGAGGGATTAAAACCTTCATACCGCGGAAGCCATTTCTCTTTTTGCATCGAACCTGTGAGTGCGACCGATGCGACCTCGCGGTTGGTGGTCGTCTTCTCTTTCAGGGAACCCGGGTAATGGTAAGTAACCTAAGTTGCCTTTCAATTCAAAGATGCCCATCAACAACATTACGTATGGGAAATATATACCAGAGCCGTCGCGGGGGAGAAGTAACAGCAACATACGAGGGACGTATCAGAATCGCTTAACCCTGGTTAGCGGTGCGAGTGTGCAACCTCAAGGACCCTTGTGCTTATTGAAGGCAAGGAAGGATCTGCCAGATTCAAGCAGTAGAACCTGTAGAAGTAGAAGCAGGAGAATGTACGCGGCATAGCCCAGCTAGCCGCAGTACATATATTGGACAGTGAGCTCCTCTGAAGAGGGCCCAAGATACAGCCAACCCTCTAGTAGAGTGTACAGTTACTCTCCCAGGTTGGGGTAAGCCAGCACTGACATATGACGCAGAGACTGTGTCTGCAATCCATTGTGACAGAGGGGCTGTCCTGTTTCACGATGTATTCGCATGATAACGTCACACAGCCATGACTGTAGAGTCAATTTTTACATGCATGTAAACCCAGCCACAGTTGTTTGTTCTCTCAACAGTTCTTTATATGATGATATTGGCTCAAAATATTGAGCAAATGTCCCACTTTGTTTTTTGTCAAGTAGAATCAAGTAGTCAAGAGTTTGGGTTATATGCATATTAAGGAAATGCAGATATCAGTATCTAACGACGACAGTATTTTGCTGCAATAGCATTTTAGGCCAAATTATGAATGGTCTAGTTCACACTATATTGTGACGTATGAGACATCTTCAGCAGGCCATGCACTCACAGTTCATAAATTGTTTGCCATCACTGTGTAGCAACATTTTGCAGTACCCTAATGTATTTTTATAAGAATTGTTAGAGTAGACAATAAACCAAAACACTGTACATTGAAATACACTACAATGAAACTATTATTGGCGCCAACAAAATAGCCTTAATACTGGGGTGGTCCTTGCTTTCAAGGTGCGTAGAACTATTTCTTAAAAATGAATACCCAAGCAGTTTAATCAAGACAAAGTTCTTAGTTTAGAAAAGGTGTTTAATTGTGATTAAAATGTTACTGAATAGCTGAACCCTTCTTGATGTTAATTATTAGTTTTCTTTTCTAAAAAATGTTAGTAGTTTACATCACTTTGGTCATTTCAATAATTTAATAGAAGTTGTATTCATTTTGGATTGCAGATGTGGCCTTCATACTGAATACAAAGGTGACTTAATATTCAGGGTGACTTGCTGTCAACAGGAGCAAATCAGGACTGTAGAAAAGTGGCTTTAATTGTGAGTAGAATTCATTCACTGTGTATCAATGAATCTTGATAAGTTCTTTCTTGCTATATCGTACCATAATAGAGGTATGTATCATTTGTATCGTAATACAAGACCAAAAGCGCAAGTAGTTCCCTAAAGGGTTATTGAATGTAAAATGTTTTATAGTTGGTATGAATACATATTTTTCCCAACTCCTTTCGTTTTTCTCTTTTAACAAAATAGTCCATCATTAAATGATCGTTTGATGTTATTATGCACCATACACGTAGCTCATCAGGACAAGCACAGGTATTGTGATGCATATCATACAGTATCGTGACATGCATATCGTGGCCACACGGCATTTTGCACCTGAATAGAGGAACAGCAATAAAAATAAAAAATACACAGGGCACTACCTTATGTGGAGATTAGCTCAGCAAAGAAAGGGCCAGTCCATTATGTCACCAAATCTAGCCCATCAGAACATTGCCTTTTGTATACAAGAAGTGCTCAACACTGTACAAAACAGCCAGAGAATGTACAATTCAGAACTCACTGGCAAAGAAAAATACAAACCCAGAGAGTATTGCACAAGTACAATTGTCTCCGCCTGCCACCTCAGATGGGTAGGCCTTTTAATGTTCACTATTTAGAGAACCTTTGATATTCATAAGGGAAATAAATAACATTAGGTACAATACACATGCTGCAGATTTGCATTAAGCTGGTTTAACAAAAGTTATTTCACTGGTCTGAACCCTATCTCTGGTAGTATATATGTTTCGTTGTCATAGTTTTGTCATTTCTTATCAAAATATCTTTAGCAGGCTACATTAAATAAAAACCAAAATAAAGGTAATGTTAGTGTTCCACTGGATCAGTTATATTGTATAATTTAACTAACAATACTTTTAAACACTGAAGCATGGAAATGTAATGTTGTATTGTGAAATGTGGAGGAAAAGAAAAGTTTTTTCCTTTTAGTTTTTAACATCCCCAATATCCCTAAAGTTTTTTTTAATGTTTTTTTTTTGTTTGTTTTTTTTAATTATTACAATTGAAACTGCTTGTTTTCTGACAAAAGAGTTTATTAAAAACTTGCACCCATACTTTTACAATAGACAAACCAGAGTTTGTCCAGAGTGGAAAGCAAACTCTGATCGTGTGTATGAAGATGTAAAGGCAGTAAGGGTTGGTGGTTAAATAGGGTTAAACAGTGTTTTTCCAAAAGAGACATCAACTTTTTGTACTAGTTTTGTTTACATACATTGTCCTGAATGAGTTAAGAGGGTACTGTCATTTGTTGGATAGGAGTGAAACAGCAGCTAACCACAGCTGACCAATCTAGGGATGGGTGGGTATACCGATTTTTCGGTTATCTGCGGTTTAGGTACATTATGGTATTAATACCATTCCTTTTATTCTACACCTCAATTATCGTCCTTCCTTTAGACTACGGTTAACACATTTTTCAACTGCAAACACTCTTCTTCTTTTGTTTTGAAAAGTTTAGTTAGTGCTCCAGTGTGTGAGCTAGTGAGCTAGGTTTTTGTTTCTGTTTTATTTCTTATTTTATTATTGTAAATAATAAAAATGCGCAACTGCACCAAAACCATCTATATTATGTCTGTGTCTGTATATTAAAGGGCTAAATGAACCTGAGCCGCAATTCTCGTTTACTATATATATATATATATATATATATATATATATATATTTAACTCAGTTTCAGACAGAAAGTCAAAAAAAAGTAAACATTGACAGAACAGCTAATGAAAGCTAGCCTTTTTCGACAAAATACTATCACTTTATTACTATTTTTTATCGTTTTGTATAATTTTGTAGGTCAGTTGTTATTCTCTACTTATGTCTTTCCCATACCAATCCTTTTTAAACTAGATAACGGGAGAAATTCATGAAGCCATCTTCTCCAAAGTGTCATTAGCACCATTTCTTTCTGAAAGGAGTAATATACTGGTTAAAGTTACAAAACCAAATATAAACAACCCCGGTGGTTTTTTAATTTAATTTAATTTATTTATTTATTTATTTATTATTATTTCGTATGTATTTATTGCAAGACTGTTCCATTTTTGTAAGTTACATTCACATTTTTATGACATTAGTATTTTTCTCATAAGATAAAAAATAGTGCTTACACTTTTTGGAGTAAAAGGTTTGGTGAATTTCCCTCAATGTTTACTACAACCACTCCATCACCAACACTTTATGAAGCAATGTGGTCCTATGAACACCAGGAGGGAACAAATTCATGTATTTCTCCCTTATATTTTTTTTGGAAAGTGTTTCATTACTTACTTTAGACTGCATTTACTAAGGCTGTATCGACCAGATTTATCAATACCTCTACACCAAAATGCAATTTACACCATTTTAGAGGAAAGAAAAAACTACTTTTATTGTTACAAAATTACAAAAAAAAAAAAAAAAAAAAACACACCTTAGTCATTACATTGACTTCTTAAATGAACCTTCTAAATTGTGTGTTACTTTTTTTTTTTATTTTCCTTTCACAAAAAATAGTGCAAATTGCATTTTGGCCTAAAGACCTTGATAAATTAGGGCCAATATATTTTCTAACAGTAGTTTAAAAAAAGAAAAAAAAATGTAATACAAGGTTATTACAAGGATCTTTATTGTATCCCGCTCCAAAATGAACAGCAACAATTTTCTCTGAGAAAGTAAGTAATATGTTGAGAAACATAAAAACTCAAGTACACGTCAGACAAGTTGTAAGAGAATGTATGAAGCTCCATCACACAGACCTGACAATTTTGTGGTTTATTCTTTCATCAGCCCCTTGATGGAAATACAAGTATATGATGTAGCCACACACACTCTGGTTTATTGTTCAAGACCATCTCATTAATAACGTATGGTGTCCAATCAACATTAAGAGGGGGTGAGATTTAAGAGGAAAAACTCTAGGTTGTGAGAGCTTGGGGGAGAGTTGAGTGGATTGCAATGAAAACAACAGTAAAGATGTAAGGTAGGAACCCATACTGAATGATAACAGACTTAATAATACTAGAGATGAACCCTCGCTGGCCTGTTGTCATTACCTACGTTGTTACAACTTGAATTTGGCACTAAGAATGGACTAAAGGCAAGAGACTTTCTGTCCTCCACAGAAAGATATTTTACAAGTCAGTATCTCTCAGAAGAACAATGGCTTTTCCAAACTGACTATCATTTAAAGAGCACTGCTAAGCAGTGGTGGAAGTATAAACAAAGACAGATAACTCAATGGGATCAGTTCCGTGAAGCATTCCTCTCCTACCACGAAGGCCTTCTAAGCAGAGATCAAACACAGAGAGAACTGGAGACATGGCAATCACTAGGTGAATCCCTGGAAACATTTATTTGGAGGAAACATGAACTTCATGGTTTAATTTATCCAAACAGTGATGAAGCTCTAGTCACACAGTATATTACTGGGCTCTTGCACCCTGACCTAAAGATCTTATTGAGGTCAATATTAGAACAACTTGTACAAAAGTTATATCACCTTGCTTAATATCATACCCTGTTTATTATCACACTTTTTCAAAAACCACCATAGGTTATTGAAAAATTACCTCTCTTATATCATCTCACAAACCTGCTTATTGTTACTTTTTGTGTAGCCCATCAAATGCTGTGTGGCCGGGCTTTACTCAGTAACCACAAGATTAATTAATTTCCAACGCAACTAGCAACTTGACATTTTCTGCAGCCTCAAATGCTGCATGGGTGATCCTAACGGGATATTGTTCAGTTACAAAACACTAACATCATCAAAGTGTTCTTCTTTGTCATAGTCAGTCTTATACAAATGTACAGAAAAAAAGTACAAAGTGCAACGCCTAATTGAGAGCTCTCATAAGTCGACTTTTTTAGAAACCTGTTGTGGGGGGAGACTGAGAAGAGAGGAGAATGTAGAGAATAGTTTCCAGGGGTTGTTAGTGGAGGATTGGATAATAGATTGGAAATTGGAGCATTTAGCAGAGGAGAGAGTAGAGGAAAAGGAGGAGAGGAGGGAGCAGTAGAGGTCTAGGGCAGCATGGAGTTTGGTTGTCTTCCATTTCTTTTCAGCAGATCGCAGTTTGGTTATTGCTGAGTGGAGTACACAGAAGAGCCATGCTTGGGAGGGAAGGGGCGGGCAGGTGGGGAGGTTAGGGGACAGAGGGAGTTGAGTTAAGTGAGGGAGAAGAGGGTGGAGGTGGAGGTGCAGAGTCTACAGAAAGTTGGGAGGAGTCAATAGGAGGGATGAGAGAGAGATCAGTGGTGGCAAGGACAGAGGGGGAGAGAGAGCAGAGGTTACAGTGGGAAGTGACAGTGGGGGTAGGTGGAGTAGAGAGAGGGGAGAGAGAAAAAGAGATAAAATAGTGATCAGAGAGGTCCAGAGGGGTGACAGATAGGGTGGAGAGGCAGCAGGCCCTGGAGAAGGTTAGGTCCAGTTGATGGCCAGCTTTCTGGGTAAGAGGGGATGGAGAGAGAAGTTAAAGGAGTGAAGGAGAGGAGGGAATCCAGCAGAGTGGGTGGGGTTGGAGAGATGGATATTGAAATCACCTAACAGGACAGCTGGGGTAGACAGAGAGGGGAGGAAGGAGAGGAGATAGTCAAGTTCATGGAGAAAGTGAATGAGAGGTCCAGGGAGATGGTACAGTACAATTAGCAAGACTTGACAGGGAGAGGTTAGTTGGACAGTGTGAAATTCAAAAGGTGTTAACAGAGAGGGGGAGAGGCCAAAAGGCACAGAAAAGAGGAGGGAGAGAGGAGAAGACCAGTCCCACCTCCCCGTCCACTATGACGCGGTGTATGGGACAGGACATAGACAGAGGACAGGGCAGCAGGAGTTACAGTGTTATCAAGAGAAAGCCAGGTTTTAGTGAGAGCATGAAAATCGAGAGATGTGGGAGGCAAAGGCAGAGATTAAATCAGTTTTATCAGAAGAAGAATGGCAGTCCTAGAGGGTACCAGAGAGTGTGCGGGAGGGAAGAGAGTGGGAGAGAGGCAGAAGGATGAGGTTAGAGGAGTTAGGGGAGCAGGAACGGAGAAAGGACTAAGGACAGCAGTGAGAATAACGGATCTGAGACAGTCATAGCAGGACAGGTGAAACAGAGAGGCACAATAGTAGTGGGAGGGTACAGATCTGTCTATTAGTTTGCGTCTTCCAGAGCGCTGCTAGGTTGAGATTTTCTCCAACAGCCTGTCCTCGCACCCTCACTTTACAGGGGAATTGAATAACAGCTGCTGAACTGTGCTTAGACAATATTTATCAATACAAGTCAATGCAATTTCAATGCATTTCAATGGGATCACACAACTATAAAAGCTGTGTAGAAAACAATTAAATTGGAAAGTAACCTATATTCAATTTAACCACACTCACCTGGTACTAAGCACAACAGTGGGTCACCCAATTAAAACACCATCTTAATAATGTTGCTTAAATATAGCTAATGTTAAGAGTTAAAGTGAGGCCTCTAGCAGTCAATGGGAGACATTTGGAAAAGCAAAAGGTCCTCGCTTTACCTGTCCTCGCTTGGACTGCCACAGCTCAGTCTGTTCTTGGACTTGTGGCCCTTAGACTGCCACAGCTCAGACTGCCCTTGGACGTGTGCCCCTTCGAGTGGCTGGCGCTTATAATGGCTGGCATTCTAAGACACTGATTGCCAATTTATACTATCCTATAGGCATGAAGCTGTATACTTAACATTAAATTTGCATCAACTTCACAATTCAACACACCCCCAACACAGTTTGGATCACTTAAAAAATTAAATTAAGTGCAGGCTGCTTACCTAAGCAAGCAATGATTCTAACAAACAAGCTACAGCCCACTTACCTATTTCAACACGGATTCAAACAGCAACATGAATTCCAGCCAGAGAAAGAAGAAGTTTTTTTAGATTATGCCCTTCAAAACTAAATAATTGCATGGTTATAGTTCTCAATATATGTGCAGGACAAAGCAGAACTGAGACACACACACACCCTAGTTAGAGGACAATAGAAAGCTAATCGCTGTTTACTTTACACTTTATTAATTGTACCTGGCAACGTTCTCTGTCTTCTGCTTCATCATCAAGGGCCCGGGTCATTACAGTATTTTTATAACTGTCACTCAGCAGTTCCAGGGTATTAGATCAGGCCTTCCAAACAAAACTAGTTTGACACCCCTGCTGTAGAAGAAGCTGGGTTTAATGTATAGTCTACTCTTTAGCATAGCAGTGCACTAACTACTCAACATTAACGATCTTCTGTTTTTAAATAGTTACGTAGTTAAGTATTTAATGTAAGGAGTAAGGCTGCCATGTTTACATTTTTTTTTTTTTATGTAAACGTGTAAAGTACCTGCAGCAAACAGAATGGCAACAGTTAAACTAAGGGCAGGCCTTGTCAAGAAATACTGGTACAGTAAATAAAATAATACAATTTATACAGTATGACTATTCATTTTTCAAAATATTAGGCATTATCTCGCATTTACTACAGTACTATGCAGTACACAATTTTTACAAGATAGAAAAAAAAAGCCTACAAAAGGAAAAAGTATTTGCACATATGTAATTCTGTGGCCGAATAGAGCGTCCATGAAACTGCCCAGCTGTGGGTTAAGTTTTACTTTTACCGGTATCACAAATTCAGGTAAATCGACATGTCGGACACACTAATATATATATATTATATATATATATATATATATATATATATATATATATATATATATATATATATATTGCCGCGATAACGTATTTTTAATTATTAGCGATCCATTCGGAGGTTAATGGGTCACTTGAAACATCAACGCTTAATTGAACTTCGCCTAGCATATTCCTATACCGTCTCCTGTTTCACAGAGAGGTAATGATACTTTTGCAAAAAGTTTACTTTATTAATCAGAAATGTTAATATTACCACTATATTTGCTATGTGCTAATCACAACAAAGTTCCTCTTTTAAACACATTCTGAAAAAGATTAACACATTGCTGCAAACCTCCGCCACACGAAAAATGAAATGTTATGGCATCTACAGTATGTACTGCAGTGTACGTATTGTAAACTAGTATCACCCGCATTCTTTGCAATGTTAGTGAACAAAGCATTTTTAAGTACTAATATGATAAGTAGTGTGCGCTGTGTATGTCTTCAGGGCAGGGTTTAGCTCAGTTGGCTCAGTGTCACACACAGATGTGACTCTTTACCCTGCACACCAACACCGTGACGGCTAAAATCCAGCCTAAAAAAATACTCAGATTACACTCTGAAGGAAGCAGTGCGCGACAAGAGATGAAATATATATATATTAGGGTTTAAGTACATACGTTATTCCGAATGTCACAAACTTCCAGAAAAAACTGGATTCTTCAGCTTTCCAGTCAGCAGCGCTTGACTGCCGCTTCAGCAGAGCAAGCACTTTGAACGGACCGAAGAGGGACAGAGGAGACGATCTTGTTTTTTGAACAGGAAAACGCCAAGGTTTGCAACGATAATTTCTTACTGGGTTGCTGAGAGTGCGTAACAGCACACCCTCGTGAATGTGTAGTTTCCGCTTCAGGTTTGGAAAGACAACAGTAAGTTAAAATACGAGGTATTTTATCACTGTAAAAATTCTAACGGTGATAAACAGTTTGCTTTACTAGTTTGCTAAGACTGAAAGTGAAAAAGTTACCCACCTGACGGCGAAACTGACTTTTATGGAGGCACACTTCAGAGGACCAGAGCTGATCCAGAGACAAAATGCAGAAATGGTAAATATTTAATCTATATGTATTATCTCTAGTCCCTATTGCCATTTCGATGATTCCAAGAATCCTGTCTGTCAAACTTTCTGAAAAGTTTCTAAAGGCGAGCATGGCGTGTTGTGTTACTGTCTGTCCTACAGAGTGAGGTAAAGCAAAATAAATACCAAAAAACTATGTCATGGCTAACTTATTTAAAAGCGTGGTAATAATTTACACAGTGCTAATGGTTCGAGATTAGAAAGAAATTATTATTATTATTATTATTATTATTATTATTATTATTATTATTATTATTAGTAGTAGTAGTAGTAGTAGTAGTAGTAGTAGCCGTAGTCGTAGTAGTAGTATTGCATTTAAAAGTTTAATACTATTTACAAGAAAGTGTGAGTCCATATATATTCACGAGTATATTACATTTAAATAATCAACTATGTCTGTTCAATTTTATGATATGTTACAGTTTTGCGGTGCTTGTTACATGTGTGACTACTGTTGAATGTACATTTGAAGCACACATTGTATATCCCTTTTTGCAATATGTTTCCCTTTACCGCTTTCAGCTGATATGCATGTAATAGCTAGTTTTTCATTTTCATTAAAGGTGCTATAAAACAGCTGGTATTAATATCGGTAATCGTGGAACAGGAAGATGTTATATGTTTTGCTTATCATTTTACTGTCTTGTTTGAGTGACCAAAGCCACATGTTGAACTGTCAAATTCAGGTAACTTCAGGAATGCTCTAGTTTGAAACACATTATGGCACACAATTCCCTCTTGCAATGGACACCCCATTGACTCATCTAATGGTTTGACAACTTGGTTACCTGATGGACTAACGGTTATTCTAATGCTACTTGTTTTTTCTGGGTAGGGCTATGTCTGTCCTAGATTAAAAAAAAAAGTGTTCTAAACATTTCATGTTTTACACCATTTACCTCAAGACCACAGTGTTTAAACAGAAAAAAAAAACCTTAAACTAAAATGGTTGTAACTAGGAAAATCTGTGAGGCCTTATAAGTAAGATGAACGATGCTTTATTATTTTTTAAAGGCAAACTAATATTGTTGCCATTCTATTTGTCATTTGGCAGAAGTATTAGTACATTAGAAAGGAGGGGCCTAAAACAGTAACTATAACAAGTCATACAAATCATGGTTTTATAGATTTTTTATATTTTCAAAGGAATTACAAGAATGATTTATATTCAATGAATCTTTGTTTAAAGGCTAGCTTTAATTATGTCGGGGTTATAGCAGACATTAAAACGTAAAAAACAGAAAAGGGTGTTGTTAAAAGAGAGACATTTTGTTCCCAGCCACAGTGATGTGTTGACATATTTCACGTCACATGTAAGTAAATTAATGTTTTGAAATGGTTACAAAAAGTACTGTTCTTTTCATCATTTTCATTTATAAATATGAAATAATATTAAGAATGTGTGAAAGTAGAATACATTTATTTAGCATCAAACAATCTTTAATGTGGTTGCTTGCAAAGTGTACTCAGTGTAAAACTATTTTTACTATTTTAAGAAGATGTATGTGTCTTAAAGCTACATTTATAATGGTAAAAAGGCCATCAAACTAAGACTTTTCATGAGGAACTAATTCATTTTCTTTCAGTATTTTTTAAATCAACATTGTTACATAACCAAGTAAATTAAACATGAAACAAACTGGATTGCCTCTATTAAAAATTGTGTTTCTTTAATCAGACATATACTGTGTTAATTGAACACATGACTTGAGTACATTCCGTTTTTCTACTGCTCTTCAGCTGTTGCTACAGAACTAGAAATGAAAAGTGTGTTGTTAAGGCCTGATGGAGTTAAGCTATGATGCTTTCAGAAAAAAAAAAAGAAGAAAAAAGATCACAGCTCACTCCATTAAAGCCTGTGTTCTTCAGTTTGACTGTTCTAGTCAGAGTTTATGAGTTCAGTGCTTTACATAATATTTTGTCCAAATCTCTGTTCCTGTCAGGTATGTTTCATGGTTGTGCAAGTGCTGCAGTCAAGAATGCCAATTTGCATTCCAGCAGTGTCATTTGATTACTTTTATCTGCTCAGCTTCTAGACTGGCCCAGACCTCGCATTTCATCTTGCCATGTCACAATTTAATGCTGTGTCGTCTTTATATAAATCAGCCCAGATTTAGACAAGGGCGGAGGGGAATAAAGCACTTTCATGTTGCAGCCGCAGTCCCTTGCTAACTTGTCAGCAGCAGGATATGAACCACTAGGGTCCAGAAGAGTGAAAAAAGAGAGGATGGTTAGGCAGTTAAATAAGCCTGTGGACAGATACTGTGTGACGTCCCATGAGGGATAGACTTAATGAGTGAACAGTTCTTCACTCTCTGACCCCTATGTTGTCCCCACAGTTTTCTCATTTGATCTTTCCTAGCAAATTGATCTTTTTGAGTATTTTTTTTACCTTCCAAGTTAGTCCTTATGGGAGCCAAATTAGCAGAGCAACTTAAGTTGGATAATACAGCTGTTCAAAAAGAAATTGGACTCTAGCGTTTTTTTCTTTTAAAAAAAAAAAAACATTCTAGAAACTATAAAAGCACAAGCACTTTCTTTGATTTGCTGTAAATCTATTTTGTGTGGAAGGTTTTGCTGAGTTTTTTTAGGTTGGCAAGGGCAGTGGTACAGTACATTAGTTAGGATTTGTTCAGTATATTTATAATCATTATTTTGTAGGGTCAATCTGTTAGTCAAACAGACAGAAGTTTTCTGTATTTGTCAGTGTTATTTTAAACAATGATTATGCCCTTGCTGTGATGAGAATATAATTTTTTTGTTACCAGTGTTTGACAAATACCAACAATTGTTTACTTTTTCCATATACAAAATGTAACAAATGCAGTCTCATATGCCTTCTGACAAGTTTTGTAAATGGATTTGAGTTAAATTAGCCTTACAAGTTGTTTCATACATGCCCAAGTTTTATTTTTCATAATGATCAATTAAAGTTATCCAGTTTCTTTCATGCCTATAATACAGGTGCCAAACTTAAAGTAGCAGTGATCCTTTGGGGAGTATTTGTCATTTATTTATTTATTTATTTATTTATTTATTTATGCATTTATTTATTATTTCTTGATAACTCTGTTTCTCAAGGGCCATGGGCTACACCAGGTTTTATATGTTATCACTTGAATAATGAACACTCGGACCTGGATAAAAGTTTAATTGGTTCATTTAAGTAATTGAGGGTGTGATTGGAACAAATCCCTGGAGTAGAATGGCCCATGCTGTGGTCTCCTGATTAAAGTAGTGGTGGATGTTGATACTGTTACCCCTTGATTCTGTATTAAGCTTTTAAATCATCATTTTTAACACAATGGAAAGAGATGTGCAACAGAGTATGTCTACACGTTTTAGGACAGCCTTACTTAGATCAGACACAGTCTAGAAAATACAGGCCCTGTTGTTTTCTAAAAACAGTTCTGTTGCCTTAAAAATAAAATCACCTATTTGTTTATATTTTGGTGATGCTGTGCTCCAAAGATACCGTCCGAGAACACTTTCTTATGCAAGAACAGTGCGAAACTTTAAACCGATAAAGAAGAATTCTTGTCTGGCCATTTTTTTTTAAAAATCTCGCATCAGTAAGGGGCTAGTTTATGTTGATATAATTTCTTTTGCAGAGGCATATCATTTATCTGCACAGGGATCGCTGGGGCTTTTAATGAATCCTGAGTAAGCAACAGGGTTTCTTGGCAATAGCAGTACAGACTCATATTTTCATAAATAATTTTTTTTTTGTGAAACTGAAATTAAGCCTTTGAAAAGGAAACAAACTGAAGCATAAGGGATAATAATTACGCAAGAGACTGTAAAATCTTAAACAATTGAACCCAAGTCGTGATTTAATAAAAACCACAGGGGGGCATGTTTGATTTAAAACAATATACACTATCTTGACATTAATTAAACTTCTAAACAGTAAAGTTAAAAAAAAAAAAAAAAAAGAATGAATGCCCGTATTTTTTCACAATATAAAATTTGAGAATTACAATGCAATGTGTTTCACTATTTTTATAGCTTCAGAGTATTGTATTATATGATACATTTTCATACTACAGAAATGACCCTGTGAAATGTTCAATTAAGGACAGCTTGGGTTAAATGCAATACAAATTGTGTTCTTATTTTGTGTGTTTTCCATAATAAAACACTAGAGTACAGTAATTATAGACAACCTTTTTGCAGTATATTTCACTTAAAATCTTCCAGTTAATGTTGTGCTAGAACCACAACATTATCAGTAGTGTGTTACACAATGTCCTTACTAGTTAGGCAGTTAATACAAGCTGTGAGTGTTACTTTTTAACACAACAAGCCACACTAGGAGGCTGCTTTTATTCTGTTGACTTTTTCAACTGCCCAGCATGTCTGTTGTGCTTAAAAAGTAATTTCTCTCTTAAGGAAAACCTTTAGTTGGTTAAAATGAATAATGATATGATTTTCTCAAAGGGTCCAATTTAATTAGTTTTAAGCATATAGGGGAAAAAAACTAATTATTTCAATAGACAGAGTGAAGAAGAAGCAGTATTTTTTTTTACTTGTTTCATTTTAAACCTCAAATGCAGTTTTAATGCAGTAAAAATACATATTTTTTCTACACTGACTGTTTAATTGTGTTCCTGGCTTTTTTCCAGCTGAAAGGTGATTGAATTGGCACAGTCTAACATTGTAACAAGGACTAACATGTAGAATATATATTTTTGTGTACAATCCTCTAGCATTTAAATGCGGTGTAAGAAGCATAGTTCACATCTAGGCTGACAATTTAAAATGACATGATCGTGTGACACCATTAGTAACCTAAAAAATACTACTTTTTTTTTTTTAATTACGATTTGAAAAGCCAAAAGCATTTGCTAAACTGGACTTCAACGTCTGTAAAAATGACCTTGGCTATACTCACAGAGGCAAATACAAATCAATACTAAAGCACACCTTACCACAGTGACGTGTTTCTTTATTTGAACCCACTTGTTTTTCTATTCTGCAACAATGTGATGACAAAACTCATTATACTGCGGAAGGAACAATGACATCCATCCAGACGTCTTCTCAGCTGTCAGACCCAAACAGTGACATTGTATTTTCTGATTATAAAAATACTTTTATTAATTGTGATCCTGGCAAAACTGAAGCACACAGAAGCCTGTTGGTAATTATTTGTTCAAGTGGGAGGTTTTGGGTTATGTTATCAATTTTAATTTTATAGCCTGCACAATGCCTTGGGAATTTAATGTTGAGCTGATATCATTAAAAACTTTGTAAAGTAATATGTAACTCAGGCATCCTTTTTCCCTCCCCTTTATTTTCACTGTTCAGTATTGTTTTCTGCAGTGTATAACTGGCCTGTTTTACAGTGCTGTGCGGAATGTTCAGGGTAGTGTTGGTTTCAGAAATAGAAAAGCAGTTCTGTCTTGGCTTTGACTTGAAAGGCACAGTACAGGTATCTCTTTCCACAGGTCTTGTATGACTAAAACTGCCCTATTTTGAAGGAATCTGGCTGGAGAAACGCAATATACGGTACCAAACATGATTTCAAAGTTTGATTAGAAAGTTGATCCCTACGTAGCGGTTGCGTTTGAATCACAGCTTTAGATTTCTTTTTGGTTTTTCACCTCTTTCATTGTTATGACCTATTGTGACTTATTTATGTATAAGTCAGAAGCATGTATAGTCCAATCAGGAAATATTATCTTTACTTTGATTTGCTTCACTTTTCCATACTTACCCAGTCAAACACACGTGTTCAGGTACATAGAAAAACACTTTAACTGTAAGAAAAGTTTTTTATAGAAAAAAAAAAAAAAGAGTGCAAACAGAAATAGAAGTGGAATATTTAAAAAAAAAAAAAAAAAAGGAATCTGGCCCACTGTGTAACGATTTGCATTTTTTTTATTTCTTTCATGAATTCAAGCAAACATAAGGATACGTCTTAAACCTTCCACGTTTTAGAGTTTACCATTTGACTAATGTTTAAACTCAAACAGATTTAAACCATTAATACATATACATAAAGAAAACACCATATTGATCTACACTTGCAAAGTGTGTATGAATGGATTCCAAAGTATTTTAAACAATGTGACACAAAGAAAGCTTGAGGCAACTTAATAAGAGATCAGCTGCCCTGACTTTGGTATTAATCTGACTGTTAATATTGTTCTCTGAGAATTCAATCCAAATTAAATCTGACTTTGAGTGGCATGAGATTAGGTGGTTTATTTGATGGGTCTTTGTCAGGCTGTGAAAGATTTTAATATTTCCACATCAGCTGGAGATTTTGGGTGCTCTGTATTCAGTGGGAATGCCCCACTTGCCACAAACAAAAAACTGTAAAATAAATGAACTATATTAATTATGTATACGCACCCTAAATGAAGATTAGGGGTGTTTTATTTTCTTTATTTCTTCATAGTTTAAAGATTTGAGCTCTGTAGAATATTGTTATTGTTTTTGTATATATTTTTTATAAATTACTACAATATGTATTACATTTGCACAGCATTTTTATGTAAATGGGAAAATAATGGTGGTGGAAAAATAATAATCTTACACAAAAAACATACTGGGGCTGATGCGGCCGTAAAGTGGGACTTTAGCAACGACAAAAAATGTGGCGTGTGTAAATAATGGTTTTGACCCGCCGTTCTGCACCCGCTATCAAATTAACACTTTGCTATCATGAATCCTTTTAAATGATATTGATATTGTATTCATATGAAGAAAACAGCATGGAATGTGGGCAGGGATCTGGAGTACTAAGCAGGCGGAAACATTATAATGAGATGTAAGGATTATGCCTTGAACTTGGGCAATTGCTGACCCTCCAAAAATTTTGCACCTCCTATTACAAGGTGCAAACCATTGTAGAAGTGTGTAATTAAGAGCTAAATAAAACCACACACCTTCAGAGACCTGTCATTGGCCTCAGGATGGCTACTGTGGTACACTTCCTGATGTGGCAACGCTTGTCTCTTGTTGAGGACAGGCAGGAAAACCTTTGGAGAATGGTAAGAGAGAAGACACTGCCCCAGGGTCACTTTGTTTGGGATAGTAGAGGAATGCGGTGGTAAGGCATTGTCGTCTCACGCCGCAAGTCATCCTAGACCTAATAACAGAATTTCAACATTTCATCATCTGGTTGACTGTCCTCATAGTAACACCGACAGCATTGACTTTCTCCACTATAGAGGACCACGTGGCCTCTTTGGTAGCATAACTTTCCAAATAACTCAATTTCATGTGGAGTAACCTCAGCCATAAGGACTCTCAGCTCCTCCTCAGAAGACTTTTCTTTTCCGTGCACCAAGAGGACTGTTGCCCTTTTTCTGACATATTTTTTTGTTTGGTTTGATTAGATTTTTGTGCTCCACAAACCTCATACAGTGCCTACTACTTTCTGTACTCCTACTTCACCTCACCTCTGGGCTGTAAGCACAGCTGCTGAATAACCCGATTCACAGGCAGTGCTCATTATCATGATCGCAGTGCAAAATAATTGCCTGGCCGCTAGGCAATTTGGATTTGCAATTGTTTGCACTGCGCCTATC